>NC_053451.1:54253682-54572855 GCF_015227805.2 Hirundo rustica | reverse complement strand
GAACCTTTGGCTGTTCACACAAGCGAGGGAAGTTGGGTTTGGCTCCTGGAGTAAGCCTGGAAGAAGTTTACAGGCTGCCCAGTCATAGTTAGCATGTCCTTTGCACCCACACTTACATGCAAAGCCACCAGGCAGGAATGATAGAAATGTGTTTCAAAATCACTTCTAATGAGCAATTAGTGCTCTATGCTGATGTATTTCCACAGCAGGAAAAAATACTGAGTTCTCTGTTTGGAAGAACTTTCAACCTAAAGAAACCCCCACACAGTGAATACTGGAGAGAAAATAAAACAATGGCATTGAAGTATTTCAAAACACTTATTGTGGAGTTTGAAAGAGGCAAGACTGAGCAGAAACGCATTTCTGTGTAAAGGGAATCATTCTTCCATGGTTAGTGCAGGAGATGGTACAAGGTGAGGAGCACAGGCAGGAGATTTGGAAGGTATCAAGCCTGGGAGACACAAGAGCTTAAACAGATATATTCTGATCTGACTTTACACTATTTCTGTAGCCTGAGTTTATCCTTGAATAAACTCAAAGGGAATTCTGCAACCTCAGCCAACATACATTAAAGCTCTAACTGCACTGGGACATGAAGAGGTCATCACAACACGGGTTGGGGCAGTGTCTAGGGTAGAGATAGCATGTGGCATGAGATATAGATATATATCCATATATCATATATATATGTGTGTGTGTGTGTGTGTGTATATATATATTCACAAAGAAGCTTCTAAATGTGTCACATGCAAGTGCCATAAACTTAGCCCTCAACAGTCACTATCCTAGAGGGAAAATATTTTAAATTACACAGGACCAAAGTTATTTCTGGGCTAGTGCAATAGGCTGACACCTGAGAAAAAAATCAGCCCAAATACAATTGATTCTCTATGTACACTGAATACTGTACTCATCTGAAATCCTGTACACAAAGCCTGCACTCAGAAGATAAGATGCCACTAAAGCAAGTCCTCATGCAGTAGCAAAGTCAAATAACTTACACAAATGAAAGAAGGAAAAAAAAATGAACTATGTCCTGTGTGTTTTCTGAAGTTGAGAAGCTGGAAGGAGGCAGGCAACAAGTAAAAGCAAGCCTAAAAGGTAGAACTGTTATCTCAAGCTGGCAGTTCCACTGGAGCATGTGGCAGGAAACACTGGGCAGGAGCTCTGATTGAAGATCCTTCCCACCCAACAGAGCTCACATCAAGCCACAAAAAAGCAACCTTTTGCTGCTGGGGACTGGCAGGGGGCAGAGGAAATTTTGCATCCAATAGAAGTACAGCATTCACAGTACTCTTGGGCCATTTCTTTTATAGTCATGGCAGAGGTGATTTTTTTTTTCTCTCCAGGTAATGTTGTGATGTCATGCAACAAACACAAAATGGCACAAGTCAGTCAAACCTACTTTCCTTTAGCAGATTTTGATTTTCTGTATTTCCCATAGTATTCTATAAATATATATCTACATAGTAATAATTCATTCAGCACTAAATAAATAAGAAAACATGGCCTCAAGTCACATTTTCACGTGGTGGTGTCTAACACGAGGTGCTTGTTTCCCAGTCATGCAGCTGACTGCACACACGCACCCCATGCTGTGGGCACACAGCAAGCCCTGTGTTCAGGGCCCTGCCCTGCTGCAGGCACAGATTTTAGGTCTCATTTTTAGACAGTTCCAGCAGCAGGATACAGGCAGGGAAGGCATCATCACGTCTGACATCATCACACTGTTCTGCAGCAGCTACTTAGGCTGGGCAAGACTGACCCTGGACTTCCACTGATGGATTCAACCGCGCTTTTCAACAAGACATTCCAGAAATGGCAGTTCTGAGCCAGTGCAGTGCTGCCGAGGGCTAGTCAAGACATCATGAACAAGGAGCCCGAGAGCCACAGACACACTGCTGCATGCAGCAGGATTCTCCAAAAAAAGCATCTAAGTGATGCCATTTCAACTCATCCACCGACTCAGGTCGCTTACAGTAAAATGTCTGTCGGAAGCATATATGCATAAAAACTTTACTATCATCTTAATATTCTTGGTTGCTACAGATGCCAAAGGAAATCTGGGACATAACCCAAAAATATTTTTTATCTTTAAAGAAAGCCCAGACATATGGTAGCAATATATGCCCAACGTGCAAGATCAAAATGGGTGAAAAACTGAAAAAGCAAAGACAGAGAAAAGGGAAGAAAATTATTGTATATACATATGAAATTAAAAACAGTTTGTAATAATGATGGAGACAATTATCATCACTGTCCTGAGGTTAAAAAAAATAAAAAAATAAAAAGAAATTAAAAAAAAACCACCCTGAAAGTTGTGGAGTTAATTACAGAAACAATTTAAAGTAGAAGTTCACTTGTGGCCACAAGCATTGATGAAGTGTGTCCCACAGGCACAGCTACTCTTTTAATACACTTTTCCTCCCCTCTGTTCTACCACACAATGCTCCAGTCTGACTCCAGTTATTTACAGACACCACTGTTGGTCACTCCTGCCATGCAAAAAGGTCTAAATGAACCTGAGCAGTCACCAACAATGTTACACAAGAGCTTACGGTGAGAAATGAAGTACGCATCACATGGGGTGCAGTCAAAAACAACCAGCACATAATTATTTCAACATGAAGTTTGGTGAAGAAACAACAGCCAAATGAAATAATCATTTAAAAGTATAGAGTTCCATAGAAAGAGAGTCAATATGAAAAAAATAAAGTAAGAAATCTGGAACAAAATCTGAAAACCTTTTTTCTTTTTTTTTTCTTCTTTTTTTTTTTCTTTTTTTTTTTTAACTAAAAGTGAGAAAGTAGATCGACTGCAATGCCAGCATGTTCCAGGCAGTGCTCTTTAATGAAACTCAAATTAAAGCACCTACCCTTTTAGAAGCATGAATAGGATATGTGGATGGGCACTAATGTATTCCACAGTAGGGCTGCGTGTGCCAATTTGTCTTCTCAAGATGTTGTTGAATATCTGGGAAACATCCTTTTTGCCCTGTTAAGGAAGCGAAATATATCTTTGCTTAGAAAAACATGAGCAAACAGCCATTTACTGTAACATCGATTTCAAGCACAAATGAAACAAAACAGAACATGTCGGTCTTTTATTTCTTCTCCACAGTCTCTCTGCCTCATATTTGCTGTTTCCACAAGAAGGCTTCCTCCTCTGGGTGGCTCTGAAGGCTCCTGACTTCCCCCCTCCCATTTTCACCTTTTTTTTCTAAATGAAGATGCTCATTCCTCTTCCACTGTCAACCAAGTCCCTGGCTATTTCACACAGCAACACTAAAGCACCACAAAGGCAAGCCACTACCCCGAGCCAAGTGTGCTGTTGCTGTGCGCGCTGTTACTCCCATGGCCTCCAAATGTGAGTAATCGAGCTGGTACCAAACCTCTGCCACACTGCCTACACTTTAAAAGCTAAAGCTTTTCATTAGTCAAATGCAAACAACTCCAAGTGTGATTACATTTTTGAAAATCAGGGCTACATTTAAACTGTGCCCATTATTTACCATGAAAAATGAAATACCTACTACCAATAAAATGGCTGCTTCACGTACGTGCCTCTGTTTTAATCAAAATTAAAGCCCTTCTCTTTTTCCTAAAGTTGTGCTGTGTGCACCTATCTACACATTTTGTCTTTGAGTGCTTCCCTGTGCAAACAGCTTTTCAAGAAGGTCTTTCCAAATCATATTCTGTTCAGCCACAGGGTTCACCAATACATCTTGCATTAGAAATCCTTCTCCTCCCCTGCTGCCTTCTCCCCTGGCCCAGCAGACAAATTGATGTGTGAAGTTAAGGGGGGTGGGAGATAGCTGCACTAAGGAACAGTCACCAAGGCACTGAGTCAACAGCAGGTCACTATGCACAGGGCAAGCTAAAGCAAAAGGTCACTTATAATCTGTACATGCTCATTGATCTGTCTTGGGAGGACAAACATTCCTTGGCAGAGAAGTTATTGAATGTTTGAAGCCAAGGAGCAGATAGTTTCACACGGAGGAAAATTCCCTGGTTTCACCTCTACAAATAAATCAGTGCTGAGGAACACAAAATATTCTGCTTTCCTACTTGTTCCAGCCCAGCTGGCTTGGAGACTTGGAGACTCTGGGAATTAAACAGGAGAATCAAATGAGAGCAGGCCAGTCCATCTGCCTTTGTCTGCAATACTTTTTTTGACCCTTGGACATAATTTCAAATAGGCTAATTCTGTATAAAGTCATCCCATTCTCCCCTATCTTTACAACACCCATATCATATGCCTGGAATCCTGTGATCCCCATGGGCTTCAGCAGTTACTCCAAGATGAAAACGATTCAGACAGAGAAGAGCTGTTAAAAGGGTGAGGTAAAGAACAGAATTTAAGTGATCCTCTCTGCTATGCCAAATTTTATGTTAGTTACTTAATACTGTGTGCATTGCAGCATGATATCCACAGAGAGGAGATAGATATAGATCTATAGATATATGTATCCAATTACAGCTAATTTTCCAGAGATCAGGGATAGTGAAAGCCAGAGTTGATCTCCATGGGTTCTTCAGGAGGGAATGGAGGCAGATAGGAGGGATACATTAAAATTGTAGGAGTACTTTAGGAACACTCCTTACTTGGATCTGCAATTGAATTTTGCCTTATAATGAAATACATAGGCCACTGAAGCACAAGATAAGCCAGCATGAAGAGAAAGTGGCTAGACAAGAACAAAAAAAGGATGCGTTATATAAATGAAGAATTGTATAATACTTATACCATAATTTAGCCCCTGTTTCAAGGCAAACTAGGGGAAAGATTATAAAATCACCAGTCCTGGGCTTGTAGTTATTTATTGCCTATTTTAGCAGTTTAACAGTTTGTGAACCTCTAGGCTTACACACAGTAACATCTACTTTCTAGTTGACTTCTTCTGTTTGCACATTTGCCTCAGTTCTTCAAAGTTCAAAGATAAATTTCATATTTTAAATTTCTAAAAATCCAGTCTGATCTTGATTCTGGGCTCCTGCCCAAACCTGACTTTGATGCTTCATAACAATGTCATCACTGAAATTATGTCTCACTTGTTGAGTGGCAGAAGCAATAAATCTGTGTTTTCTCTGGATGTGTGATGGATGTGTCCAAGTCTCCCCTGCACAGTCTTTGAAAACACATCTTCAAAAGGAAGTTCAGCTGTGAAAAATTGGGATCAAAGTGGCAGAAGGGTTGATGAGGAGGACACAGGGAGACAGGACGAAGGAAAGTAACATTATTGCCTTCAGAAATCAGATTTTCAGTAGTTTATGATTTACTTTTACCATTAAATACGGATCAAAAAATTAACTTGCCTGATATAGAGTGAGGAAATTTCTTGTTCAACAAAGAAACTTAAGTACCAACTGTGGCCATCAATATAGCCAAATGGAAACAGTAAAGTTGATAAACTCTAAAAATCAGTGGGAAGACATGAAGAAAAAGCAGCACATGCTCTTATTGTCCTCTTGTTCAGTGACATTTGGTTTCTAGCGTTTTGTCCAAAGAACATGCATAACAGCTTGGCTAAATGATTGGAAAGTTTTTGCAATTAATAAAAAATACATTTTGCAACAAGAATTATGAAAATTGTTTGCCATAGCAGCAATTCAACAACAGATTAGGTATCTCATCCAGTGCTTGCTTTTAAAGACTGTATGTTCAATATGTTCATACAGAAATTTTTTTCTGGCAAAAGCAATACAGACTGTCGTGTAGCTAAAAAAATGCAGAAGTGTCTCTTCTGTGCTAGCAGTTATCTTCTTCCCTCTTCTCCACTCTTCTTAAAGGGTTTTTTAAGGGCTTCTTGTTGGGTTTTGAATATTTTTGTAATTAGACATTTAACAGTAACCAGAGGAGACACAGAGAAGACAAAGCATCAAAAAAACCCTCCTGAACTTAAGACCTGAGCAAGAGTGAGAGAATTCCACTAAAAAACATTTTCAAAAATTAATACAAAATAAACTGACAAACCAGTCCTTGATCCTGGATTTACTGGTGGTAGGGGGCAGAGTGGGAAAAATGAAACATAAATCACCCATTTTCCTCCCTTCCATTCATTTACAAAATGGAAAGAAAGTCACTTCTACACATGACTCCCTCAAAATGTGTCTCTGAGAGCATCAGATCTCTTTGAGAGACTGATTTTTCTCTTCAGCAGCTGCCTGTACATTGGGGACTCCTCCTGTTCCAGACTTCAGCGGTGCAAGTTTGGCTCCTGGGCGCTGGGGACTTGCCGCTGATGGTCGGACACTTGTGAGGAAGCACCAGCCCCCCAGAGCCACAGAAATCAT
Organism: Hirundo rustica; assembly: GCF_015227805.2. Classification (NCBI taxonomy): domain Eukaryota; kingdom Metazoa; phylum Chordata; class Aves; order Passeriformes; family Hirundinidae; genus Hirundo; species Hirundo rustica. Next base: position 54,566,562 of record NC_053451.1, on the reverse strand, counting down.
GGAACTCATAACAGCAGCCCCTGGGGGCCACTATCCCAGCTGACTGCAAACCACAAGAATGACAATGACCTGACAGTGACAGAGTTTATTCCCATCCCTACCAGTCAACAGTAAATTAACAGAGTTGATATTTATCCTGAATTACTGCAATATTTGCTACTATAACTCTTCTTCTCCTTACTTCTAAGCAAGTTTAGTTGTCATAGCAGTTGTTTACTAGGTTTTTGGCTTTAACAATAAAGCTGGCAAGAAGTTCCACAGTATATATAATGTAATATATAAATACATAAAATTAAATAATATATATACATATACATTCATATTCATCTTTCTATGGTGAAAAAAAGAAGTTACATTCCTTTCTTCTTTTAATCCAGAACAATTAAGTGGGGGACACACAAATTACCTTGTGGCCTGCTGTCTGTTTTTGCCATGCTTTTCAATTCCTTTCCTCTCAACTAAACAATTTTCATTCTTTCAGTCTTTGTCACATGAAATTCTCCATGCTTCCAATTATTTTTATTCCATGTCCCTGCACCCACTCTAAATTGAACACTCTTCAGAAACAGTAGGTAGCTGTAGTTGCACTATCCCAAAGATCATCCCTGCAGTTCACAAGGATGGTCCTAGACAGTATTCCCAGCACCATGTCCTATCTTGTTTGGATACACAGTACACTATTTCTTTATTGTTTTTATTTTAACTTTTCTTTAAAAATCAGGTTTACTGCTGGTGTACCAACATGTCTTTCAGGACACCAACCAGTCTAGAGCAGCAACTTTCTTCAGCCTGTGGAAAACAGTTTTGAATGCAATGAAATTATTTAAACTTCAGAAAGATATGGCTCTAGTCACTGACAACACCAAGACCAAGGAGATGAAAAAAAATGCTGACCTACCTCAAAATCTATCAGCTGCAGGTTGGCAATAAGTGTCACTAGAAGGCCACTGTTGTAGAGCTCTTGTGCCAGCTGGGCCACAATTTCTGTGGGTGGCTCTTTGTCTGTGGTCCCACACAGAATTTCCTTCATTGCTTGCAGAGATTTTGATACTTCCTCCGATGCCTTCTCGCCAGCAGATAATGGGGTTTGTTTTTAAGAAATGAAACAGGAAAAAAAGGGGTGTTCTTTTAAAAGACATGCATTTCAAACCAAATGTTTCTAAATGTACTTACAATGATCATTATCTAATGCAAAATTATGTCATAATTTTATGTAATTGTGGAGGCTGGAGCACCCATACTGTACCCTGCAGGCCTCACACGAGGTAAATTCAATTTAAACATGACATACCCTCACTTACAGACCATGGGCATAAAATAGGGCTAAGAGAGCAGTTACCAACCAGTGCCAGCAAGAACCCTTTAACAGGTTTGGAGGCAGGCACAGCCCTGCAGAGGCAGCAGCAATTTCACTGTTGCCGCCCCTGTCCTCCCCAGTGTGTTCCGTGGTACACGTGGGGTAAGAGGTGCCAGATGAAGGTACCAAACCAGGTGGTGGCTGCTGGGCTGCCTCCCATCCCCTGCTTCCTGATGGGCTGTCCCAGCTCCTCTGCTGGGAATCCAAATAAATGTTCCCAGCCCTGTGGCACTGCTTAACCCAGCAGGCAGCTGAACACCACACAGCCACTTGCTCACTCCTCCTCAGTAGGATGGGAGAAGGAACTGGGGGGAGGAAGTAAATTTTTAGGTAGAGATAAAGATAGCTTAATAGGATAGAAAAGGAAGGAAAAAACCAGTAGCAATAACAACAGCAATAACAATAATAAACAAGTGATGCACAATGCAGTTGCTCACCGCCCAATGTCGGGCCAGCTCCTGAGCAGCAGCCCTGGGCCAGCTTTCCCTGCAGCACCATGTACTGAGCATAATGCCACCTGATATGGAATATCCCTTTGGCCTGCTGGGGCCAGCTGTCCCAGCTGTGTCTGCTCCCAGCTTCTCATGCCCCCTGCCCACTCTCTGGTGGGGTGGGATGAAGAGCAGAAAAGGCCTTGACTTAGTGCAAGCACTCCCCAGCAACAACTAAAACATCAGAGGGTTACCAACTTTAATATTATCCTAAATTCCAAACACAGCACTTTACCAGCTACTAGGAAAAAAAATAACTTTATTCCAGCCAAAGCTAGACAGCTTCACATTGACACCACCTATTTCCCCTCATCAGGCGTGGTTTACCCAGCATCTTCCACAAGGGATTTGCTCACTGAGTGCACAGGCACTCCAGTCTCAGGTTGAGAAATTTAAATTAAACAATTTGCTTTAGTAAAGCTCCACAGCTGCCACCAAGTGAAGTAAAATAGATCTTTCACATCTTTTGCTCCCACCTAGAGTATACTAATCCTGTGCAATGTTTCAGGTACCTAAAGAATTATCTTACAAAGTATCTTGACCAGTGGATTACAACAGGGAAAGGAAAGAGACAAGCCTGTAAACAGGTAACAGCTTAGCATTCATGTAGCCAGAAGGTTTAAATCAGACGGGAATGATAAAACCCCACTTCCCAAGGAAAATGACCACTGGCTGCAGCATGGCAGCTCTGGCTCATGCTCTCCTCACAGCTTTGCTCCACTTTGAACAAATGAAGACTGTGTGGAGGAAAGAGGTAATTTTTTCATGTGTGTGTGTATGTGTGTGTGTGTGTGTGCTGTAAATCCCACCTGCTCCAGCCATGGGGCTACAGAGACAATGACTCCCTCTGGATCAGGTTATATGCAATACACACATGACCTGCAGCGAGGTCAATTGCGTTCTTTGGCAGGGAGTGGGAAGGAAGTAAGGAACAGGTTTGAAAGCAAAGCTGAGAATGACAGCAAAGTGCTAGGCAGGAAAGCATTTCACATCTTTGAAAAACCTTAACTTGGAGTTAGCTTTTTGTTAGCATAGCAGATGGGAAAAAAAAAAAAAAAAATCAAGACAAACACAGAGAACCCAAGAGTGATTTGTAAAAGCTAACTGGAAATTAATGGATGTTCAAAGCCAGATCAATAATTTCTATATATCTCTCACAAATATTGAAATGAAAAACATCATGCTTTCAAGTGCCACCCCATCAATCTGCATAACATAACCCACAGCACTCTGAAGAGGCATCTCTCACCTGCTGCTGATCTCCCAACATTTTCAATCACAGATTTTATTCACATTAAAGAATAAAAGTTATAGAATAAACTAGAAGTCCTAAAAAAACCCAAACCAAAACCAACCACAGTAAAAAGACGCTTTTACATTGCTGCTAACTGGAACATTTAAGCATTGATTTTGCACAGCATAAAGAACAGCTCTCCTCCAGTCTTTCTGTACCTACTCACAGTTTTCTGCTGGTTGAGATAGGTCAGCATGAGCAGCATGTAAATGAGCATGACTATGTGACAGCTTCTAACAGCAGAAGTCTTGATGTTCCTTACCATCACTCAGCAAAAGAGCCTATTTTTACCTCAAATGTTAGTGGTGTGTCACTTGAGATATCCCACAGAGCACAGATGGGATTAACAACAGGAGCTCTATCTTAGAAACTAAAGCTCTAGATCTTTATAAGAGCTAGGGAAATATTTTCATTTCAAAGGAAAAGCCCATACATTTTTGACTTTCCACCCTTTCTGCTGGGCTGGGCGTAAATATCTCTGGCATTCTGTAGTTAAAAAAAAAAACATTAATAACTTTGCTTTCAAGTACAAGTAGTCCTCTTTGATATGTAGAAAAAAAGGTCTGCAGGACTCAGCTTTAGGTTTAGTTCTGAAAAAAGAGGCCAAAAAATGTTGTGTGAGAAAATGTGGCCACCACAGCTGTGTATCTCCACTCGCCATCCCATCCGCTCATCTCCTCAGCTTTTCCACGTGCAATTTACATTTCATGTGTCACTTCCTCCCCCTTCATAACATCTCCAAGGTCTGTGTTTTGATGTGCAACTTGCCACCAAAAGTTATTCACGGGTAAATCTAAGGACTGCTCCTCAGTGGATATCCCTCACAATATATCTGGAGGAAAAACACAATCCCAAACACAGATTCTTAAATTAACAGCCTCCATTTTGACACTTCCACTTAATCTCACAGCAATTTTAGAATAATACCTAAAGTACATAAGCACAATCTCTGGGATGGAAACTTTCTTAAGACTCAGAGAAAAAAGATATTCCAATATCCAAAGACCCAGCATCTGTCCAAAACAAAAAAACAAAGCACATTTAATCACTCAAATACATGGAAAACACAAGATGACAGAAGCATATGCGCATAAGAAGTTAGACTGGTCCTGACCCTCTCTAGGAAAAATTGCAAAAACCAACAAGCAAGACAACCTCCCCTCAACCATGTCACAAACAGAATTTCAGTGACAAAAAAAATTAAAAAGGATTTGCTAGAAACCCCTAAGTCTATTATGACTTCCATGCCACTTTTTATTTTCCATCAGTGGCAAGAGCAACAACAGCAAAGTACTGCAACCATCACTCCATCAGAAGTTACAATGAAAAAGAAACAGTTTTATGAAATATCAAAGCACTTCAGCCATTTGCCTCCTTCTTGTAATTAGGCACAACCTTATTTCCAGCAGATTTTTCTTTTATCTTCTAGGTACAAGTCCTTTCTATCATGACTGAATTTATGTCATTATATTTAGAGAGGCTGTTGTGAATAGAGGGGGAAAAAAGGAGGAAAGGAGAAAACTAAACACATAATCCTAAACAGAACAGCCTGTACATATACATGCTAAGGTCAAAAGTGGGATATGCTGAACTTTGGACGGTCAGAAATTGCAGGTAGGGACAAAAAAACAAGGATGAAATGCAAGCTGATTCCCAGCACACACACGAATTTAGCGTTTGCACTGCTGTCCCTGCACAGATGTCAGGATCTCAACCTCCTAAGCCAAGTTTCTGGTCTTTCCAACAAGACTCTTTCCAACAAGAACTGACTGCATCCACAGAGTATAATTTATAATGACCATCAACCCACGAGAGGTTTTTGGGTCCATTTTGAAAGACAGGATTTTGTGTAACTGTTGAAATCTAACAATCCTTGGATTACTCAGCCAACCCTACTGGACTAGATGATCTACAACAGCCTTGGAGATGGAAAATAGACAGTATAGATAAGCCTGCATAACTTCTCTATGTTAAATTATAAACATGCTCAACATCCACTCCTCATAAAGCTGATTTTTGTCAGCATTTATGTGTCTTTCTAAACCCACCAACAGCTTCTACCAGAGCTGGAAATTTTATAAGTTTCAGATTGCTGTCTCAATTTATTTTCCACGCAGATCAAAGTTTTGTCACTGTTGACTTAACAGGAGCATAACACAAAGAAAGGAGCTTACAGAGAAATGATTCCCTGAAATTCTATATGAAAAAAATTTTCCCTGAAAGACTGATTGATCTTCACTTGTGGGATAGGCTGTGGAGGGGAGAGCCATAAGAATATGGCAAACAGGAGCATGCAGCTTCTGTTTGTGTACCTAGCACATTTCCAGGTCAAAAATCTCTCTATAAACTGTTTCTCTCTTGCACAGCAGCAGGCAGTAACACACAGAGATGCCTGCCAGTGCGACATTAAATACTCCAACGTGTGATTCAGCGATCTGCCAGTACTCCATGCTATATACTGCAACTAAAAGCATAAAGCTCCTGAATTCAGTCTTATCTGGTTTAAAAATATTCTCACTGTGTGATTCAAACCAATTCTTCTCCTACAAACCAGTGCCAATGCAGCTCTCTCTACATGCAACTGTAAGGATTCCCAAGAAAAGCCATTAGCAGAATCTGAATCCAACAACCACATAACTTCAGGATCACCCCAACTGACTTATTCTTGATGCAATTTCATCCTAAATGGATCTACAGGTCCAAATTGTGGATATTTTGGATCAGGAGGCCGGACGTCTGTCATTTAGCGAAATATTATGGACTAGTACTCAAGGAAGCTGGCAAAGACAATTTGGCCAAGCAAGCACAACAGGGAAACGTCTTTTAAAAGGATGTATGATCAAATGCAGAGGACAGGCTTGCCCCACCTGGACATAAATTCCTTTCCTACTGTTAATCATGCACTCAAGACAGAGCTAAAGGTTCTGATGGTCCTTAAAACATAAAAGCAACCACAAGAGACAGGTTTAAGCTCTTGGCACCAGAACCTGATAGTATCTGGAGTTTCTCTCAACTCTAGAGCAATAACAGGCCTTAGCAGAACAGGGAAGCTGAAACATGAAACGCTCCACAAAACCTCAGGACACACAGAGCTAGGGCAAAAGGGGTGCCAAACCTTTCTTATCTCATTCCCTCGGTTTCAGTGTGCAGCAATGAAATGGAAAGCAATTTTGCAACTGGCTCTGGCAGCTGCAGAATCGCATCCATGGGTATTCACGTTCCCGGCAGTCACGCAACTGTTCTTCCATGCAAATGCACACAGAAGCCTCTGCAGGCACCTCGTCTCACACACCAGTCCCCAGAGCTCTACCAACACAGCAGCCAGCAAGGTGAACAGCAGCCAGGACTGGCTTCCTTGTTGCTATGTAAAAAAGCAGGATTTATTGATAGAAGTATTTGTTCCAGATATCTTGAAGTCTTTTAATTGTAGCCTTAAGAAAATGCTGCTCTCCTGACCCTTCTGAACAGCACCAAATGTGTTACAGCACATGGAGATGAAAGAGAGGACAGATTACAGTGACCTACCTGAAGGAGCAGTCTTGTTAGAGAGATTTAAGTGGAAGGGGCAGAAACATGACACTTCAGGTAATTTTACATCTCGCTTCACTTCTGCTTCTGAACACTGACTAAAGGCACTGCAGCCTGTAGTTCTACCTGACAGGAGAGCACTCAGCACGGTGCTCTGAACCTGCTCTAATGCATTTGTGCTCATTTCCCACAATAAAACCTTGTCTTGGATCAGCTATGCCAGAAACTTCAAATCTTTCAGCCCATCTAGACCACATGCAAAGATTAGACTAAATTTCAACCAACCTCAGATCCGTTTGCTGCACTGAATTAAAAGCCTGTAACACTTGGAAGGCTTTTGCTGCAGGGCAGGTTCAGAAAATGTTACCAAACCTGTAGGCACCACAAATGGCACTGAGTCAGGCTGCCGCACCCGAAGGTGTTTGGTTAGCAGTGAGAGGGTGATGTGTTCAAGGACGTCCTTCGGTGACAAAGTGGATGCCACCCGCACTGCTTTGTGCTGACTGGGCTCAGCAGCTGAACACAAGGCTTTGAGAAGTCAGGATGTCATGCCCCTTTAGTTGTGAGGTTGGTCAAGCACCCTTTCTATCAATGTTCCTTTACAATATCCACCAACAAAAGACACAGCCACGCATCAGTAATAAATGAAGCAGTGTGACCAGAGTGTCACATGCTGTCCATTCTTCCTCAGGTGCAACAGATATCCTCTTGGTATCATGGCTTCTCTTCATTCCTATTTACATGCATCCTCCAAGTACTATAGGATTTTGTGCCAGAAAGAAAGAAGAGAGTCTAAGCTCTGAAGGCTTCCTTTCCTGTGTTTTTAAAATATTTCCCTGCTTTTCTAGGTAGTTCCAGAGTGGGCATTTCTCATTAAATTCAAGGACTGTTTGGTTGTACGTGACTGAGATTAAATTGTAATGACATCTATACAATACTGTAATAAACTTAATTAATTGTTCTTCATGACATCAAAGCCCAAATAAGATGCCAGCAATTGTATATGCTCCAAGAACACCTTATCTTATTTCAGATGTTGGAATAGAGGAGGATTGTTGATAAAGAAGGTTTTAGTCCCCTTTTTCAGCTTTGTCTTATCCTACTTAATCTCCCACTTATTGCATTAAATTTGCCGGTGCTTCAATACCTTCTTTAAAATAGATATTATTTTTAAAAATTTGCAAAAACAAGATATTAGAAAGAGCACTTCAGAGGAAAAGGAGCCAGATGTGCTGGCACTTCTCATCCTGTGGTCTATCAACCATCAAAATGTAGCTGAGAAAATGGCAAGGCTTTAAGCACGCATATATCCATGCAAGCATCAAACAAGAAAACCCACACATAAAAGTAAGAACCAAACATCAAAACTTAACCTGCTTTTCAATTGGGAGTGTTTAAAAAGCATTAAAAAGCAGTATGGCAACACTACTACACAAATTAATAGTTTTAAAAAATTAGACACATGTAGAAAGTGGGTCAGATTCAATCCTTATCCAAGGAGACAGATGCTAGTGCAGTCAATAGAGTTTAGTTAAAGCTTGAATGGATACTAATCCATGAGTAACAAAAAGCATCATGAAGAAAGTCTGCAAACCTCTGTATATTATGTGAGCACATGGAAATGCCTCAGAAAAGATATATAATTTCCTTTACACTTACAACTGGCTTCTCTGCATCCTGTCCATCAAGTTATATCCTCCACCCTCTTCCCATTACCTGAGAAGTCTTAACTGCTCTGCTGCAAAATTCCCTCTACCTGTGTACTACATAGCTTGGCAGGAACGAGCCTTCCTGAATTATTTAAAAACATCCCCTCCAAGACATAGATGGTTCCTGCTGAAAGTTGCACAAAATTAATTTAGAAGCATCAAGCCCCTCTCTGTCTGACCTTGTGCCCCCCTGGCTGCCCATGGCATCTTCACCTCATACTCATGATTTCTCAGCTGGGACAGGAAAGGAGGTTCTCTGCCAGCCCTGCAGTTAATGCAGGCTTTGCCCCACTTCTCTGCCAATTCTGGCTGTATTAGCAGCTTTTAGCTGTCTCAACCCACACACCACATTGGCTCTGTACTACAATAACAGCTTAATTGTCACAGGATAAATCTTCTTGTTTAAGCATCTGAAGCAAGTCCTAGTTGGAAACTACTTTGCACGCAAAATCGAGGGTGCTCTGCGGTTGTACCCTGGAAGTGCTGGGAACCTTGGTTTTATGGTGAGGCATAACAGTACTCTTCTAGTTCTTACAGCAGGCTAGGACCTAGAAATCAGAAAAACTGGACAGCCCTGAGTTGCAAAGTTCTCAGATTACAGGGTCCAAACCCAGCTCTGAGACATCCAGGGTCTCTGGCTCTTGCAGTAGCTAAACCTCTAGACCTTTCCATGAAAGTTTGACAAATTTCTTCTCCCTCCAGAAATTAAATTGGAAGTAAAGTTAAAACCCTTGCTAGGTTTTCAAGAGCACAGAGTGCAGAACTGTGCTTTGTTTCTCTTTGCTTTTGTTTTCAGTTAAATTTCTCTAATCATTCTCATGAAAAGACATTACTCATTACCATTATTGAGTATCTTCTGAAAACCTGTGGGCCACTGAAATTCTGCCCATTGTCTTTTCTTCTCCAATTCAAACTGCAAACAACACTTAGGAATGGCATTACTAAGTTGACAAACCCGAATGGATAGCAGCAGGTCTGACTGGGCTGACTGTTTTTGCAAGAGCTATTTTTCCTGACGGTTTTTAAAGTTTATCATCATCTCCGTAGTGAAGATAGTCCTTACAATTTACTTCCATGAACTCAGGGGAATAAATTTAGATATCTTCTTTAACAGGTATTTATATCAGGACAGCTCCGTGGAACGCTTGTGATGAAAGGCAGAACTACCAAGGAGTCTCAAACATCTCTTTCTGAGAAAAAATTCTTCCTTGACATCACAGCACAAAGCCCTGAGCCACCAGGCCACCTAAGCTTAAACCAATCAAAAAAAAGGCTTTAGTCACCTTCTGCCTCGCTGTTGAAGGGACAGCCTTGTCCCCCTCTCTCCTCTCCCTGATCATCCACATTCACCCCAGGAACAGCCTCTACCCCATAGCGATGAAGCACAAAACCTAAGTGAAAGCCAGCCCCTTCCTGTAAAATAAGCACCATTAAGTTCACAATTTTCCATTCTAATAAGCCAGGGAAATATTCTGTATCTTTCGCTCTGTGAGGAAGACACACACCAGCTGTCCTGACTTCTATGAAAAATTTACACTGAGCAGTCAATTTTCCAAGAAGTCTGAATTTCTCCTTGTCACTGACACCCAAATATACAAACCAGCTCAAAGCCAAAAATCCTCAAAACCACAACCCAGAGGAGTCTCTCTGCAAAGCAAATCAAAAAGAAACCTAAGTTTGGAGCTTCTGCTTTGAATGTCTTCTTTAATCAGACTCCAAAGGATTAATTCAGCAGGGGAGAACAGATTCTGTGGATTTATTTAGTTACTTATTTTATACTTTAGTTCAGAGGCAAATTCTCTCCATTTTCAGGTTACTGAAGGTATTTCAGAATGAAACATCAAATACCAGCCACCTTCCAGAAATCCATGTGACTTACCTTACGTAATTAGCACACTCTGAGCTACTTGCTCTGAACCAAAAGGTTTCAAGAGGATTTCACTAAGGGTGCAAAGGGCTCCATGCCTACGTTTTGGGCTGGGTTTGTTTTCATTCAGCTTCCTGCACAAGGTGGGGGAAGCACAAGCACAAGCATGCAGGCATTCGAACATCAGCTCCATGGAAAATGCATTAGTGTCCCTTATCAGCTATTTCTGCTTCCACTGACAGTCACTTTTAACTTAAAATTAGTCTTTTGTTAACTAAAACCATGTACTTCTACTACAGCGATAGTGTAGAGGGCCAGAGTCTCAGATGCAAAAAATAAAATTTAAAATAAATTAAATTTTATGCAAGCACAGATTTCTAACTTTTTAGCATTTGGGGTGCTGGGGTGTACCTTATCAAGGGTCACTGGAAAAGCAGCAAAAGTAACTCCAGTCTGTGTCATGGAATTAGAAGAGAGCAGTAATATTAGCAAAAGCCTAGCACTATTAATAGAAAATGAGTAGCACAGCTCTTTTAGGAAGCACTGTCACCCAGAACATTAGAAAGGATGGAGTGAGTGAGATCTCTTTTACACACATCTGGACAGATCCAGCTTTCCTGGTTACAGCAAACTTCTGTTCATCAGAAGCAGAGTTTTTGCCTGTGCGTACCTACACATTAATTGGCAACCTCATCTGTTATCTTGCTAAAACCATTAACCATTAACAGTACAATAGTTTTCACACAGCCTTCCAAACTGTTGTGCTAGATTCATTACTGTTTGAAGTAGTGGGAGATCACTCTTGATTTTGGCTGAGGCTCCTGGATCTCAGCATTTTCTGTCTGACCCCCAGATTTTATGCATTATATTTATGCAAAAGCCCCCTGATTTCAGCAGAACTGTTCAAACAAACAGCCACATCCATAGGCAAGCACTCACAGAATCAGGGCAGTGACCAAATACAAAGTTATTCCCCTTATTCTGCTGTTTTCCCAGCATAAAAACATTATTGGTCTTTTACAACATTACCTCATACCTTGTCTGTCTTTTTTTCTTGCTTTTCCAATATGGCCATGTTTTCTTTCAGAACTTTCACAATCTCAGCAGGATTTTTGTGCGATTTACTAAACAAAGGCATGGTCTTCCTTCACCTGAATTTCTTCCTTCAGGATAGAAGAGGACTGCCTTAAATCAAACAACAAGCAAAAACAGCTTTTAGGGTTTATACATAAACGCAATAAAAACACACAAAGACATTATGAACAAGAAAAGGTTGTGCCTCAGGCACTACATTTTGCTTCAGCCACCCAGTGGAGCAGTAAAAGTTCTCATGTGCAGTTCTTGTAAGTTCATTGAGGATTCACAAGCCACCATGGGAACACAAAAAGCAGCTACTCAGCACCTGCACAGGAGCTAGATGCTTCCTGCAGGAAGCTCTGACCTACAGCTCAGCACTCCAGCAAGTCCACGCCCATGTCCAATGTATTTTGGACACTGCACAACTGGCAGGCTCCAGTAGATTTCACACGTGGGTTTCTGTCGGACTTCACCAGCACCACCACAGTGCAGAAAGCCAACAGTAGATGCCAATACACCAAGAGCACCCTTTGTTTAGAGCATTGCAAATTGGAGTCCTAGCTTCTCTGCCGTCTCTCCCTCTTCAGTTGCTTGTCTTTGTCAGCCTGGGGGACCTGGAGAGGAAGCAGTTTAAGGTACCCCCTAAGTCTGACAGACTTCGAGAACCTGTGGGTCAGATCTGCCTTGTGTAGAACATTGCCTGAGTTAAATAAGGAACAAAGGATCAGGCCCAAATATAAACACAAATGTATTCATGACATTTAAATGACAGACTGAGCATTTAAATGAAAATGGATTGTTTGTTTAATTTAAAACATTCTTCTTCTGCATGGTTACAAAGGCAAATACCACATCACTGTATTTATATATGAAAGAAACCAAGTAGCTCCGTTTCTGATCTTATAAAGCCTAAGGCTGTGAATTCTTATGAGTTTTGCTGAGGGTCCAATACAAAGATCTATTGAAGTCAATGACTGACTGCAGATGGGAATATGTTCTGGTTAGAAGCTCAGCACCGTTCTGGACCGCATTCCAGTTTGTACAATAAAACAGAGGTAAAAGAAAAAAGAACAAAAGCAAAAAAAATAATCTCAAACTTTCATCTCCTTCCACAACAACAAAAAAAAATCACAATTCTTCCACACACACATTTGAAAAATTAGTTGTGAAAACATAAATACACACACAAACCACTTCTATCCCATTATTCTCCAACATCCGCAATTTAAAAAAAGCTTTATACAAGAAGTTTCAAATGAGAGAACTAAACAAGCACAATACACACAGCATAAAGAAAACCCAGTGGTCTCAAGGAACCAACTCCTCTCTTGTTTCGTTGTTATTATGGGCACACTACAGAGTCCATCATGAAATACGATCCCATTTGAGCCATACACCCATGTGTTACTAATCCCCAATAAACCTATGGAATTAATACCCAGATTAAGCATACAATCTATTGCAACTATTAATAGTAACCATATAAAACAGCCGAGTACAAAATTCAAACTTTAAAAGCAAAATCTATACAGATTTTGTCTTAATACTTTATTAAAAAAACATTTCAAAACACTTTTGCAGATTATAGTTAAAGGAAGAGTTTCTAGGACAGACAGGAAATATTTTTAAATGTCTTATTTAAACAAAAGTAGAGTGCTAATAGCTTCTCATTTGTATATAGCTTCTCATTTGTTGCTAGGTCAGTTTTACAGGGATATTTTCACATGCAGTGTCTGAAACCCCACCACTTTCAAGCTGCCATTTTCAAGCTCCTCACGGTCCTGTTCAAACTCATCTTTATTTCTCCGGTTTTGGCTACATGACCTTCTCGCCTCAGCTGAGCTCCCAGCTGCAGAGTCCTGCTCCCGTGAGGCTCAGAGGTGCGAGTTTTGGCAGCACCAGTCACCAGAGCAGAGTCCCACCTCAGCCTGAGAAGATGCAAGGTTGAAGCCTGGGCGTACTAACAACTCACCCTTTGGGGCACACTCAGCTACACACAAGCACTGGAAAAGACTGTGATGCCACTATTATACAATAAAGTTGTTTACGTGCTGCCAGCAAGCGCCAAGCACTCTGTAATCCCACAGGTGATGCAAATAGAAGATCAATAATTCACAATACACTTTGAGAAGGACCTGATTCTGCATGTTTTTATTATCCTGAAGGCATGGCATGAGGATGTGATGATGCAAGAAAGAGAGAGTCTGAAATCAGGAGCTTAACAGGCAAGTTGCGTTTCAGAAAAGAACTATTCTCATCCAGGGTGGGGTAGGTATATTCAGATTGCTAAAGTCATCCCTTCCTCTTTTCTTCTCAGAAGTCCTCACACAAAGAAAAGTAAGGGGGGAGATAAATTGATTTTTTAGATGAAGTATACATGAGCTGGAGGTTCTGAGATTTTTTTTTAAATGAAGTTCACGTTTCTTACTGAAATGCTGACAACAAACTCTTATTTCCTCTCAAAAAGTAACTTACATGGCTGTCTAGAGTAGTGTGTCCGTATTTAAAATAATCACTAATTTTGCCACAGAACCAGCACTTTTCCACTGCATAGTTCCAGTACCACCAGCAAGTCACTGCAGCACTGCTCAGTGATAAAATATCTCCTTTTTTCCACTACATACCCTACCAGCATCTTAATCACAACAGCAAAATCACCAATAATAGGGCAGGAAGCGACTCAAGAATCTGCTTAATTTATTGCTCTCTTGAACAGAGCCAAGTCTCCGCATTACTTCATTAGATACAAAGTCTTATACATAAAGCAAGGTCTCTGCCGTATTCAAGTGGAGGGGGACAGAGAGAAAAGGGGGAAGAGCCACTGATGTGCATGAAATGATATTTTTGGACTTATCCCTTCTGAGGATATGGTTTTTAACCTGGCAAAAGATGATCCATCACTTCAGAAAAGACATACTGGCAGCTGCAAAACCTTTTGGCTCCTCATGAAGGAATCTTCTAGGGGGACACGTGCTGTTCATAATTACAGGCAGAAGCACATGGGGGTAAAGTCACTCTGCTGAGGTTTGGGAATTGTATTCCTTAGTCTTATGGCTGGCTATCCCATAAGGCAAGTGGCAAAACAAGGACTGACTCCTCTCCTGCAGATTTGCTCCGCATGACTGGAGTTTCCAGAACCAAAGAAAGCACAAGCTCTTATTAAAGAAGCTTTTATCGCAGCTGGGAATTTCCGTCCTGTCCTCCTCTTTGTATCAGCTCTCTGCTCTCTAAGCTTTTTCTTGGAAGGTCTTCTGTTCTGTAGAGGCACTAATTTGGTTTAGAGGCCCTATTCTTTACAACACTTATTTTCAGCATGCTTTTTGGAACTTGGCTTTTTCCAGGCATCTTATCCTCTGTCAAGGCTGCTTGAAATTTCACAGTGAGTTCAAAAGTTACCATGAGAAGGAATTAGGATGAGAAATGGACAGTGTGACCACATAAGCTTCATTTTCTCAAGAAACCAGTCAAAAAATTACTCAAAAACAAAGATTAATGTCAATTGAAAAGAATGCAACACAGGCTCACCAAAGGTAGCTCATACTAAAAATCCCTTATATTTTAAACAGAGAAAACACAGCAGAATCCATGTATCTAACATGGAAATGCACTGATGTAAATATAGTACTAAAAAAATATTTGAAGAAGAAAATTATCATATCATCTGACTGAAAAGGGAAGAGCAGTCTGTGGATGGGATCATATTTAGAGAGGCATAGGAATTAAGAGCCTATCCAAAAATTGTGGTGACTGAAAATAGAAAGATATTATCAGCACATAACAGGAGTTGAATATCACTACCTGGGAAACTGGATGGAGTCAAGAACCAAGGTAGCAAAAATGGGATGTAACTTAAGAGTAGAAAGTATTGGATAATGCTGAATGGTAGAAGAGACACAGTTTGTAGATGCTCCAAATCCACAGAAACTTTCAAGATCAGATTGGACAGGACTCTGAGCAACCTGATCTAGTGAAGACATCCATGATAGGGGGAATTGGACTAGACGATCTTTAAAGGTTCTTTCAAACCATCCTATGAATATCTGCTTCAAGCTGAGGACTTATCGTGAGAAATGATGAAAACAACAGCTGGTGACATACACAAACACACAAGTATTTTACAGATGTGAGAAAGATGCAAATCTGTGATGAATCACAAAAATAAAGGTCAGGAGAAATCCAAAGGTATTTATGCCTTTGTACAGTGTTGATAGAACTTCATACAGAACACTGTACACAGCCCTGAACACCCAGAGTCAAGTAAAATCAACAGAGGTTTGAGTGGGTGGAGAGAAGCACATTGGATGGCCAGAAAAATGGGAAGACCAGCATTTCCTGGAGGCTAAAAGTGCCCACCTTCATAAGCTTAGAATAAAAATAGAAGAAAGCTGAAAACGTTATTTCAGCTTAAATAACAATTACACTTTATTTATGCAGAAGCAAATGGCTATAAACTGCTGATGAATAAACTTCAGCTGGAAATGTAAAGGTTTCCACCCATTGGAGCTTTGAGGTTTTGAAATTACCTACTCTACCAGGCACACTACAGAGCATGTTCATAAATTTTTGACACTGCTGTCTGGCAGCAAGGGACAGGACTGAATGAACCCCTTTCTTTCCCTCTTTCTAGGAAAACTTTTTTCCACCTAATGGTTATTCAACATATATTTTCATAACGTCAAAAATGGATTGTGGACACTCCTGAATTCATAATGGAGAACCAGCCAACTTGTGAAACATTTAGTTTCGATTATGTTATTTCACTGGTGCTCTTCAGAGGAGGTTATGAGTCCAAGGAAAGAAACAGCTGTATCTTACCAGCCCATCTCTTCTGGTCTCAGAGGTTGTGTCTCCCAGTCATGAGGAAAATGCCTCAGCAGTGCTGTAGGAGGAAATTAAGTTTCCTAAGCCTGCTGTTTCCATCAGCACGAACAGGACATTTCAGACACCAGAGTTGGAGTCTCCAGCACATTTCAGAAACTCTACTTTTACAAAAATACTTTCATGGAATATCATTCCATCTTCGTTTGGGAGAAAAAAAAAAAAAAAGGTACTTATTTTATATTAGATAAGCCATAGAAACACCAGAAGGAAACATTAAAGCACTACTTTCTGAATGTCAGCCTGTTTCTGTTCAAGTCAGGAAAAAAGGCAACAAAACCCCCATAGGGACTAAAGCAGTGAATTGAATCCAGAGCTGGATGTGGTTTACAAGACAGGAGCTTTAGGATATTCGGTAGCCTGTCAAAGTTAACATCCCTTCATATTCTGGGCATACAATCTCTCAGAGGTCTCCAGCTCTACACACATTTAACCAAGATGGAAAACCCAATTTCAAAAAACCTATCTGCCTACTTTTATTCTGTCTCCTCAGCAAAGGGGGAAACTGAAACTCTGAGAGATTGCAAGACTTACCCAAGGCCACGTAAAAAAAATCAGTGGCTGTGTCAGGAATGCAACCTAGATCATCTGGCAACAAAGCCGACACTTTATCAGGCTTCAAAATATCTTTTCTGCCAGTTTATCTGCTCATAAAGAGAATGTACTAAAAAAAAAATTTAGAACAGCTATAAAGTACAGAAAGAGATCTAGTTCTGATTGTAGGCACTCTCCACAGTTTCTTTGCTTTTAAGTCACATACTTCCTCAAAATATTGTAGTGCAACTGAACTTGTAAACACAATGAAAGAAAAATGCACACAGCAACACCACTCTGCTCAGCAGCCCATCCCACTATGAACTGACTCATTAAAGCAGCTCACTAACAATGGCTTTTTCCTGCCCATAAAAGCAAGAATGGAAGAGAGCACATGAGCCCATCCATGCGCTCTTTGCAGATGCTCCTCTGGGAAAAAAAAAAACATTCGTTCTTCAAAAAGAAATAAGCAAAAAATTTTCCTCCCCATGGAATACCAGACTTGCCTCAGCTCCCAGTCTTCATCAAGTTACTGATCAGAATCAAAGCATTTCAGTAGTTCATATTGTGTGAGAGTTTCTGGAATGGAAAAAAAGACCTTCGTTTCCCTTTCACCACAGTGTGCCTATAACCCATATATTTTCGTCCTGAGTTAGCACACCTTCTTCATCATTTTGTCTAATTCAGTCTCTACATAATGGAAGAGGTCCTCATTACTCCCTCCTACCATATTTAGGAAAGTTCTTGCAATGAGAGAGCAACGTACTCAAACCAGGAGATGGAAGCCCCAATGTGTGATGAGCACTTAGAGAAGCCCAGTTTGTCCTTTCGCCCTCCCCAGTGCAGTCTCCTCACACAACCCACGTTTTATTT
The DNA here is from genome assembly GCF_015227805.2 of Hirundo rustica. NCBI lineage: Eukaryota > Metazoa > Chordata > Aves > Passeriformes > Hirundinidae > Hirundo > Hirundo rustica. The sequence goes on along the minus strand of NC_053451.1, from coordinate 54,548,954 downwards.
GATACACAGAAGGAATCAAGGCTATGGAACAAGCAACTTCTCTGCAAATTCTCAATGAGTTGCAGATTTTGGAAGGTGCACTGCAAGTGAGACAGAAGATTAACAGAAGACAGGACGGTTTTATGGTCAGGGTGAATGAATGCCATCTCTGCTTGGCAACTTAATTTTTCCAAAAACTCAAGAATTTACTTATCGTAAGCTTTGATGTTGGCTACTTGTTGCATTACCTGAAATGAAGATGGATATTAGCTGAAACTTCACCTAAACACACAAAACGTCACAGTAATGCCTACCATCACCACAAAATCACTTTTTTTAGCAAGCACCCTGAAGATCAGACATGGAAAAGAAGTAGGCAGCTCTGCCATTAATCTGATCACCTCTACAGAATGAGAATATTAATATCACACAGTTGCTCAATACTCTTATGAAACTGAAGGCACTCATGGTGATGCTCCATGCAAGTGCTGTGATATAGCTCTGTGGAAGCACTTAAAGAAATAATTAACTCTTTTCAACTGAGCACTTGAATGCTCAGTTTTTTACTTTAGTAAAAAACAACAACAACAGCAACAAACCAACAAAACAACAACAAAAAAAAAAACCCCACATGTACAGTTTTTCAGCAAACACAGGGGATAAAATGAAACACCAAAAAGCAATCTGGTCACTGAGGCAATCTATTTTGATAGATGGTGACACCCTGTTTCACATGTATTCACATCCCTGTGGCCTCTGTGGGAGCCATTCAGCTGTTGCAGGACTACATGGTGAGCCAGGTCAGGGAAGTGACCCAGGTTAACAAAAAATAGCCTGCTGGGGAAAAAAAAAAAGGTCACACAGGTTTCCAGTCCAGTTCTGCCCAGATACAGTCTAGAGCTGTACCAGCACAAGAGGGGAAGAAGGGGATGGAAGGAGGGTACAAGAGGCAGAGCTGCTGGAGCAAATGCTACAGCTCAGATATTCATCAACTAAACCCAGAATGAGGCAGTGATGACCATATAGGGGGTATAAATGTGTTTGCATAAATACAAACAAAATACTAATCATAGAATAGTTTGGGTTGGAAGGAACCATAAAGATCATCTGGTTCCAAGCTCCCTGCCATGGGCAGGGACACCTTCCACTAGACCAGGTTGCACAGAGCCCCATCCAGCCTGGCTGGGAATACTGCCAGGAATGAGGCATCCACAGCTTCTCTGGGCAGCCCGTGTCAGTCCCATTACCCTCACCATAAAAAACCTATTTTTAATATCTAAACTAAATCTATCATGAGTAGGGTACAGAGAACAGAATTGAAGTTCAGGGCATTTTAGGTGTCTGACTTTGCTACCTTGTGTCCTTCTATTGGGAGTCCTGTGTTTTCACGTTTATTATTATTATTATTATTATTATTATTATTAATAATAATAATAATAATGATAATAATAATAATAATAATAGTTTATTACAAAACAGCATTTGCACACTGCAATGCCAGGTAACTTTCAGATTCTGACCCATGCAGAAGTGGCATTCTGTGGCACCATACTCACACCAGCATCATTTATCTGTATCACAGGACCACATAGGCTCTCCCAATCATGCTAATGAACTAGCTAGAAGTGGTAGGTTATTACTTCATGTTCAATTAAACTAGAGACATACAAAACCAGAGGTTTTACAGCCAGTAAATTTGCAGGATTGATGAGTCAAGAATATTTGGAATCCCAATTTGCATTTGCTGCCACAGAGATCTTTAAAACCTAAAATATTAAGAATTCAATTCCATGCCTAACTGTAGTCCATACCAAAACTCCCACAAATTCAGTCATGCTGAAAGAGCTCTCTTAACTAACTTAACTGAAGTACACACAATTCTAACAGAGTTCTTAACACTTTATAATTTCCTTAAGTAAAAGGGAAACCAAGTTAAATATCCATTTCTAGTAGGAACAGTAACTGTAGAAATAATGGAAACGGGTAACAATTTAAATAACACCGGCAGCAGCCAAGAGGGAGTAGGACTTCCTCTAGATCCATTAGTGAGGAACATGGATACTATTTTTGCATTTGGTCCACTATTACTGAACTTACCTCTCTACACAGCATTCACTCGATCAAGTTCTCAGCCAGTCTGCCGTGTTACTTTCAATAGCTTCGCAATGGATTAAAATAATTTCCTATAGCAGTAATTTTAGTTTACTCATAATATTAGCCCAAGAAAGAGCCTTTGCTTTTAAGGAAAAAAAAAAAAAAAACAACTTCCCTTAAGCTCCAATAAAGTTTTGCCCGATAAAGACTTTCACGAATGGCACAGAATCAACATTTCAAGTGGACAAGGCCGGTGGCTGCAAGCGAGGAGCTGGGTCCTTCCTTGCGGCACTTCACACGCACGCTCATCTTCCCCTCATCTCCTTCCCCCCGCCTTATGCAAGTGGCCACGCTCCCATTCCTCCGCATCTCAAGAGCCAGTCCGCAGCTGCAGGCAGCCCGCGGAGAGGAGCGGGAGAAATGATATATTGCAGATATTTTATTTTTGGAAACCGCACTGTAAATAAAGCCATTTCCAGAGATATTCCATGGACACGGAGTGCTTGGTCGCGGAGCCAGCGCCTTATGTAACAGGAGGAGTATTGTTTAGGGTTGCCTGCATTAGAGAGCCACTCCTGGTAACACAGTTTACAAAGCTATAAAAAGCTACCAGCGTAACTATCGAGAAGAAGCAGGCAAGCGGTTTATTACCAAAAGGCTGGCGCTAACCGGGAAAAAAAAAAGGAAAGTTTCATTAAATCGCTCAACTTCCCGTCACTCGGAGGACATCACCTCGGCTGACACTTACTGTGAGTGGAAGGTGGGGGCTCCTAGGCAGCCCAGCGCAGCCCCATGGCCAGGTGCTGAAGACAGCTCTGCCGCCTCCCTGCGCAGCCCGCGCCGCCGGCAGCCGCCTTCAGTGATCTTCCATCCAATTCCGCTTTATTCCCCCCCGCCGATCGCCCACAAGTGGCAGAGAGCAGGGATCCCGCGATTCGGCCTCCCGCTCTTCTCCTGCCGAGACACCGCCAGCCTCTGGAAAAGCGTGAGCAGAAAGGATCGCTCGGACATGCACAGGCGCTCACAAGCAGCTGTAAATTTCCACTCCCCGCTGCCTGCGGCTGGACTCCCGGCCCCGCGCTGCTCCTGCTCCGACGAGCTCTGTGCCTGGGTGTGCGCTTTCCCCGCACTGCCCTCCCCGCTTCCCACTCCCTCACTCGTCTTGCTCGCAGGCTCACACACGCACACCCCAAACTCCACGTCAGAGGAACACGTGGAAAAGCAGAGGATGAAGCGATCGCTCCGCCGGGAGATTTCCCCAGGGTTAAGGGAGGACATGCGACAATTTCGCATCACTTCTGTAAGTTTCCATTCCTCTCCGAAATCTGCCGGTGCAGGGGGAGGCATCGCTGACGGGTCATCGCACCATCACGTGGCGTAGGCTGCCGGAATTAAATTATTCACCTTGCCGTCCTGCTAGGAATGCAAATAAGGGAGCCCGAGAGCGGGTTGTTGTTACAAGATAATGATAAAATCAACATGCTCACGCACCACATCTTTCAGCAAAGTCCTGTCCAGAAAAGCTGAAGTTAAGCTGCTTCCTGCCCGACTATATATTATTACACAAAGATCCATATACTTCGCCACGATAACACTTGAGGGCATTAAAACCCCCCTCGATCCGCCGTATACTCTGAACAAAGTTTAAATCCTGACAAAGAAAAACATTAGCCTAAAGTTAGCCTTTTTTCAAAGGCTAATGTGATAGGGAAAAAAATCATAAAGTATTCTGAAACAAGTACTGCCAGCTATTATCAAGCATACAAATAAAGCAGTATGTATTTCAAGGAATTTTTAGTGCTTCACTTTTCTCTCTCGGCACCTATAGTTAGACAAGTGCCACACATTCCCAAAGGGAATGGCAAGCGCTGTCCCCTTTGCCCCCAGCTGTTGAGAGCGGGGAAAGAAGGATGCCTTACTATAGGCACTACAAGGTGGGATTTAAAATGTATCCTCATCTGGATCTTGGCCGAGTCCCAGCTGGGATCTGTGCCCAGCATGTCTGTCTGCCAAGCTCTCCAGCTTGAGGGGAAAGCTTCACCTCCCATCACTTCTTCCTCAGGGCATAGCCTAGCCAAAGCCCTACTTTATTAAAAATAATTTGGTATGCTACATTTGCTTGGGGAGTTAGCAACGCCACGGTTGCATCAGATCTTGATCTAGGGGTCACCTGCAGTAGCTATTCACAGCCCTACATTAAAGGTGGCCAAAAATGCATGAGAAACCTAATTTCTGAGGAATACAGATGAAACAGACCCCTTTTAAAGGGCTACCAGCCTTTGCTTGCAATGCCAGCTCCGAACTGAAGCACACAGGAGTATCCCAAATCCTCACTTTGAAGAGCCATTTCCCTATCCCTCCTGGGCTCAGAGAGGCAGGAGCCGTCCCTGCTCCCTTAACCTCCCCGCATCTGCTCCTGCCTTTGCACAGGATGCACCAAGCCAACCTCAGATCAGCAGATTTGTACTCTCAACTTACCTGTAAAGCACGTCACCATTTCTGCTCACACTTTACCTACCAGATCATCGAGATACTGCAGGCCTGTGCTTTTGGACTGCCCTGAACTGCACTGGGAACAGGCATTAATTAGTGCTGCTCCCGCTGCACCAGAAAGCACTGCAACAAGTGACACCAAGTGGCAATTTCTGCTCCAAACAGAAATATGCTTGTGAAATATTCTTCCAGCACTGAATTAAAGGCTTCGCATCAGCCGCCACTGACCAGGTTTCCTCTCCAGGCCACCTCCACAGAGAGCTCAGCAAAGGACACTGGACAGCAAGCTCCGAACAGGATGAGCCACGCTTCAAGGCAGCCTCCTTCTCCACAAAGCTCAGGAGGCACATAAACAATCTGCACAGATGTGTCGTGGCATGAAGGACTTGGGGAGAAAAACCGGCACCGGGCACCTTTCTGTGGGTGCCCTGCTCTGTCCCAGCTGGGGGGGAGAGGGAAGGGGTGCTGGGCATTGTGGTACCTTACACCCACTCCGGCCTTGGCCCTTTCTTTTTTATCAGATACCTGGGCCTTTGAGTAAACAGTGAAAGTCAAATGACTTTCAACACTCTGCCCTTGGGCTGCTTCTGAAGGTACTGGCTTTTCCTAAGGCAACACAACAATCACCGTTTCCACTGTGTGTTTTTAAGAGAAAAACTTATTTCCCCTACCTGTCCCAAGAGAAATTACCCCTTGTTTATTGTAAATCCACCATCACTTCTACAGGTAAAACCCCAACTTTTTGTTGTACCATGGAGTTGAACCGGTGGTAGGTTCTGAAATCGAACTATCACAAAAAAAGCTTGAAATATCACAAAAAAGCTGTTTTAGTTCCATGTAAGGGGCCCCAGTGGGGATAATTTGTGTATCACTGAGCTCCATAAAGTATTCACAGACCATTCTGAGTATCCCGGCTCTTTGGGAGTATAGGAAAGTTATCTACAAAGTAACTATCCTCTGTTTCAGACTAAATATTCTTGTTTTCCTGATCAGAGCAATAAATTCAATTTGCACTCAATTACAGTTCAACTTTGCCCATCTTCTACCTGATGAAATATTTTAGGGCTTTAATAGGAGCCCTATACACAGCAGGAGAGCAAGAAACCCACCTGCCTCCATCCCTGCATTCCAGCAGAAGAAACTGTGAAAACAAGGTAGCTAAAGGGGAAAAAAAGATTCTTTGCTATTCCAATGCTCTGTTTCATCTTAAGCAGAGTTAATTCTCAGATGACAGGAAAAGGCCCTGAACCATTCAATAGGAATTTAGCCATAATTACTTGGTGCTCTTATCTGTTTGTTGGGGCTTTTTTGCTGTCAAGCGGTTATTAAATATTTCCAAAAAATGTTTTCTTCAATTCTTAATTTGTAGTAATCTAAAATCTAGAATGATGTAATTATAAATAGACAAAAAATCCTTACAATTTCAAAGTACATGAGGGGAAAAAAAAAAAAAAAATCTCTGCACTGCTAAAGTACTCCAGCTTTCACATATTTAAATTTCATTATATTTGTTTCCTTTAAAGAGAGCAGAGTCCTTGGGGTAAGGCATGGTTAAAGTACTTTTGAGAAATGTCTGTCCTTGTTTTAATAACTTAAAATCATTCCATCTAATAAATACCGAAAGAAGAAAACCTCTGATGATTTTTCCTGCCCTTTCCATTTATTTTCTAATGTGGAAAAGGGAAATTAGGGAACTTCAACAATGAGTGAAATCACAATAAATTACAGCAGCAGATGATAAACACATGGTGTATATATATATATATATATTAATTCTGCTTATTTAATCATCCACTTCCAGTCTGTCTACCTCCTCTGAGATTACTTCCAGCATTCCAAAGCCCTAAGCAGCCTCTAATAATAATAACAACAACATCCTTCCTACCCCCAAATTGCTCAATGCCCCAGGCCATAAAAATTCAGTTCTCCACAGCAACAGGTTTAGTTGTGTAATGCTGAATATCAAGAGGAGAAGCTTTAGCATACCAGAAAGATTCCCCCACCCTCCAAAACCTAAAAATTAAACCCCACACAGGATTTCATTATAGTCTTAGAAATCCCAAGATATCAATATTTTGGCAGTTTATTGGGGTGGAGGGAAACTAAAAACAAGTAATTTATATAATCCACATCGTAAAGCTGTTACACTTTAACTCAGAGCATGTAGCTTTACAGCAGAGCAATATAAAAAGTGCCCAACAACACTTCTAGAACATCATAAAATAAGATGCTGTACAATATCTTTGTACTTCTGTGTTATTTGCTGAGTTCACAGATACTCAGTCTCTTCAGAACCCTGCAAGGGCAATGTGGCCACTTCAGATTAATGCAAATACACTCTTCTTCATTGAGTAGATCTCAAATACAGACATACAATGCTCACACTTTCTCTCCACGTGATCTCAGAGGGAGACAAGCTGGCAACTGAGCCTGTATATGAGTCCCCCCCAAAGAGCTACCAGCACCAAAAGGCAAATTATTGTTTGGCTGCTCATCCAAATACAAAATAAGGGGTACAGTCTACAGAGGCAGGTGGTTTTCCCTACAGCCATGTAAAAAGCAACAAAGCTTCTGTCCTCTCTCGGGACTAGAAAATTGAAATTCTTCAGTGAAGTGTAGAAAACAGAGAGCAGCAAGATGCAGTGGCTGACCTGTAGCTGCATTTTAGCTGAAGTGAGTGGAAGGATTTAAATGGATGCTTTATATAAGCTACTCCTAAAATTGCAGATAAGTCTTCAATGACTCTTTTCCCCTTTTCTTCCTCCTAGCTCCCTCTAGCGCATTTAAGTAAATATGGCCTTTTTCTTCCTGAATTATTTAATGCAAATACAGTTGCTAAAATGATGCTTGGTTTAGTTGGGGTTTGGGTTTTTTTTTTAAATCTGCAATAGCTCTTATAAACTGCTCATGAGTTTCTACTGAATGTGTTATTCATGTGTACAATCACTCCAGAAACTGAGCACTGACATTGGCCTTTCTACCAGAAACTTTTGTGTATTAATAGTTTATGCAGAGGCCAGTGTATTTAAAAGTTTACTCATTTTCAAGTCATCCAGCTCCATCATTACAAAAAGTAAATTAAAATGAATCCTTTTCCTTGAGCATTCCCACTCCCAAGTGAATTGTGTCTAAACAGAAGGTTACTACAGCCCAACAGCTGAAAAATATAACATATTAAATTTTTATATCTGCCCTAAAGTAACTTATAAAATGTTAATTGTGCCCCTTATCTACTGTGTCCCAACACAAAACACAAATAAGAACCATACCTGCAAACTCACTTTTATGAGTGGAGGAACAGTAAATTCATGACAACATCATGCTTTTTATCTTAAGACTCATGCAAACAGAAACTAGCCCCCCCCCCAAATCAGTGACTACTTGAAGAGCCAAGCAGGTATTTTTAAAATAATTAAAGCTTTCATTTCTCCAAACTGCTTCTATCCCAGTTCTGTACAGTCAAACACCTTAGTGGCCATGTTTGTTAGTTTCTTTAAGGTCCTTTCATAGAATTAAAAATGGGAAGAGTAAAGACAATTTCAAGAAGTGCAACTAAAAGAGGTTTGCTGAAGACCTAAAACCGCTCATCACCTGTGCCAATCTTGCAGTTTCTATTGCAGCACACAAAAAAAAAAAAAAAAAAAAAAACGCTTTTCTTCATGGAATTGAAAAATTCTTTTAAGTGTATAAAAATATTTATCCGTGATTTCCCATTTCCAAAACAGTCAAACAGTATTAATAGTGTTTAGTCTTCTTGAAAGTACTGAATTTAGTTACTTGTCTCCACATAACTTCACCAAGCACTTTTCTTAATGTTAGGCAGCACGGGGTACTGCAGGTTAAGACATCCCCTTGCACCAAGCTCACTAATGCAAAAAACCCTATAGATGTTCCCTACAACTTCCTAGCTGGTCAAAGACAACAGGGCACCCCTAAGCAGAACTTTAAACTTTCTAAGAGTGCTTGAAGCTGAAAGCTGTCATAGGGCATATTTACCTCAGCAATGGTGCTACACAGTGAAAATGTTGGGCAGATCAATATTTGGGCCCTTTGATGCCTATAATTTCTTGATACACAATGCGTGGCTGTTTCTGACAAGCTGGAAGACTTTTCCTCTACTGACCACTACCACAGAAGCTTCATCAGATGCTTTCAAGATGACTTGCAGACAAACAAAATTAAGTTAAATTTAAAACAGAAGTTAAATGCTCCTGTGAGGCACTCACCCAATTTAGTATGAAGAAACTGAGGTGGCACCAAGCAATCACCCAGAGCATGCACTCTAAAATGCAGTATTAAAGAAAATCAGGAGACAGGAATTGTCATTCTGGACCAAACAAAGATCCATTAAATCCCATCTTTAAGAGGGGCTGACATCAAGAACAAAGTAGAAAAAGAAACATATACCAGAGGAAGGACTACTCTACTCTTCTGCTTCTGGCAGTTAACACCTTTGAGGTTTCCTCAAGCATCATCCAAAACCACTGTGATGAATAGTTACACACCTTTCACTATAAAGATCCCAAAGGAGCACTATTCCCCTTCTAGGGGGACTCTTAAATCACTTCTGCAATACTCAGATACAACAGATTGCTCAAGATTGCTTCTGACTGTCAAGACTAAGCAGCCAAGTCAGCTCAGAGACTGCAATATCCTGTAGATGAGGGACCAAACGAGACAACTCCAGTATCAATTTATTGCATTCCAGTTAGTTCCTTCTTCAGGGCAGCAAAGCCAGGATTTACTGGCAGAACCATTGTATTTTTCAGGTGGTCACCCCTAGACAAGGGAAAAAGTGCTCCCAGAAAGTCTCATATAGAGGTGTGGCCAGAATGGACTACAGAGGTCTTTAGGAAAGCACTGGAGACTCCTAAACTGACTTGCCTAAAATCACCCATGAAGAAGATGAGTTCAGACCTAAGGAGAGTCAGTTCCTATTTATGTCACACTATGTGATCTTGGAAAAGCCACTTAGTCTCCCCACTGGAAAATTCATGTATTCAAAACCATAAGGTGCTTTGACACTACAGTGATGGAACTCAAACAAACACAGCAGGCAGCACCCAGCTTACTTGCGTCTTTTTCCTGCAGACTGGGACAACAGTCCTGCAGTTTGTGTGATGCAGGTCTCCAGAGACCATGCTCACAGAAAAAACAAACTTCTGAGTCTCTTCTCATGCAGGTTAAGAATCCTACTAAAGCAGAACAGTTGAAACGAAAGCAGAATATTAGGCTAAAAGTCTAAACTGCTGCTTTCAGATGAAGAATTACTGTTTTTTCTCAGTGTCAAATAATGGAACCCAAGCATTACTATAATTCTTGAAAAACTATTGTTATACTTAAGCAAGTGTTGCCCTAAATGGACTTGCCTGAAATCACACAAGAAAATCTCTGGTGGCCAACACTGCTCCCCTGGGGAAGGAGAACCCACAATTTCTCACGTTTTGCTCTTTGCCAGTTTTGTCCTGCAATGACATTAGTTTAACATACTGGAAAAGGATAGGGAACCTTGAGAACTCATCAGGTTCAAGTTGCACAAGGAGAGATTGTCTTCACAAGTACCCCAAAGTCATTCTTCCTGACAAACAATTAAGTATATTCATCACTTGTCAGATTGCAAACATATTTGCCTTCATGTGATAAATATAAGACCAGTAGATGAAACACAGGGTGCTTGCACTTTTCTGTCCCACAGTAAGTATTTTACCTTGACTTTAATGTTATCTTCCTGTCAGATGGTGAACAGTCCCTGTTGTCATGAAGCCCCTATCTCAGATTTTAGTAACATATTTTTCTGGTCCCAGGAAGGAGCATCCAGTGCCTTCCTAAAGACCTCTGTAGTCCATTCTGGCCAAAAGTTGACTGCATTGAGCAAATTAACCCGTAGGATAGATAGTCTTTGAAGTCAAATACTGTTACTCCCCAGTGGGGAAACCCTATCCATGCACTTTCCCACACTATTAAAAAGCCATCTGCTGTTCTCCCCATCCATGTTGCCTAACAACTAACATTACAAATGAATTATGATGTCAGACACATACAACTACAAAGTGTCCAATTAAGGGATGAGTTCCTTTTGTTTTAATTAATTAACTAGGGTCATGCCTTGAAGTCCTTAAATGGCAGCAGGCATGCTGCAGACTGTCATTTTTTAGCCAAGTCTGTCCTGAACAAGGACCAGCATGAGCAGTGTGTTTGTCTTCAGACAATTTCTGTCTTGGAGGGAGAGCAGCTCTGGCACCTGGGTGTGCTTTGATTCAATTCCATTTCTGTGTAGCCTCAACAGTGGAGATCCCTGACAGGCTCTGGATACCTGGAAGAAAACCACTTGCCACACGACATAAATGGCAAGCTCTATATATATCGGTTTTAACAGGTCAAATATACTCATGGAAATCTTCTTGGCAAACATCATTCCTCGAGACATCTCCTAATGAAATCTGACAGCTTCAAGACCACACAGATCTATACTTTGCCACACCCTCTGAAAATAGTTTCAGAAATCAGTTTTTTCATGCTAATGGTCACTCACATACCTGTTCCCTTCCCACAGAAACAACTGATAATTTTATTCTCTGTGTGTGTTTTTGCAGTGTTCATTCACAAAATAACTTTATCTGCCATCAAAATCTACACCTCTGAAGGGTAAAAGATTGCTACTGTATATTTATAAAAGTCATATTTAGCACTGAAAATAATTAAGGTGTACACTTCTCAAATGAAAAAAGAGTCTCAAGCTGTATCAGCCCAGACATGAGAAGTTATCTACTCTCTTTGCAAACAAATAATATTTTTAGCTGGATGCTATCTGAGCATGGTCACCTCCAGAACATATTTTCTAATATATATACATGCAGCCCCTTGAATTTATGAGAGCTGTAGGCCCAGTAGCAGAATTCAGAGAGACAAGTCTCAAAACTGTTTCTTTCAGAACTGCAGTGCTAATAAGGACACAAAATTGTGTCTGGCACTGTTGCAAGCTTTGGAGTTTCCACCCAAGTACCACTGAAAAGAAATGGCTTGTTTTCTGAGAGCAGGCAGAATCCCGTGAGAAGGTCACCCAGCAAGAGTCGTATCAGTTCAACTTTCCATGACCACAGCAAGACAGTCTCTCCCAGCTGTCATCATGGGATGAAATTACTTTCACAAGCATAAGAACTTCCATTGAAACATTTCAGCACACAAAGGCCTGTATCCAGAGGGCTGCACAGCAGCCAGGTAACCAAGGATGTGAGCATAAGCTATTTAATACCTTCTCATTTAACCCAGCAACCACACTATCTATTTTATGGTTTTCCATTTTAGAAACCTCTAAAAACAGATGACACAGAAGTTCAAAAGTAACAAGTAGTATGTATGTGACAGTTTACACAGTATGGCTTTTCTTCTAAAACTAAGGACAGGTTGTGATTCCTACACTTAGGAAATAAGACTTTTTTTGGATTTAAAATACATTTGAAATAGATGTTTTTGTTTTTCTCAAAACAATAAATGAATGTTGATACTACCAGCAAAGGAGTTTTAAAAATTCAAAGGTTTACTCCGGTTCCTTAAAAGCTTCTTGAACAAGAGCCGCTTTTTAAAAGATTTTGTGTCTTGACACTAGTTTCAAGTGCTGGAGAATCCGTGAAGTCATTTAATAACAACAGTTAATTGGTTACCACTTTCAGTGTGGGGTTTTTTTTCTTTTCTGCAAATTCATATTCTATTTTACTTTTTGTTCCCTGTCACTGTGATTCCTGTGTTTGCAAACATGTGCTCTTTGAAGGCTCCCCATTTCATTCATGCATAGGTATGTGATCAAATCACTTCAACAAACTCAGAATTTACTTCTTCATCACCACCGACATTAAGTGTGCAGATACTGTTTTCCAACACCTATAACCAGTACTCACTTCAATTAAAAAAATGTCTTGAAGATAACCCATCAAGCCTGATTGTATTACAGAAGTGAGATTGTTAATACTGCAAAAGAAATCTCCCAAGCTCTTGACTACCACTTATCTACAGGGAGTGCCTTGTCCACTGCCTGTTACCCATGAGTCTGGATACCTTGAAGTATCTTCAGATATTGTTCCTCATCTTTTAACGCATATCCAGCGTCTTCCCACAGTTATTAACTTCACAAAGCTTTGAGTCCATCTTTCAAAAGAGTCAGCCAACATGCTCTTTGATTCAACCAAATACATGAGGCTATGCCATCATTTGTCTTCTGTGTGGCCTCGATAAAACTGTCAGAAAGGATTGTGCATTTTCTTTCAACTCTGTGTTCATTTGGGGATTTTTTTTTTTTTTTTTTTTTTTTTTTTTTTTTTTTTTTTTTTTTTTTTTTTTGCAAACAAACATCCATTGACTGAATGTCAAAAATTATATATCAATTTAAATATTCTTATTGACAGTAATATTTTCACAATTGAGTTTCTTAGCCAGAATACATCAAACCCATAATCTAACAGAAATATGACAGAAGCCATTTTATAATATGTTTTGTATTAATCATGTTGAATATTTTGCTTCATGACAATCCTTAAAATTTTGGAGTTTTACATTAGACATTAAAAAAAAAAAAAAACCCTCAGTCTTCATGAATTTTCAAAAGGGTTCTTTCAGTCTTTATTTATTGCTGGAATATGATCGATTTGTTCACAGTTATGTGATTATTTGTAATATTCATCTTCATTCTCACTACAGAAATACAGAACAGTTCTGTATTTTCAGCATCATTGTTGACAAGTTTAGCACAGCCATCAGACAAATGTCACTGTTCTTTTTGCTCCTGGTATTTTTAAACTTCTTATTAGCCTTAAATCCTTAAGAAAATCCAGTGAGTTTTCTGTAATCATCTTTATAAAACTTACTCATACGTATTCCTCTATATATTGGCTGCTGCCCTGGAACCATTTCTAAATCAAGGTGTGAGCCTCCCTTTGTTGAAATCCCCTTTTTGTATTTGTATCTATTCCTGACACTCATGAGTTTCCACATCCTCAGCTGCTCCCTAGCTTTGGAGACACTCTTGTAGGCAGGGCTACAATGTACCAGTGATGTAGCAGCACATCACACCGCCCAGAGATTTGCTGAGTCCCTCAAGTGTTTGCCGCAGTTTTCTGGTCTGATGACCTGTGCTGAGACCTTAGGAACCCTGGTGAGGAGACACTTAGTTTACAGTGCGGAGGGAATTCAGCCGGGGAGGAAAAACAATGGATAACATCTCTGTGCATTTTGAACCAGCACTTAACTGCTGCCCAAGAAACCAGAATAGTATAAGGATATCTTGGCAAATCCTCTGCTAGTATCTTCCCTTCCCTGACAAAAGGGTGACACATGTGAGAATTGTAGGGGAGTGTACCTCCTCACATTAATGTTGCTTTCTTGAAGAGAGAAACTTTTCCAAACAACACACAACCTAAAGACCACCAAGCCAACTTGACCTCAGAGTACATTCAAACCTGTCCTCCTTTAAACTACCTTCAACCTAAAGCACTTTATCTTTTACTTCCATACTGTGTCCAAGGCTGTGTGTGTTCCCTGCAAACAGAGCAGTACAGATGTTGCAAGCAGCTACAGACCTAAACATGGATTGTAATGTAAAAGACAAGACCCATTAATGGGCTGCAGATAAGAAGTAGGACCAATGGTCAACACAATTTCTAAGTAAAAAGCTTTTATTTAGAAGGTTCAGCCTTATTTGGCTCACTTACTTAAACCAATTTGTTATATATATATATATACACACACACACACACACACATATATACATATACCCCCTCCCCCCCCCCCCACTTTTTCCAGGGACTATATGATATACACAATATTTGCCCTAGCAGAGGACTACAACCAGCATGCAGTCCTGCACTCACTCTACAAGGTTCAATTTGGTGCTTACTTCTAACAACAAATAGATCCTATATTGCAGACAGCTTCTCTTGTAGCCAAAAGTGACAGGTAGTGAATGACCACCATGAATTGATAATCCAAAATAATTCTTTGAAGAAATGAAAGAGAGCTCTCTGACTGCCAGTGAACTGCAGAAAGTGAGAGTACACAATTAAAAGGTACACTTGAAGAGGGAAAGCTGATACAGCTGTGCCTCCCTGCTGACATGAAAATAGGCAAAACAAAGAGCTAAAAGCTCAGGACCCTACAGCTGCTGGAAGTGAACCCTTCCCACATAATATTAATCTCTCTGTATTCAGCAGTCTCCAGTGCACTGGCTTAAAAAGCCGCACACAACTTCCTCCCCACGCTTAAGAGCAAACAAACTGTATTTTTGTTGCAATTAATTTGTATGTATAAATTTGTACTAATGCCTTTGTGCTACACTGACAAAGGATCTTCAAGAAAGACCACCCAAAGATCCAATGGCTGTCACACAACCGTCCCCACATTTCAAAATCCAGTTATGCAGCAGTACTTACTTCCATCGTAATTACTGATTCTTGCAGCAGGAAAAACAAGGTACAAACATTACTGTAATATCAGAAGGGATGTTTTCAACTCATGCTGTGAAATAATTTTCTAAATGTTGTTTCACAATTTATCAAGTGGCTCTAAGGACACGTTGTCAAAATGAGAATTCTAGCCCTTACTGCCATCAGCTCCCTTGCATCAGTCCTAGGAATGACATGACTGCTGAGGGAGGTGCATCAGCCTGCTGGGCACCATGAAAATCTAACAGCCAGAAAAAACCAAACCCCTCTTACCTCCCCAGCTTTTGGAGAAGTGAGAAGAAGTGTGTGGGACTTACTAAATGTAAATTGTGTCACATTTTTGGAACAACCCTTATGGATATGGACAACATTAAAAGAACAAAAGGAAAAAAAATCCATCCAATCGTGAACATTTTCTTGGAGGAGGGGGGGATGCAATTTTAAAATATTTCTAAAATACATGGCAGCAAAAAAAGTTAAAAAAAAAAAAAAAAATCCTGTCCCTGATTGCTGATTTCTACACCCAGGCTACAACCACACATCTTGATCTGGTAATGGAAGGGTTATAACACCTTGCTACAAATCTGTTAACAAAAGAATTTTCTCAAAAATGATCCTTCACTTTAAGTGAAGGCAAACTGTGCTGCCAAACAACTTTTCAAGTAACTGGTTCATCACAAACTTGACAGAAACCAATTCCACACACTTCACTATGATAAACAGCACTGTTTGATGGACTTTTTTTATTTAAATGCATGTTAAAGTTATGTGTCTAGAAGCATTTAAAGCATTTAATCTTATTAAGGTTGGTGGTTTTTTGTTTTTTTTTTCCCAATGCCCTCCTGAATGTAATCTAAATTGTGATTACTTTGTAACAAATAGCATATGTATCCACTTCTGTGACAGGAATGACAAATTCATACACTGGAGTCACTTGAGTAACATTTCTTAAGAAAAAGGGCACTGCTTTTTTTTTTTTTTTTTTTTTTTTTTTTTTTTTTTTTTTTTTTTTTTTTTTTCCCTTAAGAAGAAAGGATTAGCAAGATTTGGGCCCACAGTTCACTTAGTGAAAGAACGTCAAACATATTTTCAACGCAGTTTCTTTGGCTCACTGTATTTGGTTCACTGTATTTTTAATACAGCTTCTTTGGTCATTCAAGAATTTTACAGGGAGAAAAGGTAATAACAAAGTTAAAGGCAAGCACACATGAGAGAAACTCATTTGTCTCCATTGTCTGTGAAGAGGCAGGAGGGGATTTTGATCCAGCACAACTGAGAACACAGAGGTGTCCAGGCTCTGCTGTGTGATAAGACCATCTAAAATAACCTAGATATGGTAAGCATTCTGCCCATACCACCACTTTGGTCATACTATAGAAGTAGTTGGCTCAAACACTTTAAACTGAGATAAATGACACCAACAATAAAATTGGAAAGCAATCTATTGATTTCACAGATGCTCATTTTGTACCCAGTCCACTTCCAATTCCCTGAGAAAAGCACAAATACCAAGTGGCTGTACATCAAATTAGGTGGGAAAAGTTATTCAGATAAATATAGCTGAGCCAAATGAGGTTTTGTGGGGTTTTGTTTGGTTGTTTGTTTTTGTTTGGTTGGGGTTTTTTGGGGGGTTTTTTTTGGTTGGTTTTGTTTGGTTGGTTTTGGGGGTTTTGGTTGGGGGGGTTGTTTTGTTTTGTTTTTGGTGGTGTTGGGGGTTTTTTTGTTTTGTTTTTGTTTTTTGTTTTTTGTTGGTTGGTTGGTTGGTTGGGATGGGGTTGTTGTTTTTTTGGTTGGTTGGTTGGTTTGGGGTTTTTTGTTTGGTTTTGGGGGTTTTTTGTTATTGTTGTTTTGGGGTTTTGTTTGTTTTGTTATGTTTCTTTTCAACCTCAACAAGTCCCCTGAGTAATGCCACAAAGGAACAGGGCAGTCAAAGAAGCACAAGGACATCTGGACTGTTTCTTTCTTTGACAGTCCCAGTTTTAAATGTTCATGGGACTGTGGCTTCCCTGACCCTTCAAAACACTTACAAACAAACCCAAACAAAATAAATATTAATAGGACAATACTCCCTCCCATTCTTGCTCCTTCTGTTCTTCACACCTTACTGCTGGTTCCACACCTGTACAACGTGAAGCCAAACCAAGTGCCGATGCAGCACATTGGATCAAGGAAAAAAATCAACTAGAAAATTAGAATTTTCTTCACCTAAGTTAATTTCCCCACAGGAAGCTGTGACTAAGGACTGTTTAGTCCAGAATATTCTTATGAAGAGCTCTGTTGTTGAGCCTCCACAGCACAACATGGATCTACCCTGTTTTCTAAGGTTTTAGTCAAATTCCCTTTAGTGTATTAGAAACCTTACAGGTTTCAGTTTTATTTGAAAGTGGTTATTTCACCACACACAATAATGACTTCAGGTTGTTGTCCTATGCCTCCTTTTGATGTTTTTTATTAGTTCAAGTCCAATTCTACACCAGGCACTGCCTCTCTGGCCTTTGCACAGCAGCCTCCAAGACCAGCACCAGCTCATCAACCTTCTATCAGCTGGCACCACAAGGGCAGCTGCCTCCACACTTGTATTTAAAAGTTAAAAGGCAAATCAAAATGAAGTTGTAGGGGTCCCCACAGATCATCTTTTCAGAGTGGGAACATCACAAATTCATTAATTCTTGCAGATTGCTTAATGTCTGCTATGTGTTCAAATGGTTGTGTGCATATTTTACCCTACAGGCAAACTTATAAAGAGCCATCAAAAGGGTCAGAATACTTTAAAACCACAAGCCTTTCTTCAGAAAGTACCAGCAAAAATTAATATATTGCTGTGTTCACATGAAAAATGAAGATAAAAAGGGTTTTAGGCATCCATTTATTTTGGATTCATTTCATCATATACATCTACTGCCGGATTTCCAGAGATCTCGGGCCCTTTCAAGCACACTTGTAATCATAGGCTTTCTGATCTTGTTAATTCATTCACGTCACCCAAAACTAGAGGGCAGAGTTTTAGGTCTCGATCAGTGTGGTGGGGCTGTGGCACAGTAAAGGCAGCACATGGTGCTCAGCTTGGTCCCACATTATCTAACATCCAAACCAGTCCTTGCTTCCTGTGCTCACGTAGCTGCCTGGAATCTTTGCTGGCAATGAACACCGAGACTATAAGACAGAAATACGGCTGAAACTGAAAACGCCTCTACTACATAAACAGTCAGTAAAGATGAAGTCCATTGCATTAGCAGCTTCCAAATGCAGGCCCTGAAGAAAATGCCAGCCAGTGGATGGTTAAGAGTTTCAGCATATTGGGCCAGATTCCAAAACCCTCAAGCCAGTTAGTAATTAACAGACATCTAGGTCCTCCACATGAAAGAAGTCTATTGTTAAAACAGTGACACACATTTTTCCTTTCCTTTTCCTAGCCAATCTCTGCCTGTGTTTTAAGATTCCCTTAGGACTGTAACAGTCTATGATTTTATAACCTCCACTTCTCAAACAGACATTTTGTTAGACTTTTAGTTGCCAAGAATGCAAACATGCTTACACCAGAGGTAGAACAAAATTAAGTTACAGGCTTCTCAGAGACCCATAATCTCCCCTTTCTTTCATTCAATATCTGGAAAAAAATAATATCTGAATAACCTTCTACCATATCTACTATGGCAAAAGGATTACAAAACATAGTAACAAAACATACTGAGGGCCCGTAAATATCTGAGTCCAATTAGTGAGCAACATACCTACGGGGAATATCAGCCTGTGTCTTCACAGATAATGATGTGTTACAGCAAAATTTCTAAGATAAACCAAAGGCTGCCTCACCAAAACCGTTTTGTTGACAATCAATTTGTAAAGTACGAATGATCTGTGGTCTACACAGAATTGCCTGTTCTCTGTCGTGTATCCTTACTGAAGATAGACGTGTGAATAACAGGAGACTACATACAAACCACACAAACTAATCAATGTAATAAAAGAGAAGGTAATATTAAAGCTGGCAGAAGTATTCAAGGGTCATGAAAACACTTTGAGGAGAGCCCACAAAACAAAGAGCCAAGCCCATCAGAAAAGAACAAAAAGCTCTATTAAAATTAAAAAAAAAACATTTTCTGAATGCCCACGGCTTTTCAAAGTCTATGGCTTTCACTGCTTTGCTGTTTGCTGGAGTTTGACTGGTGTGTCTCTACCTCACCCAAGGCTATCTGGTCCTGTGAGGAACAACCCAAATCCTCACTGCATTCAACATGAAAAAATCATCCCTGGAGGAGAACTACATGAATGCCTTTGGGACCAGATGAAGTTTTTTGGGACCTCCTCCCACTCCAAGGAGCAACTTGCACTCTGACTGTCTATGCAAGCGTTCATTTTAACTCTCTATATATGACAGAACTATGTAATGAAAGCTTAATTCAGCAACTCAGTCAACAGCACCATTCACCAGGACAGTCAGTCCTTTTGCTGTCACCCCAACAAAGGCACCAGCAAAGGTGTATGCACATGGGAGCGCTGCTCTCACCTCTGGGTATGGGTAGTCAGTGCAGGTCCAGACTGCAGAGCCCCAGGAAGCTCCCGCTGCTGCTGGAGGAGAGCTGCAGGCAGGTTGCTGGGATGTCAGATCAGCATCGCTGGTGAGCTTCTGCCACCTAACAAGTTTGGGAAGAACTGAGCTTACTGGTTCCCTGGCAGAATCTGCTGCTATGTTGCAGGAAGCCTACCTTACAGTTCCAGGCTAAAAGCAAAATGAACAAAACTCAGGCATGCTTCCAAATTGCCTCATTAATTTTGTCCTAAGTCATTAATTTAGTTTTAAGAAAGATGTATTTCCGATTCTTTTTGCTCCAAAGCAAAATCTATTAGTACTTTCTAATATACTCATAAATTCAAAATTTGTCCGAGGCAGGCAGTCATGTTCTTTCCAGGTCTTCCAGCACTGGGGTTCATATTCTCTGTATTTGGTTTATTCCTTATATACAACTCTAAACCCACAAATGTATCCTAACATTCAGTATTCACAAGCACATGTATTAGTAATTCAGCAAAGCAAAATTAATCT
This sequence comes from Hirundo rustica, assembly GCF_015227805.2. Classification (NCBI taxonomy): domain Eukaryota; kingdom Metazoa; phylum Chordata; class Aves; order Passeriformes; family Hirundinidae; genus Hirundo; species Hirundo rustica. The sequence goes on along the minus strand of NC_053451.1, from coordinate 54,528,914 downwards.
GCAAGCATCCCCTCATAATGCAGAAAATTCCAAGAGCAAGAAAAGCTTAATTTTAAAATGGACAATTACAAGGGAGAAGTCTCCTCTTTTAAAACGTAATAAACTACTATTTTTACTGAGAGATTTGTCAGCACATCAGGAGTGCTGAGCCACTCTCTTGCCAACAATGTTGCTGTGAGTTGTCTCATTCCTGCCTGGGGAGCTGGGCAGTTCTCATGGGCCGAACTTCAGCCACACATGTAGGCACGTCTGAGTAAACATTTAAAAGGTTTTATAGAAGTACAAAGCAGATGCTTGACATCAAAATCTTCTGGAGGATCTTGGGTCGGACGAGAGCTCCAAGTCACGTAAACACAGCAGTCTTGTCCCCAGAATAATGATATTTCTACCCCCCACCCTATGATTGGCAATATCTACGAGACTGGAAATATTTTCGCAATTATTTAAGCTTATCATGTTTATCTCTATAGTTTTAAAGTGGTGGCAAAAAAGAAGCGACAAAAAAAAAAGGCAAAAAAGCACTCTCCCTGCTTTTTAAGAATGGGGTTGTATTTTTGCCCGTCTGAAAAACGTCTTTACAGAGGCACGACACCAACACTCGCAAAGGCAACGCAATCGAAAATTTTAAAGGGAGACATAAAACTTTATTTTCACACTTGGAACAGAAAAGGGCAGCGATAATTTAGCGCTTCATACGGCGGCAGCTCAGCCAGCAAGGAAGAAGAGCAGAGGCCAGCAGTGACGTTACGCAACTCGTTCACGAACCAAACGCTTTAATTTGCGGCACATTAACGAAGAGACCACAACCCGATCCTCCACCCAGACGAGCGGGCTCACCCCTCCCATTGCCCCCTCTCCTCCCGGCCCCAAGATGGCGCCGGCGCCCCCACAGCCCCGCCGACAGCCCGCCCCCCTCGACCCGCCCCCTGCAAGATGGCGGACGCACCTCCAGTCCCTCGGCTGTGCCCCCGCCCCGCCTGCGCCGCCGCTCCGCTGCAGCACGGCCCCGCCCCCTCCCCGCCCTCCCTGCTCCTCCATTGGCCGGCACCGCCGCCCCTCCTGCAGCCGCAGCCAATGGAGACAGAGAGAAAAGCGCTGCGCGCGCGGCCGCCCACAGCCAGCCGCCGGCGCTCCCCGGTGGCGTTGCGCCCCCTGGCGGTCGGCAGTGCGGGTGCAGCGTTGGGAGAGGAGGAGGAGGAGGAACGGGGAAGAAGCAGAGGAAGAAGCAGCCGGCGGGGGCCGGGCCGGGGACGAGGCCCCGAGGGGTGCGGGAGTGACCCGGGGCCGGACCCCTGAGCGCTCCATGCCAGCCTCCCAGCCCGACTGGCGCCCCGGCCCCTGTCCGCCGGCCCTCGGCGCGGGCCCTGCGGCCGTGCCGGAGCGCAGCGAGACCCCGACCTGAGCCGGGCTCGGCGCCGCCGCAGCGCGGGTGACAGCTCTCTGAGCAGCATCCCCGAAGGATGGAAGGGAAAAGAAGTAAGCCTTAAAAAAATCATGTGTGTATATATATATATGTATATATATATATATATGCATGTTTTGGGCATCCATTACTGTTGTAAGAAACATTTTTAGGAGTCAGCTGTCTTAACCTATTTTCCCGTTCAACTAAATGAAGTATCCAGAATGGATGGAAAGGTTTGGGGTTGCTTTCTTTCTTCAGTTACAGCATAGAGAAGGCGAAATAGCTAACGTAAATAAGGCACGTTTTACGCTGTCGGTGTCATTATGGGCTGCCCACGGAGGTGGTGGAGTTACGGTCCCTGCAAGTGTTTAAGGAAGGATTGGATGTGACACCCGGTGCCATGGTCTAGTTGGCATCCTGCAGTTCGCTCATAGGTTGGACTGGATGGTCTCAGAGGTCTTTTCCTATTTGATTCCGTGATTCGTGGAGATAAAAATTTGGAATCGCCAATGTGATTGAAGAGTGTTGTCTTACTTCTCCTTAGTATTCTTGCAGTGAGGGGTATCTTGCACTTGTTAAGAAACAGATTCAGTAATTTATTTACCTAAAAAAGTGTTCCTTTTTTTCCACTAAATAAATTAATGTAGTTACAGTACCGCTGTACTGAGCACATCAGTTTGGGGGTGGGGGAAGGAAAAATGTGAGTTAATGGGCAGGGGGGTTGTGTAGGCTCATCTGAATGTGCTGGAAAGTTTGGGTCATCATGTGACAGCTTCATGCTTGAAGGACAGTAAGAAATGATGTAAATAAAAAAATTTCCTCACATTGCTTGTTTGAGTGTTCCTCAGCTACATCTTGACAAGGCGTGGAATGACTGTTTGAAAGGGGAATGACTATTTTAATACAACATATTCTTACACAGTGCTCCTGCCTATACCCACTGTAGTATTTACTTGTATAAATTTTGAAAAGCTGAGTGGCTACAACTGTTTTTAATTTCTCACCTGATATCTTACTTGTCTGTTCCGCACCTCTTGCAGTGCTGTGTGACTTCTTTGGAGAGGAGAAACTTACCAGTTCCAGGGAGGAGAGCACTGAAGGTAGTATAATCTGGATTCATGGAGGGAAAGAGGAAAAGAGTGTATATTTGGCACTGCTTCTGTTATGAAAATTACAACTGGAAGATAATAGCTTTGCCCTTCATGGCGTAAGAGGTTTGTCACCAGCACTATGGGAAACGTGCACCCAGATTGTTTAACAGGTAGCTGGAGTAAGTAGCCCTGACCTTGGCTGCTTGGGTCTTGCTCTAGCATCATTCCCCTGCACAATGCTGGGAAAAAAAAAAAAAATAGATATGTGGTCACAAGGATTCTATAAAGAGAAAAGAAAATCCCCTCAGCCAGGTGCCAATGCACATCCCGATCCATCAGCTGGAGAGATGGTTCTGAATGCTGACAAGGTAGATGTATCTGGTGTCTGCTCATTCCCTGTCCTTCTGGCTGTGATTGGTGATAGCAGCATTAGCACTGGAGAGATTAGTGGTGTGGACATCTGTCTTTTTTGAAATGAAAATTATACTATCAACTTCAAAAGCAATCTTTGCTTCTCCGTGCAAAACAAATGCTTTTGCTGCTGGAGTTTTGAGGCACTCCAGCATGAGAACTGGGGAGGCATTTCTAATGTGAGTCTTTTATTTCCCTATTGCCTATGCATTATTATAGCCGAGGACTCAGAAACAAGAAACCATTCTGTCACCCATCCTCTGAAGTAATCCATCCACCAGTGCTATCCAGATGTAGTAAATGTATGGAAATATCTGACAACACGTCGTGAATAAGGAAAGCAGTTTTAATCTGCAGTGGAGAAACTTATTACTAGAATTTCTAAATGCTTTTTTTTTGTTGTTGTTTAATACATTTAAAAAAAATTATTTTAAACACAAATATCAAATATACTTTTTGTTATTTAAAATTTGTGATGCTGTCATAGACAGCAAAAAGGTGGGAATGGCACAGGGCAGGTGGTGTCCCTTGGACCAGTAGTAGGTTTCCAAAAATTGTTGTGACTTTTTCTGTAATTGGACTTTAAACTTTCTGCATGTTAAAAAAAAAAATCCTGCGAATACAAGAGATCATTAAATTTTGTTGAGAGTTAATGCCAAATCAAGCAATTTCACAAAATAAAGTACTTTTATTCTTGCCCATTGATATTAAGTATTATGCCTTTAAGCTGCTGGTGACATGAGCAGCAGGGGTTGTGGTAACAAAAGATTGTTACTTCTTTCACTGCTCTCATGGTGCTTTTGAGAGTAACCACACTGCCACAGCATCACTGGGCTTCTGGTGCGCTGGGCAACAGAAGTCATTCTCTACTGAGTCAAAAAATGAAGCGTTTTTTTTGTGGTGTTTTTTTTGTTTGTTTGTTGGGTTTTTTGTTTTGTTTTGTTTTGTTTTTTTAATGAGCCTTACAAGAATGCAGTATTTCTTGACTGCTGGGAAGGTGTCACCCCAGCAGATTTGCCAATAGAGATTTGCTGTCTGAAAGTGGAATGTAAACCAAGTGTGGTGACAGTGGACTCCACCTGTAGAAATGAAGTAGCGAAGCAGATTTGCTTCTGCTTTTGTGCTCGGTCATTGAAGAAGAGCAACATTAACTGAGAAAGAGCTGGTTCTTTTTTCTGCCATCATCTTTTGACACACTGAAACATATTTCCTTTTCACAGTCCTTGACAAAGATGCACAGATAAAGTTTTTTAACAAGAGCCTTCATGAATGGGCTTAGCACCTCAAAGGTACATACCTTTGGAAGAGGAGAATTTCCAAACCAGTAGGTTAAAAAACATTTCTTTAAACAAAATGTTCTTTATAAATATTTCTAGTGGAGGAAGAAGGTTTGATATATGGGGTGTGCTAATTATTTTAACTGATACCCATTGTTGAATGAAATTCATCAAACTGCTTTTATCTGAAAATATTTTGTAGATTTTTTTCCCCTACAAAACATACGAAAACTAATGGTGGGACAGGATAGTCAGCCTATGCAGCTAAGAGAAGTTACAGCTACAAAAAACAAAAAAACCCCACCAGTGTATTTTGTCAAGTAAAATATTCAGTTCATTCAGTTGAAAATAGTCTCCTGTGTCACTTTTATGAGTTTCATTGATTCATTTTTAGTGGGATTAATTTGCTGGTGTTTGAAGAAAGGCTTCCACAGCTCCCTTTGTGACCTGCTTAAAAAGTTGCTTGAAGGAGCATTGTGCACCATTGGAAGCCACTCCAGTTCATCACTTGACTTCTGTTTCACTTTTTTGATTAGGTTTAGGAATAGACATCTGGAGGTTTAATGTGTCCTGCTATAGTGATTGTTTTTTCAGAAGTGCCTCCAGATGAAATGAGTGGGAGCCTTTGAGTAGTCCAGTAGGAGTTAGGTGTATTTTTAGACTTTTCAGGAGCTGTAAATGGTAATTTGCATTTCAGGTGATGTGAAGACGTTTTGGACACAAGTGGGAAGTAGAAGAGTGGATGTCATATTTGAGCAGATGCAAAATGTGCTGTCAGTGCTGAAGGAAAAGATCAAGAACGGAACTGCAACAAACCAAGGTTTGAAATCCTTGTAGTGGTTAAACTGAGCTCCAGAGTAGCTGAGGCCTGCATTGTGTAGGTCTGTGTGATATCTGCCATAATCCAGATATCTCTGAATTTTAATAACTTATCTGTTGGTGGTTTTAAGCACTTAAAAAAAAAAAAAAAGTCTTTTATTTTTTAAAAAAGAAAAGTCATTTCAGGTACAGTTGCCTACTTTCTTGTTTTGACTGTATACTTTTTCAAACAATGCATGGCTCCTAAGCACGCAGAACTGAAATACTCATTTTTGAGAAGTAATGAAATATCTTTTGTGTTTCATTTATCATCAGAAGTTTTAGCATTTCAAGATGAACTCAGTGAATTGAGTGGTTTTGGGATGGGATAATAATCATCTTAGTATTATTTTTTTGTCAGAGACACCATTATAACTTGAAACAGTAGTAGAAAAATGTGACACTAATGCACTTCAGATTGTTCCTGATTTTCAAGGAAATAAGCTTCCTCTATCTACATCAAAATACATATAAGCTTCTGATAAACTTGGAGTAGTACGCAGATTTCCTTTTACTGATTTATTTAATTGAGTAAAATTGCTTCTTTTTGTTAAGCCACCTATAAAAATGTAATCTATGGATCTTTTGGGGTTTTTTCTTGTGCAAGAAAATGTACAGCGGTGTAAGATGCTTTTAAATTAATATAGCCATAAACTCTGTGTTATAATACTTCCTCTAAATGGAAGTGCAATTTTTTGTGTTCTTGAGCTCCCACATCTTGACTGTTATGACAAAATATCAAAGCAGAGATAAAAGTTGAACTTGAATCCCCAAATGATGCAATAAATCTGTGATAAAGTTCAATTTGATTTTTTTCTGTGCTTTGTTCTATAAAGGGTTCAAGCTAAAATATTGATGTGGATTTTGCTGAGAGTTGTCTGCTAGCCTGTAATATTTATTGCATGGGGTAAGAGGTTGAGACAGGAGGGGTCTCTTGCATTCTTCTATCTGAAGGCCATTTCCACCAATTTAGTAGTAGTATTAATTTGGTCTGCCAAGTTCCAGCTCTTCCTAGCCTGAAGATGATCAGTCTGATGACAAAGGTAGAAACTTGCACTAAATTGTCTTTATATATATTACTGCCACTGTGGGCCAGCAGTTTATGTGTGTTTGGAAACATTCCAGCAGCTTTCCAAAAGCTGGGGCATATTCAGTGCCAATTCCCTACTACTACTGTGAGCTGTAACAATTTTGCAATTCCTAGATGTGTCTGCTAAGGTCTGTGGTGCAATGTGTTTCTAGTAGTATCAGTCTTGCCATGCTCTAGGTGAGCACAGTGAGGAGAAACAAGTGTCTGTGGAGGATTTAACACCTTGTTTCACCAATTGTCCTCACCTAAATTAAAGTTAGTATCTGTTTTGGTTTGTTTTTTATTTTTTTGCCTAGAATGCTGGCAGGCTTGGGCACTGGTGAATGAAGCTAATCTGGGTGATCTCTTAACCTTAGCAAATGGTACGTGCATTTCCATTGTGTTTGTTTGTTACGTGGATTTAATTTGTCTTGTTTTACTCACCGAAAGCCGAATTCCCTTCTTTGAAATCAATAAAATAGATCTGAGAATGCTATTAGCATTACGATGAGGAAAACCTAATTATTAATTTCCTCAAGTACTGAACCGTGAACTGTGACCTGGGTTTGTATTTTTTGTGGTTTGTGTGTATTATGTATAATACTTGTATCACAGGAAGAGAGTTTGATCTAGTAAGCCCTTAAGGAAGCTGAGCTGTCTGTGAGCAGTTATCCTGTGCATGGCTCCACTAGCTGTAATAGCTTGGCATCCTTTTATCTCTAGCAATGAAGGGAGATCTGTAAATGTGTTTCACGTGTGTGTTCTTTCTGGGCACTTTGAAAACCACGGGGAAGATTTTTCAGTGGGGCACTTGCTAACAAACTTTTTGTTAGCTGTAGTTCATAGCAATGCCTTGTTGTAATGTGTTTTGTTAATTATCTCTTTAGTAACTAAAGTAAATTCAGTCATAAATTGAAGTCTGGATTGATGAAGTTTTTGCTCGCATTCAATTTTTTTTCAGTAAGCGATGAGTTGAATGGAGATGGTGCACAGGAAACCAAACCCAAACTGCAGACTCTTCCAGATGACAATGCTGCAGACACTGTAGAAGCTTCTGACAGGTCAGTACCTTCGTTTCAGTTCCTTATTTGACATACTCTTTACTGCAGTTGAGAGAATTCTCAAATTTGTATTTCTAAGGTCAGTGTTTTAAACCCAGTTTGAACCTGCAAGTTTTCAAAGTGTAAATGTTTGTAACTTGATCTAAGTGGAAAACCTGAGGTTTTGGATAGACTTGTCTAATTTCCCACATGAGAATATTGCAGAATAGGGCATTAGGTCATGAATAAATGTTCATGAGTGTTATCAGGGTTAGGACTTAAGCATCAGTTCTCAGGCTTTCCTTACTGTGCAGATTGTCAGGTGTGTAACTTAGTCTGCCCATGTTTAGTATTTAGCCTCAGGTGCCAATTTGAATGATAGGGATAAATACATCATTCCTTTTTTTTTTTTTTAATTTCCTTACTGTGTTTTAGCTTGTAAATTCTGGGAAGAAGCTTCTTTTTTTTTTTTTAATGCAACTGAATATGTCTTTATATGTTGTCAGGACAGTTTCACCATGCGAAACCTTGGGCCTTCTAGCAACGGGGCTAAAAATATTGAACTCTAAAAAACTGAACACAACACTGGTTGTCTAAGATGCTGCTCTTCTTTCTTTTTTTTCCCCTCCTTTACTTCAAATAGCGAAAAAGAGGACATGAAAAGAACCTGCTCAGGGAGTAAAGAAGCACCTAGCAAAATTCAAGGTTTACCTTTAAACGTGCAGTATCAGAACCATAAGTGCTCTAGTGCATGTCTGGCCAACAGAGCAGTGGGCTCCTACAAGGGTGAAAATCCTCTGAAGATCCCAATCCTGTTTGACTTTCAAAGACGCCATGCAAAAGCAGACTACCTTTCCAAGTCACTGGATGTGAATTACAAAGCTCCTTGCGGTCGGAGTCTGAGAAGCTTTCAAGATGTGCTAAATTACTTGTTTGAAACAGAGTGCAATTTCTTATTTGTTGATCACTTTTCCTTCAACACATATGTGCTGTTGAGCAGGAACACCATGAATCCCGAGCCCCTCGTGTTTGAGTTCGATATTAGCGACGGAGCCGAGTCTGTGCCTGTCTCCTTCTGTAACAATCTCGACCACGCAAGATTGCCTTATTTCAAGTATCGGAAGTCATCGTGGCCGCGTGGATATTATCTCAACAATTTCTCCAGCCTGTTTGTTGATTCCTGTGACTGCACAGATGGCTGCATCGATAGGTAGGTAGAAAGATCTCATCTCGGGCCAGTGACACAACAGCAGGGTGGTGGGGTGTGAAGGCACAGTACCAAACAGGACCAGCGCTGCTGGAATATCTTGTCCCATGTTTTGTGTTCACTGACGCCATTGTGTCTTTCTCTTCTCCAGAACTTGGGTGCTCCTACTGGTCCACCCTCTGTTGTAGGGAAGGAATTGGTCAACAGGCAGATTATTGTGTTCCTTTTCGTTTCTTCCCAAATTGGCTGTGCTTCTTCTCCAGGTGGAGCTGACAAGCAGATACCTTGGCTTTGGCAAAAGAGTAGGGAGGGGAGTCTTGTGCTAGCAGAGGCAGGCTTGTTTTCACAACAGGCAGGAAAGGATCCTGCCTGACAATTTCTGCTGCAGTTCCCACTGTAAAATGGCGTCCTATAGATGGGGTGGGACAGCCTCAAGGGATCACTTGGAACACAGAGGGTTACTGAGGGCAGATGAAGAAACATCCTTGTTCCCAACCTCTATGTGTCACCCTTCCCCCTGTCTAAACAGAAACTGTTAAACTTAGTGGTTACAGAGTATGTTTGTGGTCTGAGCAGTTCCAATACTTTTGCTCATTGTCATATTTTTCTAAATCCCAGTAAATCTGAGCTACAGACTGTGAGAACCTGCCACAGTTATCGTATGCAAGTTTGGTGGGTTTTGTGTCTGCTTTCTTGAAGGGTGTTTATCTGATCTCTGTGGGCATTGTTTGGTGTTGCATCCGCTTTGTATTATTGACAGCAAGAGCAGTTGCACTTGCTGCTGTGCAACATAGTTGCTCATGACCCAATAAAAGCTTGAAATCACAGCCCGGTATAATGAAGCTTAATTTTAGTAATTTAGTTTCAGCTGAGTGGTGGGAAACAGCAAGCACAACAGGGTGCCAGTTCTTTGCACTGAAGTCCCACAAGAATTGAGATGCTTTTGATGTGCAGTTTTGGGGTTTAGGATTTGCACGATCACTATGACTCTCTGAAGTTGTCATGACAAACAATGCTGAAGACAAGCACTGTTGCTTGAATTTTCCACAGTGTAAAATTCTTCACTTCTTGGGGGCTAAGGAGGGAGGAAGATAACTGAGTAGTGGCAAACAGGCTGGGCTGCTGTGCCAGAAGAGGGGATTTTTATTTATGCAATCCGTTTGACAGTGTCCTGCTTATAAGATAAGTTTCTAAGTTGTACCTCAGCTGTTTGCATGTGCCATTTAGGGAGCTTGGCAGAAGAATGGGGTTGGGGTGGAGAGAACATGGTTATTGTAAAGCACATGTAGCCAGCCAAGAGATTAAGGAAAAAGGTACCTGAAACAGCCTAATGGAGTAAAAGGAACAGGGAGGGGGGTTACAGGTGTATATATGAAAATGTGTGTGTTTGTGTGTATAGTCAAGTGCATTTCAAATTACCTAGATTTATGATTGACTTAATCTGCTTCAAATCCATTCTGAGATGTTTTATTTTTAGGTCAAAATGCGCATGCCTACAGCTGACAGCAAGAGGCTGTAATAAAGTTCCTCTGTCTCCAACTAGTAGAAGATCCCGTGGATACAATTACAAAAGACTGGAGGGACCTGTTCCTAGTGGGTAAGGAAGACTACAGGAGTAAAATAAGAGCATACAAATAAAACAGCAGTTAATAGTTCAGTCTAAGTGCCACAGGATTAAAATAACTGGAGGTTTTGGATTACTGAAACCTTCCATTTTTGTCACAATTTTAGTGACAGATCAGGATGATAAAAAATAATTATCGTGACATGAGTAATTGCAGGAAAAAAACCCCACTGCTTAGGTCAAGGTCCAAGTGTGAAGAGTGACCAGAGTCCTAAAGACGCATGAGCCAGCTGCTTTTGCCAGACTTGGTTATGAGTGACTTCCAAGAATCTCCAAAGCCATCCAATGCTTCAAGTGTTTGCCCTTTTTCTTACTCAGCTCCTGTGGATTAATAGGTGGCCTGGAGAAGGTGCCAGTTACTTCAGGTGTCTAGGAGAGGGATTATGCAAGGTAGCTTTCTGCAACAGCCAAAGGCTTGCATCTGCAGGTTTGAGGAGCCCCTTTCTGTCATCTGTATGATGTTAGTTTTTGGCTGATATGCAGAATTAAAGTTGTCCGAGAACCAGAAACAGATGCTAAAAAAAAAAACCAAACATAATTATGAGTCCTTTTGGAAATGTTTCATTAAATCCTGAAATTCATGACAGCTACAGTGAAGTCCAGGCATAAGCTGTCTTGCTAAAATCTGTTCCAGTATAGAATTAGGTGCTTCATAGGGATTTCTATTTCTGTGTGACTTACTCCTATAAAATAAAAATATAGCACGTGTTTTTCTTGTATATTTTTACCAAAATCTGGCAGACAGACTCTTAAAACTAATGAATAAGCAGACAAGAAAGTCACAAGCTTCAGAGCACTGCTGCACAACCAGTTTTAGCCAGAGTCTTTATATTTCAGTCCACTCCCTTGTTGATGCTTAGAAGGGGAATTAATAATAGGAACTTCCTTGTGGTGATGCATTCATTTGTATTGTGTTTTGTTTTTCTTCCTCTTGCCAGGATTTATGAGTGTAGTGTGTTGTGCAGGTGTGACAAGCTGATGTGTCAGAACAGAGTTGTACAGCATGGCATCCAAGTCAGGCTGCAAGTGTTCAACACAGAGAAGAAAGGCTGGGGCGTTCGCTGCCTGGATGACATCGACAAGGGGACATTTGTTTGTACCTACTCAGGTAGCAGGAGGGGACCTGTGAAGACATGTAGCATAATTCTGCCTCTCCAGTGGTGTGTGCCCTGGAATTTTTTTGAGAACATGGTTGGAAGAGAAGTGTGTCAATGTCATCTTAACTTGCAATACGATCAAACGGACAGAAGAACTTTGAAGAGCTCTGTTATGAGATGGTGACAGAAAAACAAAACAATATGGAGCAAAACCAATCTCTGCTGATTTTTTTTTCCTTCACAAATCTCTGCATCCTATGCCAGGGCTAATTTTCCTTCAGTTAAAATCAGAATGGGTTGGGTTGGAAGGGTCCTTAAAAAACATCCACTTGCATCCCCACCATGGGCAGGGACACTTTTCATTAGACCAGGTGGCTCAGGACCCCACCCAACATGACCTTGGACACTCCACTGGCCAACTTGTGCCAGTGCCTCCCACCTTCACAGTGAAGAAGTTCTTACTAATATCTAATCTAAATGTGCTCTCTTTCAGTTTAAATCCATTGTCCTTTGTTTTATCACTACATGCCCTTGTCTAATTCAGTTTGTACTTCAGCCTATATTAACATCATAGAATTACAGACAGTATTCATATTTTGCTTTCCCAAGTAATGCTTTTGTATTTGTTAATGTAAGTTTGACCTGTGATAGTGTGTGACTCAGCAAACAAGCATTTAAAAAAAAAATTAAAGAAAACTTTTCTTTTTCTTTCAGGCAGATTAATGAGCAGAGAAGTATTGGGAGATGCTGAGCAACAGCTGAAGGAGAAAAGTGCAGTGAATGACAAAGGCCATCACTTCTCTTCCAAAAAAAGAAAACTTGATATTGTTCATTCAGACTCAGTGATTGAACTAATGCAGATTGACAAAAATGACATTCTTGAGAATCAGGAATCTTTGTCTCAGAGTGTGGATAATGAAAATAAATCAACTCTGTAAGTTTAGCAAAGTAAGCTTAAGCATAACAAAAGTAATATTCTGCTAATCTAGAAATTCCGTTGCATAACTTACAGCATGTCCTCATATGAGGGTGGTGTTTTTTTTCTTTCTGAACTTCTTTTTAAATTCCTTTATTTCTTCTAGTGGGACAGAGTTTTCCCTCTGTATTAATTTTTCTTATGTGTACCACCTGGCATTTTCTAGAAATTCAGTTCATCTCTTAGGTGTAATTGATCTGTCCAGGGCATTAATGTAACGCTAATTTGAAAGAATTAATAAAATATACTTGAGATAAATTGTTTAAAGATACTCCGAATAGTTTGAAGATGACACTGAAGGGTTTGATAACACATCAGCCACCAGCTGCTCTGCCCTTTGCTACCCGTCTCTAAACTTTTTGTTATGTGTAACATAACCTTTCCTGCCAGAAGCCTTAACCTCTCCTGTTAAGAGTCTGACAACACCTCACTTTTGCAGTGAATATGTTCTCCTAGTTGAAAGCTGTACTGTCAAAACTGTTGATAGTAGTAGCAGGAAAAGGCAAAACTCTGTAGGTGCTCTATTTTGAGATAATCTGATATAATAATAGTAAAGCAACAGACAATTTGGTTCTCAGTATGGCAACTGGAAAAAGATGTAAAAGCAGCTGCTGATCTCTCAAAAAAGTTTAAGCAACTGCTTTCTTACAAATATTATATGTAACCTAGACTAGGTTTTTAATTCTTAAAAACAAAATACTCACAGAACATGGGGTGAGGCCAGAATGCAGGCTCTGTTGTAGTTCCTTCTGGGAAAGAGACTGTAACTAGAGACTGTTGGAGAAATGTGTGTTGTGAGAGTTACTTATGGGTCTGTTTGTCTTTTAACATTTCCTTTTGACCTGTCTGTACAGGGTTCAGCTAAAGAACTCAAGTAATGCAACTGTCAGAAGGCCTGGAACTAGAACACTTGTTTTTCGCAGTCACCAGCTAAAAATGGTAATAAGTGGCTTTAACAGATTCATTTTTCTCTCTGCTGAATATGTATGTTAATTTTGACATTTTCATCTTGTATGTTTAGATCGTTCTAATGACCTTTCTTCATGAGATTGTATCACACTGGGAGCTAGGCTGTCATGCTGGGAGCTGCACCCCATTCCCTCTCCATTACCAGTCCTTCAGCATGTTGCCCCAGACCAGCACTATCTGCCCTCATGGCCTTCCCTTCTCCACCCTTCACTTACACTCCTCAAGAGCCTGAAGTAATTATTCTCCCCCTGCATCCCTTGTGTACAGGGTTAGGGGGTCAGAGTGATACTATTTTTGTGGTCTCCTCAAAGAATGGCACAGCAGGGAGAGAAGGGAATCTCAGGATGCCTACGCAGTTTTCCCATACAGTGGCAAAGTTGGGAGAACTGACCTGAATGTGACTCCTGACCTTTCATGAGTGTGAAGCGTTGCCTGCAAACTTGTGCACAGGAGGAAAACTGGTGTAAACTTATGCTGTGGGTTTTACTGGATTCATTGCCCTTAAGAAATGCACATGGAATTTTCATGAAAACATTTTGCAGTGCTGTCCATTCTAGAGGTCCCGTAACTAATTGCCTTTTTGTGATGGGAGAGGAGAAATTCTGCCTCATCTGGTCATTTCACTGAAACTGTGTAAAAAGCATGTTTAAGATTTGGCTCAGCAACTTAAAATTCTGCTGAAATTGTTGGGACTTAAGCGCTTATTTACATGTCTTATTGAGTGGAGGACTCTTTCCTGGTTATTATGAAGGATAATTAGAAATTAAGATAAATGTTGCATTGCAGTAAGCGTATTAACTTTTCAAATTCAGCCACAGCTATGCATTACAGTAGTTTTGAAACTTCAGCCTTGGCATTGTAAAAGCCTCTTGCTGTGCCCTCTTGGCCCAGAGTTGCATGCAGCAACAACACATCACAGCCTTTTCATTTGATGCACAGGTGCACAGTGCCAGCTCAGATGAAGATGATAGTTCTCAGATTCATCAGTCAAGCAAAACAAAACTAACCAGTGGAACCATGAAAGGAAAAGAAAGTAGGTTTGCAGAGCTCTACATGCTGCATGCTTTGTACTGTCGTGTCCCATCAGGTGGTACACTTTATTGTAGACAGTGTGGGCAAGCCAGTTCTTAGAGTAGAACAATGTTGGCTGTAGATGTTGAGACATGTTGAACTGTCCAAACAACAGCTTCTCAAACACTGTGCAGTTGTGAGAAAGTCAGTCTTGCAGATCTCGCTGTGTCACACCCAGTACCTGCTCCAGCCAACAAAAATTGAATAGGATATAATATACTGGGGAGGGGGGACCTCAAGCTCGAGAGGCAGTGTGAAACTGATGCTATTTGCACATGCATCTTGCTTCTGTCTTAATTACAGTTTGCGATTCTCTTGGGAATTAAGGAGGAGAATTATAAAAAATGCTATGTGGGAGAAATCAGTCTGGAATGGGATTTGAGAAGAGTGAGACACTAGGTCACTCACAGGCACCTTGAGCAAGTGCTTTAGGCATCACAGCAGGAAACAGTCATTTGTGGGGGGATTGATGAGAGACATGGAAATGTTGCGTTACAGACTTGTACATAGCAAGAAAGCTGCTTAGATTTTGGAGGATGTAGGAAAAGTGGGTGGCTAAGAGTTCCGGGCCCAAAAAAGGGAAAGGCTTTGGTCTTAAACCGGTGTTGAGAAATAACGAACATAACATACATGTCTGTTGACAGAATCCACCCAGCAGCAGAAGGAAGAACATCTGATGGAAATTGGACAGACCGACTCTGCTGGTGTAGAGAGTGCAGAATGCAAAAGAAAGAGTCTGTCCCTGCAGGGTGTTGATTGTGGCAAGTCCCGTGTGCTGGATGACACATGTGTTGTGAGGCCATCCAACAATGCACCCCTAAAAGCTGACTGCAAAGAAAATAGCAGGCAGCCAAAACAAGATGCACTTTGTGAGGAGTCTGATGGTGATGGGATGCTTCCCAAGAATGCTAATGAAGAAAATATTTATATACTGGATGCTACAAAAGAAGGAAATGTGGCTCGTTTTCTAAATGTAAGTACTAAGTTGCATGGGTTCTCTTCGTTGTCTCTGCAAATACATCATTTACTTACTTAAGCTTAAACTAGAAAGTTTTTGCACATAAACAGTATGGGTGGTAGACACATGACAAGAGAGGCACCTCCCTGCCATCACAGGTGACAGGACAGTAGGCTGGGTCACCCTGGCTGTTTGTGCCTCCATAAGCTGTTAATGCTATGTACCAGCTGCAGTTTTTGGTACCACTGGGTTCCTGAGAGACATATTCCCCAGTAAGGAATGATATCTTTTTCATGATGTCCTTTTTTAGAGGTTCAGAGAGCAAATAGTACATTTTGTTGTGCCAAATGCCTTCTCCCAGCTTTGTTTACTTTGTTGCCCAGCCATTGTAAATTCTGGTTTGTGCTGGTTTAGGACATGTGTTGTGTGGTACAAAACTTCCCTACTGTTCAGTCATAGGTTCAGAACGTGGTGTGTCATACTGAGTGCCTGTTTGCTAGCTAAGTCTCTCAGTTTTGGCTTGCCAAGAAATAAATAGCAGTCAATTGCCAAGTACCTCCAGCTAAGACAAATGGTTCATAGACACATCCACAGGTACTCTGCAAATAATTTATTTCTCTCCATTGGCATGAATATGTCTTACAGCAAAGCCCTTGCATATGTTTAAGCTGTTCTTCCTTGCAGAGATAATATGGTGTTAATATTAGTAGTGCATCTTGCAGAAAGCTTCCTTCTGGTCCCATGAGCATACCCATGTTCCTACATGCACCTGAGTGACCTTTCACATCCTGCACTTGGCCAACACACAGTCATGTCATCCACTGCTTGCTCCCTAGCACTGCTGCCCTGGCAATGGCATTGGGTGATAAACTTTCCATGTGGGCTGGAGAAGGGAATAGTTTTTTCAGCCAATGATGTGGTGTTGGACTGTTTCTTATTCAGATTTTCTGTTCTACAGCACAGCTGCTGCCCAAATCTCTTTGCACAAAGTGTGTTTGTAGAAACTCACAACAGAAGTTTTCCATGGGTGGCATTCTTCACAAACAGGTAAATTTCTAGAAGTTTAATGTTGTTCATTCAAGGCACTAGGAGGAAAAACAGTGCTTACTTATTGGGGCATAATCACACTGAGGGGTGGGGCAGATGCTTAGATCATAAAAGCACAAAACTACCTTCTTATAGGTGATTTCTTATTGTGCACTAAAGACAGAAGAAATACAGCTCATTGGTTATCACTAATGAGTTTTGCTTCAGTTTTGCACTGAAATGTAAAGCAGGGAAGGTTAATTTTGATGTGTCTAGTTCAGTGATAATCTTCTTTGGTGGAGAAATAGGTTTAACTCAGCATGGGCATTCGGAAAGCCAAGATTCATTCATCCCACTGTTGTGTCTCAAGGAATGGCCATCAAATCAGTGTCCAACAGGGCAGGATTGAACCCCACAGGATATTAAGGTTGAGACTCTTTGTGGGCCAAACAAGCTGGCTTCAGTCCTTTTCCTCACAGCTACCAAGACAAGCAGGAGTTTGTGTAGCCCAGCATGTCCTGGGGATGTGACAATAGGATACTCAGAGGTGAAAATTCATTCTGAAAGTAAAAGATGCAGATATTTCCTCAGTGTCTAACAGAAAGAGAGGTACAGAGAGCTGGTGCCAGTGAGATACAATATGGCAGCAGCTCAGTCCAGGAGAGGAAAGATGAATTGTATGAATAAAGGTAGCTGACATGTATGCCAGCAGTAGTACTAGGTGAGAACAGAACAGAGAAGAGAGACTTCATGCCAATAAACCAGTTCCAGAGAGCACTGATCTTCCATGGAGCCCTGGAACTCTGCTCCATACTGACAGAGATGCTGTGGATTGCACTGGGAGGTCTCCAAGAACTGTGAAGACAGGGTTTTGAAATGTGTCCAAAAATATTTTGTTTTAGCTAGAGTCTTTCTTGCTCAGGTACTTAGTAAAGAAGTGTAGTGGGGACTGAGGCCACTGGAGAGAGAGAATAGTGACCAGCAAAGACACTTAGGGAAGAAGATTGTTGAAGGAGCGTTACCCTAACTGGCTCTTCCATTTTCTGGGCGTCACCTTTTTACAACTTTTCCAAATTAAGGACTTCATCTGGATCATTGAGCTTAATTGTGTACCTTCCATGAACTTACCCAGTCACCTTTTTATTTGTTTTACATGTCTGGCCTCTAGAACAGCCTCTAGAACATCTCAAGTCAGCAATTCCCAGGATGCAGTTGTGTGCTGTATGAAAAGTCCTCATTGTTTGTTGTCAGTCAGCTGCCCGGGAATCCACTGGATGTCCCCTATACCATATCCAGTGAGAAACATCAGAGAATTACTCTCTTCATCACAATATTCATATTTTATTACATTTCCCATTAGTTGTCCCTCAGCATCACAGACTCAGATATTTAGTCTGGCATTCATTTTGGACAATGCATTTCCTACCTTAGACATTCCTTCTATTGTACTACCATGGCAGCTGGTTCATGAGGAGCATGTGTTTAATTCTGAGTTTTGGGCTTTGAGTACATAGTGCAATTGCGTTAAAAGGTAGCCTGCCAGACCAAAGATGACAGTCTTCAACAGCATACCTAGGGATCTGTTCAAATTTTAGTGATGCACTGTACATAGGAAAAATAACAAAACTGTGTTATTCATTTAGATGTACCACCTATGTGGTTTTACTTTTTCTGGGGGAGGGGGTTTGTTTTGGGGTGGGGTTTTTTGTGTTTTTGTTTTGGCTTTTTTTGTTTGTTGTTTTGGTTTTTTGTTTGGTTGGCTTTGGTTTCGGTGGGGTTTTTTGTTTCCCAGAATTTCCCTCTAAGTTAGAGCACACTGTTTGGACTCCAACCCTTTTTGCAATCTCAATAGCAATTTCCATGGGCAAAGTAGCACGACTGCCAGAGACTCCTTGTATCCCTTGTTTCTCTCCCAACAATCTGCCTGTGTGATGCTCCCTGCCCCCTACAATTTTTGGGTTTGCATGTGTGCTTTTGGTGACAAATTGTTAGCACAGTACTGTTTCATTTAGTTCAAGAAAATTGACTGTTTTATTTCTTAGACATGTGAAAGCTGGAACCGAACTCACGTGGGATTATGGTTACGAAGCTGGAAGCATGCCAGAGGCAGAGATTTCCTGTCACTGTGGAGTTCAGAAGTGCAGGAAAAAAACCTTATAGACAAAGCTTTCCTACTGTCATTAAATCTTGCTCCTGGGGATTTATGTACGAGAAGGGATGTACTACTCAGCGAACAGCCTCAAGTCCGTGGTGCTAATTGCATTCAACTAAAATGCCTTTCACCTGATGACTTTTTAAATTTACATTTAAATGTCACTTTTGTAGTTTACAGAAATCGAACTGTTTTCCTAAGAACAGGCATCAACCTTTCCCTGGTAATTTCTGTTCTCCTGGTCTTCCTCCTCCCTGCTTCTAATCCACAAGCAAAGTTCATAGTGCACTGGAAGAATTCCTGCTCCATGCCATCTTCCGTAGAGACATGAGAGCAACACTTCCTTGGTGCTTTCTGTGCCCCTCCACAGTGCTGAGTTAGCAAAACTCAAGTTTCTGAAACTCATTATGTATGCAAGACTGCCTCTCTGGGCACTAGGAATTGTTAAAATATACCTAAGCCTGTTGGATCCAGTGGGAAAGATAGTCCTGAACAGAGACAGAATTAAACAGAATAGGACAGTTCTGCAGAGCTGTGTTTGTGCTACAGAATGAGCTGGATATGTCCTGCCGCAGCAGGAGAGAAATGACTGGGTTCTGTTGGATTGCACCCCTCTCCACATTTGTGACGCACAGAGAAATCCTTGAGAAATCCAGCATACCTCATCTCAGTGCCATATTTTCTATGGGACAGGTGGGCCACAGAATTCCTTACTACATGATTTGTTGGTAAGAGAGAAACAAGCTACATTAGCCACGGAGTGCAAATGCAGGAGGTGGCTCTGAAATGGATCAAGGGATGGGCGTGCAGGTGTGAACGTGTTGGAGCCTTGGGCAAGGAGGTGTCACAGATGAGCAATTTAGACGCTTGAAGAACCACTGCCAAAGGTTTTAAAAAAATGGTTATATTAAAAATGTTGTAAAAGTAAGAATTAACATAGTTTGATAGCAAAATTTACTCTGTTAACTGCAGAGGAGATGAAAATTATTTAAAGTTACCAGTACAAAATCTAGTGGCACACTAGTACAAGGCTGTGTGTGACATCAGTCGTTTGCCAGAGACCTGCAGTTGATCCAGAGTCTCTCAGCCTCGAGGAGTAACATTGAGAGCATCCCAGCCCACAGGGAGATCACTGCCATCCAGCCAACTGATTAGCATGAGAGCTAGAAGAAAGGCTCACTCAGGCTGTCATTTATGGAATAAAATGGTTGGCTTGAAGTCAAATTACCTTTGTTGGAGAAGGTAAACATGAAAGTCTTGTACCTGCACCTTTCTTTGTTCCTTGATAAATGAGCCTTGGAAGAACCACCAACTATTCATGTGCTAATTGCATGGTTGGTATCCCAGATTCCAAGTCCATATGCCTCAGTGCTCACCATGTCACCCTGCTCCTGTGGGGATTTTCAGAGAAATGGTTGGAACAAATGAAGGTCTTGGCCTGGTTGTGTCCAAGACTATACTGCAAAATGAAGGAGAAGCAGGAACCAGTTCTCAGCCCTGGGACTGAGAGGCAATGGCTTAGGGATCTGTTTTAATTGGGTTGTATCTGTGCTGTGTAACTGTGGACAAACATGGTGTCTGTGACCCTAAGTGGTGGGGTTTTTTTAAATTTGCTTTGGATGCTTCAAGATTAAAAATCTTGTAAATCTTGGGATTGTATTGTAACACACGATACTCTTGAAGTTTTCAAGTTTCAGCATGCATGAGGACTTTCAGTGTGTTAAAAGTGGACCTTTAACAGAGATAACAGACCTGTGAACCATTCTGCTTACTTAGAGTGAAACCTCAGATCTTCTCTCCCACAACTTGTTTGAGTGTTTGACACATCCATCAAGCAAACCTCTCCTTGGCTTTAGTCCCACTCTGGATTTGTATGGGTTTTCACCACCCATCTTCAGGGATAAATGCAGAAGAGCTGGGTTACCCCAGTGTTGGTGCAGTATCTCCTCAGAAGGTCAGAGCTAGTCGCTCTTATCCTAATCAGCCCCTGTGTTAGCTGAAGACAGCACTCGACCCCTTTGCTTTTTGCTTCACTGAAGATCTGTCTCTACTCAGAGAGAATACACCTTGGGGGAACATCTTTCAGTGTTAACCAGAGACATGCCAAAGTGTATGACAAACCCATGGGTAAGCCAGAAGTGGTGTTAGCCTTTTAAACAAATGGAAATGCAGAAAACGTCTGTGTCTGTGCTTGACCTGAATGTGGAAAAGAAGATGGGAATGTTGTTAAAGCATCAAGAGCAGGGGGGAAAGAAAGTACATTTTACTCTGGTTGATTATATATTCCAGATCAATGGTAGGAATTAATTATACTGGGCTGGTAAGGAAAAGCCCTGTTTCTTAATACAGGAAAACAGAGCTGATGTTTCGAAAGAGGCAGCAGTTACTTGCTCCATGTGGTCTGCAACGATGGGAGAGCCTGCTATGAGTGTAATGTCACAGAAGGCATGTGTATGAGACAGGGCTTTTTGGCTAGCTGGGTTTATCACGACTGTTTCCAGGTTAGTGCTTCTTCATTTTCCTGCCCCAGACCAGAAATCATAACCTATTAATGAGCAAAATCACCTTACAAGGTGTGCTTTCTGCCTGCTTCTGTAGTATTACTAGAACAAGTTCTGCTGAGGGTGTCCTGCAAGTATCTTCTGCAGGTAACGAGCACAGGAGTGCTCACCTGAGCTCTCTCTCTGCTCTGCTGATGGTTCCTCTGCTTGTCACAGCTCACAGATGGGGATATTTCTAAGCACAGCCCCTCCTGTCACCCGTGCTTTAGCAGAGCACTGTGTAGAAGCACCAAGCACAAGCACTGATGGAAAAAAGGATGAAGATATTCCTAGTGAAGTACTCAAAAGCACCTGTGGAATTACACACTTGGGACTGCCCATCAGCCTGTCAGGGGCATCATAAATGAAGAGTGCCTGATGGGAATTAGTTGCACTGAGGTGTGAATTGCAGCTCTTACAGTGAGCAAGAGGGTCCCTATGGAGGGACAGTAGGGTTCCATGGTAATAAATATTAGTGCCCAAGATAAGCATACAAATGCAAAGACAGATGAAGATCACTTATGGCATAAATATAAAAGAAACTGGACTGGAGCATATTAAGTGACTTTTTAAATTTTTTTTTAACAATAAATCACTGAGCATTCATTTCCAGCTCTTTGTATTTCACAGAACTATTTGGGCTTGATAGCCCAACAGTTTGGAGGAAGATCTCACCAGGGTTTTCGACTTGATTTTGCTACACAGAGAATTGTTTTCCTGTGTTGAAGAACAGACTTCTGTTAGGAAGATTTTTACTAGTTTAAGATTTATGCACCTGTGGGTGCTTGGATCATGGTGACTGATTTGAGTATCATCTAGGTAATAGATCTGGGAATGGGAATTGTGTAGCAGCATTTGGCTAATAGATATCTAATTCCAAGCCTGGACACAGGCATTGATGTTAGCTCTGATATGCTACATCTGGGCAGGTGCAAAGGGATTTGGGAAACCAGCTGGAATGATGCCAGCAGTATGGAAAAGCCAAAGCTGATCTAGTTCTGTCCTGGTTTAGGGCAAATTTGGGAGAAAACCCTTAAATGGGGTCCCTCTGGGGAGCAAACCCAAACGGTCCCCTCTCCTAACTGGTCTGGTAAAGAATTGCCTCAGAGAAAAGTGGAAAAAACTATTTTATTTAACAAAGTGCCCACAAGTACGAAGAATTAATAATATGAAACAATAAAACCTCTCGTTCTGGAGTGAGATGGCAAATTGAGAAAGTCCTTGCCGTGGGTGTAGCTCGGCTCTCTCTCAGTCTCTCCTCAGTCCCAGTCCCTCCGGCGCTGCTGGAAAATGCCGAGGTCCAGGCCCCAGTGGGATGCAGGTGCAGCTCCCAGTGCTTCCATGGGTTTTCAGTCCAGAGCAGGTTTAAACAGTCCCAAGAGAAAAAAAAACAATCCAGGGAACTTCTCTGCCCTAGCTAGCTGAAACTAACTAAAAGCAAAAATATCTCTGTCCTGCAGTCTTTCCAAGCCTCTGCCGAACACCCCGTCCGGAGAAGAATGTGCAGGAGTCGGGCAGTTTTCTCAAAACAAACTCCGTGCTTCTCCTCGCTCTTAGAACCAGTCTTAAAGGCACAGGACTCAATATACAGCACAAACAGAACAGATGATTGGGGATACAAGCATCACAAAGTTACCCTAGGACAAGCTGGTAAAGGGAACTGATCCTAAAAGCTCCATGTTGTATTTGGTGTGGCCTCCTGATGAGATGTGAAAAACACCTGTCACTTGTTTTAAACTTTTAAAAGTTTAATAGTAATAAAATGGTTATAAAAATAGTAATAGAATTAGAATAATAAAAATTTGGACAATTAGGGTTAGGACAATATGAGACAATAAAAACAAAGTTACAGACCTCTGGGGCAAATAAGCTCTGAAAAAGGACGCCTGTTAGCAGAGGATTAACTCTTAAAAGCAATAGCCTGTTGAATATTCATACATGTCATACATGGTACATAAATTCCATTCAAACAAAGGATTCTCTCTGGTCAGTGTCACTTTCTCCCCCTTAATCCCTACCAGGCAGGAGAAGTTAGTCTCTTCTGATAAGGGAGTAATAAATTCTTTTTCTCTGAAAGATTTACGTATCCTGTGGCTGCTATCTTTGCGAGTAGCAGACGTCTGGGTGCCTTCCCAGCAAAAAGCTCCGAAGAAGGACCCCTGTTAACAAAGGATTATCTTTTAAAAGCAATAGTCTGTTGAATATTCATACATTTCATACATGATGCATAAATTCCATTCAAACAAAGAATTCTCTCTGGTGAGTGTCACTTTTTTCCCTTAATCTCTATGGCGTCTTCAGGGCTGAGCGAGGCAGAAGTTGGTCTCTTCTGATAAGGAAGTCATAAATTCTTTTTCTCTGAAAGATTTACATTTTCTTGTGGCTGGTATATAAAAACTACATTTTAACTACAAAACTACATTTACCATACTATCAAAATATTAATACAACATTACTAATCAATACAACATAATACATATAGTAAATATCTTGCATAGAGCCATATAATATGCACTTTTCACAAGACAGAATATGCCTGTTAATGTGGTTGATGAGCTCGCTGGGGGAGGTTTAACAAGACCAAATGCCAGGTCCTGCACTTTGGCCACAACAACCCCAGGCAGTGCTACAGGCTCAGGGAAGAATGTCTGGAAAGATGCTTGGCAGAAAAAGACCTGGGGATGCTAGTCAACAGCAGCTGAACATGAGCCAGAGTGTGCCTAGGTGGCCAGAAAGGCCAATGGCATCCTGGACTCTATCAGCAATGGTATGGCCAGCAGGACCAGGGCAGGGATTGTCCCCCTTGGCACCGCTGAGGCCACACCTATGAGACATGAAATTTGAAGAATTAAGGATTTTTAGATAAGTTAGTAAGTTGCTGAATTAGCTGAAGTAGATAGGTAATCTTTGTTCGCAGTTAACAGAAGCCGGATCTTAGATAAGCTATCCCGGATTTAGTAACTCATTGCTTGTCAGCTTTATGTTTATGTAGCTGTGCTTGTAATGAAAAATAAAATGTGGTAAATAGGACCTAAGATAGCTGCAGATTTCCTGCTTAAAGGACCCATTGAACACAGGAAACTGTAAGTTCTACCAAGGATTCATCTGTCACGAATGCATTGAAAAGGTAGAAAGGTCAGGACGAGGAAGACTCATCTTACTTCCTCATTTTGGGTGACCCCTCCCCAGAATAGACCCCCGACTCATTATAAGAAAAAAACTACGCATGCTTAAGAGCCTTTTTTGCCAATTAGCATACGAAGCGAGGAATGGGACGTGACAGGGGTATGAATATGTATTTGTATTTTGGGTATTCAACACTTTTGTAAATAAAAGGCTTTGTAATTACCTGTGAATTTCGCAGTGCGAATTAGGGAAATATCCTGCGTGCTGCCCGTAATAAACACACACTTTCTAACTTTAAACTGTTAGAGAGTTTTTGTCCGTCACGGTTGGGTATCGATACTAGATCGATACCCATATTTCTTTTATAAGTCACCTCAAATCCTGTGTCCAGTTTTCGGGCCCCTAAAATCAGGAAGGACGTGGAGGTCCTGGAGTGCGTCCCGAGAGGGGCTGCAGAGCTGGGGAAAGGGCAGGAGCACAACTCCTGTGCGGAGCTTTTGATGGAGCTGGGGGTGTTTAGTCTGGAGAAAAGCAGGCTGACGGGTGACCCTGCCCCTCTACAGAACTGCATGAAACGAAGTCGTAGCCAGGGTGGAGGTCGGCATCTTCCTGGCAACAAGTGACATGAAGCTGCACCCGGGGAGCTTTAGGTGAGACAGCAGTTCTGTGATTCTGAAATCAGTGAAAAGTGAACACGGGGCTAGGGAGGGCTGCGGGATACGGCCTTTCCCCCGGTGAAAGCCCTCGGGAAATGGCGGCCGAGGGCGGCCCGCGGCAGTGCCGTGCACGGGTATCGAACCCGCGTCCCTGACCCCGGCACGCCCGAGCGCGCGGTGGTCCGCCGCGCCCCCTTGGCACGTCACGCGCGCCGTCCCGCCAGCCACGCGAAGGCCGCAGCCAATCAGCTCCGCACGGGTGCGCGGGGCGGGGCATCGCCGCGTTCCACCGCTCATGCTCAGTGGTCGGCCGGGCGCGCTCACTTCCGCGCGGGAGAGTTGAGGGCGGGGGAGGGGGCGGCGGGGCTGGCGGCTGGCGCGGGCCGGTAAGTGCCACCGCGGGGCGGGGGAGCGCGGAGCCTCCTCAGCGCCGGTCACGCACCCCTGCTCCCCCCGCAGTGTCAGTGCGTGGACCCTGCCGGGGCTCGGGCTGAGCGGAGGGGGCGGGGGGGCGGTGAGGCGGCACCGCCGGGAGGGCGGCCCCGGGGGGCCGAGGATGTATTAGGAAGAAATTCTTTGCTTGTGAGAGTGGTGTGGCGCCGGGACGGGTCCCCCAGAAAAGCTGTGGGTAGCTGATCTCTGGCCGTGCTCAAGGCCGGCTTGGATGGAGCTCTGAGCAGCCCGGTCTAGCGAAAGATGCCCTGCCCGCGGCTGGGCGGGGGTTGGAACTAGATGCTCACGAGTGAAGGATGATCAGAAGGGCAGCCGTGTTTTGTTCGTTCTTGTTCCTTGCGAAGTCTGGATGTGTTTGTTTTGGTGTGGGGAGAATGGGGAAGTGAATGTCGGTCGTGTTCAGCCGTGCCATCTCCAGCCGTGCTTCTTTCCCCGCAAAGCACAAATGAGGGACACAGTGAGTGTGGGATAACAGGTGCGTGATTTCTTCTTTTCTTCCTACTTCCATAGATCCTGCCCTGCGCTGTGCTGGAAGGAAGAGGAGAGCAGAGCAGGAGCTGGGGCAGTCAGGGGACTTGGGTTCTTTTCCTTACTGCCTGTGAGAAACCGCCTCACTCTTTTAAAATTTTAAAAAGTTTAATAAGGGAGAAAAGGGACGGTAACAGCGCTGTGTGTGTACCCGTAGCCGGAGGCAAATCAGCTAACCATAGCAACTCTTCTTCTATACTTTTTCTATTGCATTGATCAAATATATATTCATAAAGATTATACGCATTCCAACATTTCTTTGAGCTTGCTTACATATTCCGGGCATTCTTCAGCTTGAGTCGACCCCTGACCTGCCTTTCTAGAGTACGTGCGGTGATCGTGGATGCCGTTCTGGGGGTCGTGTGTGTCACTTCCTCACACGGAAGTGACCCTGTTCCATTGGTGTCAGCAGGCGACAGCTCTCGATAGTGGGAGGGTCAGTGGCAGGATCCCCATCACATCCCTTCCTTAAAGGGTTCCTGACCGTGCAGACGGCTTTAGCTGTTTCCACAAGTACTTTAGGTCAACTTTGGCTATTTCACAAATACATCTGAGTTATTTTCATTATTGTCAGTTAGTTACAAAAATAAAAGCATTAGCTATTATTTTACCACTACAGCTACTTCTGCAAAAGTTAAGTTATAATGGGCGACACATAGCATTCACTTTAACATTTGCGAAAGCCAAAGCTACATTGTTTGTTTAGCACATTGTTCACAAATATCATCCATAAATTATGTTCTGAGGGTATGAGCCGCACGGAGGCCAGGGCATTGGCCACAAAAAGCCGACAAATTGTACTATATCAAAAACAGTTATAAGTGATTACAACCTGTACTATATCAAAATCATTGTGATTAATAATAATTTACAAAAGCCAGTACATAATAGTGAAAACTAACAACTACATCGTTGTTTATAACTGTCCCCCGTGGATGTACTAAGAGGTTCTGTGCCTTAGTCTGCTCCTGATAAAGGTGTATAAAAGATGGATATTTACATACAAGGATGCTTTCAGAACTGGATCTGTAGGGCAAGTACTTAGACAAACTGGTAATGGTTCAGCAGGATTGCTGAAAGTGGTGCGAGCCCTGTGCTCTTGCCAGCGCTCTTCTCCCTTTTTACTTTCTGTTTCCTTTCCTGCTTTCTGCCCTTTAGTCACTGCTGTGAAAAAATAAAAAACCGAAACCAACAGCCCTGCTTCTAGGAAGTGGCACAGGTACAGGAGAAGTGGCTGGCTGTGACTGTTCTCTCAGCTGCCTTCTGTTTTGCAGCATCATTTGTTCTGTCATGAGCAGAGGGCAGCAGAAGGGTCCCTAAATCTTACAGCTGAGTTTGGCCCCCTGGATTCCCTGTGGTGGCGGCAGCAGAAGCGAGGGGTTGCAAAAGGACTTTGGGACAGCAAGGGATTGACTGTAAAACAGCAGGTGAAAATCCAGCCTGATACATGGAAGATGATGGATGTGGCAGAGAAACGACCATAATGCTGATGCCCTCCCTACTTTAACTCGGTGCCGCTTAAGAAAGAGATCTGGGGAACTGTAATACTCTGTAATACTGGTCTAGTTGGCAGGGCGGTGCTGAGTCATTGTTTGGACTTGTTGATCTCAGAGGTCTTTCCCAACCTAATGGATTCTGTGACAAGTATGTGACTCACTGAAAGGTGTCCTGGGGGGCCCAGGAGGACAAACCCCTGGCTCCCTATGATTTCTGTGTTGAATTCTCACCCTCCAGTTAGGTACAAATCAGGGTACTTTTGTACCTTCCGTTGTTTGTGGTCGCATTGAATGAAATACCCCGGAGGTATAATTGGTGCCAAACATTTCCTAGTAAACAAGGCAAAGGACAAGGCTGCACAGCTCCCATCCTGTCTTACGTCCCTGCCCAGAGCTGTGGCAGCACAAACCACCGGCCCTCCACCCAGTTTTGTCTGCTTTGACCGCCGTGGGCCCCATTGCTTGTTGAGCTTTGTGGTTTTTTTCACTGCTTTGTGCTTCCAACAGTAGTTCTCCAGAAGTGTCAGCTTTGCGCTCAGAAGTGGGCTAAAATGTGATTGGAATAGTGAGAATTATTAAGGAAAGAAGAAAAATACAGAGTGATGTTGTGACTTTGTAGTGTAAATGGTAGCCCATCCTTTTGAATGTGGTTTGCTCCTCTTTGAGTGTAGCTGGAAGAGAAGAGAAGGGATAGAGATGTGACAGAGGTGAATAAAACTGTAGACCAGCTTCTGTATAAAGAAGAGCTAAAATAGTTTCAGATTCCTTGACTTTAACAGACAGCAGGAGAAATAGTAACAGAGTAATGCGGTCAGGAGTGCTACTGAAAGGATGGAGCAAGGAGCAAGGATTTCTTGCCTTTTCAGATAGATCCAAGGGTTCTGACTGGAATCTCTGAGTAAGCCCTGCAAAAGCAAGGCATTGTTCAGATGAAATGTAATTAAACTGTGAAACTGGAAACCTGCCCTTAGCCTCTGCCTTCTTGCATAGGAGCAGCCAGCCAGCTCCACTGCCCGGTTGAGCTCCGTGTCCTCGTCCTGGTAGCACTGGGTAGCAGAAAGCTCGGGAAGAGCACAGGCTCCTGTGGGGATGTGTTGGGTTTGCATGGCCAGGTTCGGGTGGTGGGGGGGGCTACAGGGGTGGCTTCAGTGAGAAGCTGCTGGAAGCTTCCCCCATGTCCAGCAGAGCCAATGCCAGCCGGCTCCAGGAATGACCCTCTGCTGGCCAAGGCTGAGCCCAGCAGGAATGATAGTAATGCCTCTGTGATAACACATTTAAGAAGGGAAGGAAAAAGTTATTGGGCAGATATAATTATGGGCAGAGGGGAGTGGAGTGGGAATATGTGAGAGGAGCAACTCTGCAGACACCGAGGTCAGTGGAGAAGGAGGGGCAGGAGGTGCTTCAGGCACCAGAGCTGGGATTCCCCTGCAGCCCCCCACACAGCCCATGGTGATGCAGCTGTGCCCCTGCAGCCCATGGAGGTCCGTGGGGATGCAGAGATCCATCTGCAGCCTGGGGAGGAGGTGGATGCCTGAGAGGGGGCTCTGACCCCGTGGGAGGCCCCTGCTGGAGCAGGGTCCTGGCAGGGACCTGCAGACCCCTGGAGAGGGAGCCCACGCTGGAGCAGGTTTCCTGGTAGCACTGGTGACCCTTGGGGAAACCACACTGGAACAGGCTGTACCTGAAGGACTTCACCCCATGGGAGAGTGACCTGGGTTGCAGCAGTTCATGGAGAACTGTTCATGGACTCACAGAGAAGTTTGTGGAGGACTGTTGCAGGTGGGAGGGACCCCACACTAGAGCAGGGGAAGGACTCTCCTTGAGTGTGGCAGGAGGAATGAGTGATGGATGGACTGACCATAACCCCCATTCCCCATCTCCTTATGCCTCTTGGGGGAAGGAGGTAGAGTTTGGAAAGAGGGGACAGATGAGGGCAAGGTGGTTTTAAAATTTATTTTACTTCTCATTATCCTGCTCTGATTTTGTTAGTAATAAATTCAGTTAATTATCCCCGAGCTGAGTCTGCTTTGCCTGTGATGGTATTTGATGGGAGATCTCTCCCTGTCCTTAACTCATGAACCCTTTGTTATATTTTCTCCCTCCACTTGTGGAGGGGAGTGATAGCATGGCTTGGGGGAGTGCCTGGCATCCATCCAGGGCCAACCCACCACAGGGGGACAGAATATGGGGCTAAACAGGGCAGTAGGTGCAGGCTAGCTGCTTCTGCACAGAGGAATGGCCCCAAGAGCTGTAGTTCCACTGCTTAGGATTCTTACAAAGGTGCTGGGGTAACCCTAAGGCTAACCCTGATCAAGTGTCTTCTGTTCTCCACCAGCACCAGGATTCGTCTGGAGCCTGTAAGAGCACCTGGGACTGTAGACTCCACCTTAAGCCCCTTCCTTAAAAAATTCCTAGAGCTGGATCCTCTGACTGGGCCTGAGCAGGGCCTGTGTGTCTGCATTGATTCCAGGTATTGGTTTGCTGCAGAGCTTTTCCTGTATTCTAGGCCATTCTTTTAAATTTTCTTTTCTATTCTAGTTCTAATACGTCTTTGTGTTTCTGAAACTGATATGATGATCAGTGTGTAGATAGGTATTGGAAATAAGTTTCTACCCTGCTTTGCTTACAGGACATAGACAGACAGAGGGGGGGAAAACTCCAGCTGTGTGCAAAGACAGAGTGACTTGTGATTATAAGTAAATTGTCAGTAGTGTGAGCCAGAGGGAAGAAAACATAAAAATCCGCTTCTGCTCTGGTGGTGTTCTCATTTGGGGCTACTCAGTCTGTTTTATGCACGGGAGATGGGAACTAAGGAAAACATTTTGTCAGTTGAAACCCAGAAAAAGGCTGCAGGATTTGTTGAACTATGAGATTTCCTGCCTATTTTGTACGTAGGCCTTACTACCTCTCACCAGAATAATTTCACTTCAGATCTTCCTATATCTTGAACGTAAACACAGATTTTTCTTCCCCCTTGTCGTACAGGGGTTTGTGCCGTCAGAGGTGACATCTCCAGCAGAGGATAGTTTGGAGTATCGCTCCTTGTAGGAGTGGGAAGTTGTTGAAGATTTCTGTGGTGGACTTGCACAAAAAACCACAGACAAAGTAATATTTCTGCTACAAATGTTGTGGGGTGGTGCTCTAACCTGCTGGTGGGGGGATGTGTGTAAAAGCTTGTCCGGAAACACTTAGATTGCTTTTGTGAAGTGAGTAGCTGGCCTCAGAATTTTACAGCTTGCTGGAGAAGGACTCTGTGAAGAACTATTAAGTTTTGGGTGGATATGGCCAGGAAAAGATAACAGATGTCCCTGAGGCAATTCCCAGGGCTCAGGGAAAATTCTGTCACTCCTGTTAGCATTTCACCTTGTTGAGAGAGAGTGTTTGAATCTCTCATTTAGGATTTTTTCTTGTGCCCCAATTTACTTGCAGACCTCTCCGCACTATTTTGCTACATCCTACTTACAGTAAGAAATTAGTGTTTCTTCCTTCTGTGAACTCCTGGAAGGCACTGGCACAGCTTGGGGGCAGCTGTTCCTCTCTCCTTTGTTGACTTGCTGACCCACATGTGGCAGCAGTAGGTTAAGAAAACACTATGAGTGATTGCCCTCTCCCAAGTAAAAGGAGTTCCTCACCTTAGGGCATGACTTGCCGGGCTGCTCTTGGATCTGGTTTTGGAGCAGATTTTGCCAAGCGAGCTTGAGAAGTCTTGTATTACCCCTTATGACTAAAGCACTCTTTCTCCTGCTCTAATTGCTGAAGCTCCCAGGGTCTGGTTTCGTTCCCACTGCTGTGCAAGACTAGGCTTTGCCTGTTCTACTGGTACTTGTTACTGGAGGAGCCAAGCACCAGGGGGCAGGGGATGTAGGTGAAGGAGCAGTTAGAGGGCAGGTGTTGGCAGGTTCTGCTTTCCTTTGTCGTGCTTGGCCTATGGAAGTTGTCAATTGCTTTATGTTTTGTCCCAGTTTTCCTGCTCTAGGTGCTTTCTGGATAATGGCGAAGATGGTGAGAAGAACATGTGCATTTTGTTCTGAAGGGGAGGCTGGCTCTGTGATGTATATCGCCACAGAGAGAGACATTGCAGCTCATCAGGATTGTCTGGTGAGTGCCTTTAGCTGCTCGGGTACCAAAGAGAAGTGGAGAAGCGATATGGGGGAGGTTTCCACTGCTTATCTGGTTTTGATTTTGCAATGATGTCTAGATTGAAAGGCTAGTTACTCAAACCAGCAAGTTTATATTAGGTTGAAAAGCTGTGAAAAGCAACAGGGCTTGGCTGGGATTTTGGCGTGGGAGAGGATGTGTCTGCACAGCTGGAGCTGTTGATTTGTGGTGTTTTCATGTGTGTCTGTTGCTGATCAGTGGTCCTAGACACACATGAAAACACCACAAAGAGCACATCTGGTCTAGCAACAGGAATAGGTCTTCTTGAGACATTATTGAGACCCATCCTCTTGGATGAGGATTCTCAGACCACAGAAAGTTGTGGTTAAACCTTTGCAGGAAAATATCCATATCACTTGATTAAAAAACTGTCCATTGTATGCCTTATTTAAAATAAGGAATAAAAATGTCAGAAGTTGATGATATAAAAACACCTGTGAAGCTCTAAGTGTGTTGCAGTCCTTCTACTCTTCTTGCCTCCCCTTTATTCTGGAATGTTGGTGAAGCTGGTTCTTGGTGTGCAGAATCAATTACAGCTGCTGTATTCTCCCTTCAGCAGAGGGAGAATATAGCCAAGGGCCATTTAGTGCAGGAGAGTGCTGCTAGAGCAGCTTTCTGGTTGTCACTGTCCCAGCCTTCTTTTTCTCACAGTCGTTATATCTACATCTTTATTTTTCTGTTATCTTTTTTGGTTGCTTTTTTTTTTATCAGAATGTTTCACAATGGCCTTTTTTGTTTTGTTTGAAGCAGGTTTTATTATGGCTTTAATGTTTCTCCAGTATTGAAACTTTTCTCTCTCTTTCTTTCTCTGTGATTTTTATTTTCTTCTTTCTCCTTTCTTTCTCCTCCCAGCAACTTTACTCATTTCTCTGCCTTAGGCTTGTCTGCACTGTTTGGGTTTTCTTGCAGTCAGCTATCACCTTCTGAGCAGACAAACTGTGACTGCTAGTTGATTAAAGTGTAGCTCCCTTTTGTTTGGAATTAGCTACATATAATGCTTAGGAAAAAATTGCCAAGAACTTCCCCTTCCTCACTCATTGTCCTGGCTCAGCAGTTCTGTGGGGATTAAAGTGGGCTAAGTGTGCAATTTTAGTGGCTTTCTCTCAGGATGTGTACAGTGTTTCTGGTTTTTTCCTGCAGTCGGCTGTTGTCAGCATTGGGCTGTGTGGAAATCTTATTACAGAGAAATGTTGCATCCAGCTGTAGGTCTGAACAGCTGAGCACATAATAAGATGTCCAAGGTGTTGAGGTCTGTTGCCTGAAGATCTTCTCATCCTTAGTCTGGGCACCCTGGAATTTCAGGTTTTCTTTGTTCATGTTTTTAATAAGTCAACTTCCTCACCTTATTATCTTTTGTTAGTTTGCCTTCAGATTATGTGAAATCTCCTATATGGAAGGAAAAACTTCATTTGACTGCAGAAATGTTTAAGCACAGCCCCTTGTTCAGTGTAGGTGAAACCTCTTGAAAACACAGAGGAAAATCAGCCTCCTTAGGCAGGGCAAGTGCAAGAAGAAAAGATGTATTTGTGATCTCTTCTGCACTGGTGACTGAGTCATTCTTATTTTTAAAATTGTCTCTTGTCTTTAGTTATTTTCCTCAGGATTTGTGGAATCTGAAGATCATAACCCAGAAAATCTGGGAATAAGGTTTGATGTGTCATCAGTGTTAAAAGAGCTCAGAAGAGGAAAGCGACTGGTAAGGAAATGTTTCTGAATCTGCAGTTAGTCCTATCTCATTGTATTGAAGGTTGTTTGGCCTGTTCTGTGCTTTAAAAAATGCACTAAAGTAGCTGGTCCTTCTGATCTAGTAAGATAAGGGAAATTACAGGTTTGGTGTTGGAGTCATTGATTTAACATTTGGTTTGGTGAAATTTAGTTCATTCTGTATTAAAACGCGGGTGGGTTTTTTTCTGGCCTTTCTGTCCTTAGTCAAAGTTTCCCGAGACTTTGGTAAAGAGCTAAGCCAACGCCAAGAAACAAAAGAATGCAAAAAAAGAATCTACAATTGCAAAGGGGAACGCCTGAGTTTAGCAGAAATAAGATTATTTAAATAAGGATTTTTTAAAATTGCCTTTGTCTTCAGCAGCCCTCCTCCCCTACGTCCTGGGTGGAACTCTTTTCATTATGAAGTTATCCTGGAAAATATAAATAACAAACATTAACACCAATTAACATTGAAATAACTTGGGAAAGTTGCTCAGTGCCCTCGTGTGGCTCTTTGCCTCATTTGACAAATTTATCAATATGAAATAGAGGTAAGATAGCAAAAAGGTGGTAAAATAATGACCAGGGTAGGAGCTGGCAGGAGTGGATTTGCCTGATGAATTGCACAGCGGTGACTTGCAATGGAATACTGGATTTTCCCGCAGAGAATGGCATTTGCCCCGTCTGGCAGGATTTTGAGTAGCCGCCTGTGGCATTTACCTGGTGAACCCCCTCCCGTTGCAGGTGTGCAACTTCTGCCGCAAGAAGGGGGCCACGGTGGGCTGCGAGGAGCGCGCGTGCCGCAGGAGCTACCACTTCTTCTGCGCGCTCTGCGACGACGCGGCCGTGGAGACCGACCAGGTCAACGGCGTCTACCGGTACCTCCAGTGTCCTCTGGCTGTCGCTGCCAGCCTCTGGGGCTTCATTGGGTGGGGCTTAAAGGGCTTTCAGGGAAGGAAATAACTTCTCCTCTCCTAAAGTGATGCTTGATCCTCTGTTTACAAACTGTGGGAGAAATGCTTTCATTTCACAGGAAAACTTCATTGCAGTGGGAGGGAATCTGTTTAGTGCTTGAGCCTGTAACATCACTGAAAGGTAATGAGGCAAAAACTGAGAGTCAGTCCTTACTGACTCTCTGGCTAATCTTCAAGAACCAAAGCTTTTATTAATGTCACTCGGATTCTAAATTTTTTATTGGTTCAGAAACTCCAGTAAATGTGGTCTGAGCACAGAGCAGGTTATCGCACTTCTAGGCAAATCTGAGTAATTTTCCCTCCCTATGTTAGCAAAGAACTTTGATTCACACCAAAGGCCTTGTGTTTCAAGTATGTTACTAGCATTAACACAAATGAATGGATTCTAAGTACATTTTCTGTCCTGATCACGCTAGTCCTGGTGTCCACTGCCCTTGGGCTGCCTGCATTGCCATTGACAGATGGAATGAGTTGTTTGGAAGATGCAGATGAAGGGGCTGAGAAATTGGGACTTCAGGGACCTTTTGAAATTCTGAAGTTATAGTAAGGTCTGAGGTGCATAAAAGCCCTGATACTCATTTCTGTGCAAGGCCAGAGAGATCACAGGTCATGTTAGATTAATCTGGGGATCATCTAATCACTACTTGTTTCAGAAAGGGGTGGACTAGCACAGTCCCTGGGAGCAGTGGAAGATGGGTCCATTTGTGTCAAGATGCCCTCCTGGCTGGTTCACAGCACTCTGTCTAAAATTAGTGCATCTGTGCAAGGCTGTAAGCCCAGCTGTGCAGGGAGGATGAGATGTTTTGCTGATGCTTTTAAAATCTTTGTGAATCTGGAAAGCTCATGAAGGACTGTGAATGGGAAGATGGAAACTTTCTGTGATTCCAGAATAAATGGCTCCCATCTTACTGCTTTAGAAAGGATAGCTCAGGCTCAAGAAGACTGAACTCAAAGATGTTGAAAAACAAGTGGGACTGACAGCAGTCTAGATACAAATTGATAAGAAGTGCAGTTTGGTTTGGTGGCATATTGCAGCTGGTGACCTTGGAGGTTTGGAAGACAAACTCTTAAAAATGCCTTAAGACACTGTGTGACCTGATAGCCTAGGAAACTAGGCTATAGCAACCTGTGTTGAAGAGCTGGGAAAGGACTGGATTAGAGAAAGATACTTTGACAGCTTTCAAGGATTTGAACCTAAAAGCTTTTGCACAGTAGCAGTGGCATAAATCACAATAATTGTAGCTAGCTAAAATTATTGGAGAGTAGACTTGAAAAACACTGGGTGTGGATTGACAGCCCCTTCACATTTTCATGGTGAAGTATACTGAAAAGAGAGAATTCCTTTGAGAGAGGCAGAGCTGTTGGTTTTAGATTCTGAGTTGCCAGTGTTGTGATGGTGAGTTGTGATCATCAAAACAAAATGAGCAGAATAAAAAGAGAAAGCATATGGTGCTGTGGAAGTGGCCAGTAAGAGCAGAGCTGGAGAAACAAGTGCAATTTGTGCTGCTGTCTTGCAAAAATGATAGTAGGGAAGTACTTCCAAATAAAGTGGCCTGAGTAGTAAAATACATCATCTGTACTTTGTAAGATGTTCTTGTGCTTAGGATGGGTTGTTTTTAACTGAAAGACTAGAACTAAATGGAGGGGAAGAATAAAAAATATTCTCCAAAGGGCAGTATTAGAAATTCAATAGAAATAAGGGGTCTCAAGTATATAGCTTTCTGATTGCATTGTTAGGTATACCTAAATCTGATTTTTTTGTGCTTCAAGATGCATTTCTTGCAAAAGAAGTTCCCCATCAAGGCAACAGTCTGCAGTTCTAAGGGCAATGCTTCTGCCTTTGTTAAAAGAATGACAGTAATTAGAAAATGTCCTAGTAAATGCAGTTCCCTTTAAAAATTACAGCAGTCTTGGCAAATAGATTTGTAAGGAAGATATAAACTAAGCCATGCTTCTGATAAGGCATTTTTGCTTAGAGAGTTACTTGGGATCCTTCTGTAAGAAAGGCGTATTGTAAAAGCTGGTTCCTGTTCTCTGCACATTATTGTATCCAAAAGATAGGGAGTATTTTCAGATAAATTTGTTGCATTTTGCCTCTTCCAAGGGATTCAAATTGCTCTCCTAGAACCACTGAAAATATTCCCATTTCACATATTACCTTAAGTAACAAACAGACCGAGCAGCTTTAAGCTACTGGATCTCCCAGAGGGTTGCCCTACCTGCTCAGGATTTGGGGGCCATTCCGTGAGCACAGCGGGAGCCGGGGGCACAGAGATCTCCCGGCGAGTGAGTGCCCGGTGCTGTACCGATATCCTGCAGGGTGAGGAATGGAAAGTGACACGGAGCAGATGTGCCTGAGGAGGCTCCTGGCCCGCTGGGGGCAGAGCCGTGGTGGCTGTGATGGAGCAGTGTCAGGATGGTGGCGTTTCACCTTGGGAGCGTTAATCTCATTTCAGTGTCTCTGGCTCAGTGATTGCCACACATGAAATGTGTCAGGGGCAGGCCCAGACAGGGTGGGCTGATGGAGATGATCGTTCAGAGTTTCGGTGCTGGGAGTCCACCGAGGCTCTAGAAGTACACATACAAGGTTGTGCATGCATGGGATTCAAAGCAGGTGGTTTCTGAGGTGGCTAATGCTGAACAAAAATCCTGATTTTTTTTTTAACTGCCTTTCAGTTTATGTTCAGTGAAAAGAGGGGAAAATATCAGGGGAAAAGAGGGGGAAAATTCGTCAATGTAACTCTGTTTGCATATTTATTAATACTTCTTCTCTTTTTCTTGAAATTGAACTTAAATTTTAGAGTGTTCTGCCCAAAACATGACCCAGGGAATAGGACCAATCACTATGGTGAGTTTCTTTAATGACTTAATTGATTTCATTTGCTTTAAAGTTTGAATCCTACAGTCAGTAATTCATATGAACAAGATAAATATTACCACCTTCATACTGAGGGGTGGATTTCTAATCTTACAGGAGTGGTTGGGTTGAGATCCACATGTATGCACAAAAATCAAGAAGGTTTTTTGAAGTGGTAAAAGTTAAAATTGAATCCTCCCCGAATCTCCTTTGGAAACTGACTTAAAACTCAATGGACCCAATCCTTCATGTAATCATTGTTACTCTTCTTTGGGCTAGTAGGCACAGTTTTTAAAATCCATGTGAGACAGGAGAGCTGCGCACAAGTGTGCACTAGATCAGCAAGGAGGGGGCTGTTACAGGTGAGGTCACCTTGGGATTTTATCTGTGGTTATGCAGACATTCACATTTGCATCTTCTGTATTCGCTGCAGTAGCTTTTAAAATAGGGCCTTTCATTCTGAAGGATCCCAAAGAGCTTTTTAAGTGTAACAAAATGGTTGTACAACCCCTGTTTAAGGATTGCTTCCTGTGCTACAGAAATGCAGCTTCATTTGGCAGTCCTGGCCCTTCCTGATTCAGAGGTATTTGGAAATCCCAGCCAAAGCTGGACCTTGTTAGCCTAGTACATGCAACTCTGCTCCCAGTGAAGTGGGTCCTAGACTGGCCTTCACTTGGAATTTGAACTCAGTTGAACTCTGAGCGCTTGTGCTGACAGTGGTGCACTCTTGTTGAAGTCTAGCAAATTTTGGCTAATCTTCTGGACAGAGTCTTGCTCTACCTTGATGACACTTAAGGGATGGATTAGGTGATTATTATTTAAGCTTTTAGTCATGAGGACTGGGACTTCTTAACCAGATATACAGTCTGTTTCATATTTGATATTGTTGTGGTTCACTAACCAAATGTATCTTCTTAGTTTACTTAGTAGCTTTGCTTTTTATTTATCCATAGTTCTGAACCTTTCTTCCCTTTTCAAAATTATTTTGATTTCTGTGGTCTAATGGTTGTCAGTGTCTGTTGGGGCTGCCCAGGGTCCCTGGTGGTCTCCTGTGCAAGTACTGGACAGGCCCAGGATTGCTTTGTTTCCAGTACCAGATAATATTCAGGCATTGAGTCTAGCCCTCTAGACCACCTTGTTCATAAGGAGGGCTTAAGTCTTACAAGGTTGAATCACAGACTGATTTGGGTTGGAAGGAACTTTGAAGATTATCTAGTTCCAGCCTCCTTGCCTTGGGCAGGCACACCCTCCACCAGACTGGGTTCTCAAAGCCCATCCAACCTGGGCTTGAACATTTGCAGAGACAGGGCATCTGTAACTTCTCTGGACAAACAGTTCTAGAGCGTCACCACCCTCACAGTGGAGAATTTCTTTATATCTAACCTAAGCCTGCTCTCGTTCAGTCTGAAGCCATCTCCCTTTGTCCTGTCACTACATGCTCTGCTACAGAGTCATTTTCTGGCTTTCTTGGAGCCTCCTTTAGATAATGCATGGGTTTTGTGTCTTCAAATGCTGCATATACAATGCTCCCTGAAAAGAAAGTTTTCTCCTAGAGGAGTTCTTCCAGAGGCACCTAATTTAGAGACCTTCTGTTTATGAGGGGTAAATGGATTCTGCTGGCTACCCTGCCTCCTGAGTGAGCTTCTCTCACTATGAGAGTAGCTGTACCCTGGGAAGTGGGGAGCAAGTGGGAGAGTTGACTAGAAGACACTTGGCTCCCCAAGCCCAGTGTCCCTTACTTCATAGTTTGGAGAAGATAGGGTCAAGGAAGATCCCATTATTCTTGGTTCATACAACATTCTTGTGTTGAAATGTCAGGGCTTTCCTGTGTGATTGGGAGGGGATAAGGTGCCTTATGGGCCAAGAACTCTCATTGCAGCTCTGTGCAGCAAGTATGGGAGAGCAGCTTGGACCTGGAAACAGGCTTCATCCTCTGTTTAACTGGAAGAGTTGGATGTGGACAAAGTAAAAGCTGACAAAGGCAGGAGAGCAGCCAGCACTGTGCAGGGTAGGGGGAGTTGGGTTGCTCTTCTGACTGTGTTCCTCTTGTATAAGGCATCCTTACAGTAGATATCAGGGAGAGCTCAGAAAATCCCATCATGTGCCAAAAATACCATGCTGGACAGCAGGGAGCACTTGGTACCTACAGCAGTATCTCTGCCTCAAATTAGACCTTACAGGTTTGTTTTGGATGAAGTAAGAAAGTTTCCTTTCAGGTCATGAAAAATGCAAATGTACAGCACCAGTACCCAAAGCCCAAACTTGTTTCCACAGCCTGCGTGTACAACAGTGTCTCCTCATTCCTCTTGATAGGATGATTTGTAACAGGAAAGGCCTTACTAAGTGCTGCCCAGAGGTTCTGGAATTAAACAGGGAAGGGGAAGTATAACCCCACTGTGCTTGAAACATTCTGGTTTTGGTGGGTGGTTGCACTCTTCTCTCTGCTCTTGCCATGTCTTCCTTGCCAGAGGTATTCTTCTCTGCTTGTGATACTGTAGCTGTTTCCAAAAGCTGCCAGTTATGATGTTGGCAAGAGCCTGCTGCGTGCTGTGGAAAGGACATAATGAAAGCAGAGATAATTTTTTAGAGATCTCGTACCACATCACTACAAACACTTTGTAACATAAATAATATTAAACTGACAAGTCAAATGACTTCTGGAGGTTTTCTGGGAGGGTCCTTATGTTGATGGAAAATCTAATGCCATTTGTATGTCTTTGAGACCCCTAAATATTTCTTTATGTGGTAGTTTTGCGGGTGTATTAACACGCGTAAGAATTGTTTGGAAAAGAAACCAAACAGGTTTTTTTTAGCCCCTAGAAGTAGTGCTGCTGCCAGGAGGGATAAGTTCGCTCTGCCACAATTAAAAATCTACTGAGTTGAAAAGGTTAAGTGGTATCCTAATGCTATAATGATTTGCACTTTTTCCTAATGGTTGGTTCATGCTTGCAATTTTCCTAAATGGAAACAGTGTGAATTCTGCTGAAATGTCAGGTGTTTGGGGAAGCTGAGACATACTTTTGCTTTGCCACCCAAAGTGCCTCAGTTCTGTAAGTTTTTGGGAAAAGAAGGAATTTGAATGATGTGTGATGGTCGGTCTGAGTTTGTCACTTTTGTTACTTTGTTATCTATTGATTCCTAGATGCTTCTAATAAGAAAAGAAGACGTACCTTGACGTCTCCCACCGTCACAGAAGAAATGGTAATTCTGAGTTCCAGCAGTACTAAAACAGGGGACCCACACCTGCTACAGCAAAGGATTTATTTATCCAAGTATTCTGACAATATTCAGAAAGAGCCTTGGGAGTTCCCAGTAGGCATTTGTTAGCTTCTCTGCTATTTGCAAAGGCAGTGGTTAAGGAAGGTCG
The DNA here is from genome assembly GCF_015227805.2 of Hirundo rustica. Classification (NCBI taxonomy): domain Eukaryota; kingdom Metazoa; phylum Chordata; class Aves; order Passeriformes; family Hirundinidae; genus Hirundo; species Hirundo rustica. The sequence continues at coordinate 54,488,824 of NC_053451.1, read as the reverse complement.
TGTCCCAGGTGTTTGGCTTTTCTTAAAGCATTTTTGCTTTGAAGCAGTTTTTGCTTCCATTTTCAAAATAGAATGTCTGGAGAGGAATATTGTTAGCCATGCAGAGAATCTGACTGTATTCACAGAAATGTGGTCTGCTTTTTATCTTTCTGCTAAGACAGAATATGATAATGAGAACAGCAGTAAATGTCAGCATGATGTAAAAATACATTGTATTGATTTTCTTACAGAGTACAGAAGAGACAGCAGAAGAAAACCATTTACAAATACTAAAAAGGAAAAACAACAGGCATAAAGGTGAGACTCACTTTGATACCAGGAGGTAATTCAATTTGTACTGTCCCTGTGAAATTTTTAGCAGAGGGACAAGGCACACAAACACTGCTCCTCCAGCAAGGACAGCAGAAAGACAAGAAGTTATGTGGCTCAAGAATGCAGTGATAGATGGAACAAAGGACTGAGTCTCTGGGAGCCTGGGGTGGGATTTATGATAATGGATAAATTGTAATATGTACGTAGGGAGTGTATATAAGCAACGCACTTAACATAGAATCAAGGTGTCCACATAAGGTTAGGAGGATCCCCTGCAGGACCTCGGGCCTGGAGAAAGGATGCCTTCTTTAACACAACCTCTATGTTGAGGAGGCTTATTCTGATAGTTTGGACATTGGGTAACAACTTTATGGAACAACTAGGAGGTACTGTGATCTGTTATGTTGAAGTGCATAGCTTGGAGATGGCCGCTAGCAAATGCTGTGCTGCAAACGTATCTTCATGGTTCTTCTGAGATGAGTGGCTCTCTGTGCTCTGGCACAGCAGCAGAAGTCTGATTTGCAGAATGTCTTCATAACTGTGCAGAAAACAAATGCCTGTGGTTTGGCTGAGTGAGACTTGCTGTGCGATGTGAGCTGGTGGTTCAGATGGGAATGCCCCCACCCTGCTGGCTGCTGCGTTCAGCTCGGTCTCCTGCAGACAGAGGTGTCTCTGCCTGGTGCCCCTCCTCCGTGTCAGTGCAGTGACATCTAAAATGGGAGCCCTGGGAGGCGTTAGCAGAGGATGTGCTCTGGGGAGGGATCAGCACATCTTACCTTTGGAAGCCTGGGTGTGTACAGGGTGCTTAACACAATATAGTGTGTGACAGCAGTGAGGTGGATCACAGGACCTTCCTTCAGTGCTGCAGTTTTCATGTTACCCCGGAGCTCCCGCTGCAGTTGCTTGTAGAGGTTCTGCTGGGACTTGGATGTTTGGAATGTGCTGATGGTGATTATTCACCTCACTATGGATATGCTTAATGTATGGGCATGGTATTGCAACTGGCTGCCTGGTGTTTTGTTCTGAGTTTCACTACTGCTGTAAAGAACAGGAAATCTATAAAAAATCCTGAAATACTCATAGAGCACCTCGTGTAAGTGAGATGGCATTTCTTCCCTCACAGATGTCTCCAGTGAAACATAGCATCGTTTTTTAATGGGAACTGGCAAATTATTGTGAGCCATTCAATGGCTCTTTGCTTTTGAACAGCCCATTGCGTTTACCTTACTAAAACTTGCCACTGACCTGCTGCTCTGGGATAAAGAAAAAATAGTTATTTCTCTATCAATCCAAATCTGACAAAGCAGGTAAATAAAATGGGCTGTAATAAAAAAGTTGCCTGGATCACTTGGAGTAAAAGTAGCCTCAATTTTTACCAAATCTAATACTGATTCATTTATTGCACTCTTTTCTGTGCTTTAGCCTGCTCCGTCCATAGTGTGGTCCTAAGGACTGGTGGAAATGCAAGCAAGAACAGTCACTAGGGGGAATCGTGAGCTTTAGGAGTGGCACATTTAGAGTTGTGGAGCTGTTTGCTTGTGATGAATGAAGCCAAATCTAGAGCTTAGGGAATTTTACACCCAGCACAGTGCTTATGTTTGCCTGGCTACTTTTCTATTCCCACTGAAAAGGGCTGTGTGGGTGGCTGGAGGAGCCAGAGATCTGCAAAAGGATTTGTTACTGCTGGAAGGGCTTTGGCCAAAGTTTTAGTTTCTGAAGAGAGGGAGCAATGCCCACTTTACAGATCGCTTCTGTATGAGGAATGCTTTTGTGTTTTAACAGTTCGAATAGACCTTGTTAGGAAGTGCAAACAAGCTGGGCTTCTGGATGACATATTTGAAGAAATGCTGGACACACTTCACCTGGCTCAGGAAAAACTGATGGATGACAACACTTCAGAAACAGGTATATTTCGGGGGGACCCATGGCTGTCACAGCAGAGGTGCAGATCTGAATCCTGGGCACTTGGCCCTGACCACCTTCCTGAGCATACCATGGTGCTAAATAACTCAGTCCTTATTTCTGCAGCTGTGCAGGAGGTTGAGAACGACCTTCCCTTTTGAATGACCACTTACGATGAAAGTTCCAAGGAACTTCTTTCTCAAAATTAAGTAAGAGCTGCCAGCTCAGCATCTCTAGTGAGACCTTCAGACTTGAATATTTGAAGCCACCTTTTACATGTTGGCATAAGCATAGGAAGGTTCAGTCCAACCTCTTCTCCCAGGAACTGGAGAACAAAGATGTCCTGAAGAGAACCAGGTTTTATTTAGGTTGTAAGTCTGTGTTGCTCTTGCAGCTTCACAGAGGGACCAGGTGTCTGTTAATATCAGCGCACTCTTCTGAGCAAAAATCCCTAAGTATGTACATTTTAAGGCTTTGGATGATTTGTTACAACTGTACTGTCAGCTGTTAATGTCTATTGGAGGTTTTTATGGTTTTATCACCTTGTATGAAGTACTTTGTTTTTTAAGAATTCCAAGCTGATGTTGCTTTGTCATAACACAGTTAAAAAAAAAGCTCGACCCTTCCTCTCCAATTGTCCTTCCAGTTTTGCAAAGTTAGGAGTAATACCTTGGCATAGAAAATGCTGTTTTGTGCAAAGTAACTGAAGCACATGCATGGAAGGTGAAATGTCCCACCTGGGAAGTCTTCCTTCATGAGCAGCTTTGTGTGTCCATGGTCAGTTGAACCCTGCGAGTGTTTTGTATTTTGCTTCAGCAGAAGCCGCAGGTATGAAATTGAGGTGTAATTCAGGGATGTTCCTTAACAGCAAACAGGGAGAGCTCAGTCCCACATGTGATCTGTCAGGAGGAGTTGGTACAGTCAGCTCTGCCATCACACAGTCCTGGCACACTGAAGTGAAATATGGCTTAAGTATATTGCTCTTCCTTAAATGCACCATTCATGCGGTGCTGACCCAAAAAGGGAGTAATGTTCTGGATGAAACTAAAAGGAAAGGACTGACAACTTGATCCTTCTCAATACAGATTTTATGAGAAGGAAGACATCTTAAAACCTCAAGCAGTCAGTACAATGGAAAATAAGTAATTGCTGTTTTGTGGTACTTCTAATGTAGGGCTCTGTAAACCTTCACTCAGTAGTATTACATCAGATTATCTCTTTCCCCAGAGTATGAAGAGACAGTGATGGCACTGTTTGACTGTGGACTGTTTGAAAATATACTGACAAATATTTATACAGGTATGTGCAGAAAAGCCGTCAGAGGAGCAGATAGTCTGGGGTTTGGACTGAAGTTATTCTAATGAGGATTTTGATAGAACAATCATTTAAAATTAAAATTCTAAGGATTTTTTTTTTCTCAGTGTTACATAAACTGTTGAATAAAAGCCATGGGTAGCTAAATCTTTAGAAATATAGTGTATCAGTACACCTGGACTGGGGAGCAGTTGTGCTTTGAAAGACAAGATGAGAATGCTCAGAGTGAAATGCAAGCAAAGGGAAGAACATTTTCTTGGGTGCACTGGTGTGGAAGGAAACTGTGGGGCTTGGACTCTCAGCTGTTCGAGGCAACAAGGCTGAAGCTGTTTTTCACACAGGCAAGTCTCATGCTTCCCATTTCCCTCTCCAACAGTTGTTCTAACTTTTGCTTTAATTTATTCTGGTGAAAACTAATGTTGAGGTTCTAACTAACTAATATTAAGGTTCAGTATGGGAAGATGATGTTTGCTGTTTCCCCTTCACTTGACTGAAAAAGCCAGGCTCCTCCCTACAGTCTTCTGCTCTTGAATTTAAAATCCTTTTTCAGCAGTTACAGTGTCTGGTGTTGCAGTTGTCTGACACAAGGTTCCACCGGTGCCTCATCTGAGGACATCAAAACATCTCTGCTCACAGGAATTCATCATGTGACACAACCTTGGATCACACTTGTTTCTTTCACTGCAGCATCAATTATTTCAACCTCTTCTCAGCTTACAGGAAAATCTCTTGATACTGGCACCTCCCTGCACACAACCATGTGATTCTCATGGGTACTAGTTGTCCCCTCTCCAAATCCCCAGAACTCAAGCAGCTCAATTCTTCCTGTACTACACAGTCTTCTTTTCTGAGACCTTTTCATTTCAAGGTCAATAATTAGGTTGGATCCAAATCTGATCCAAGAGGAGCTCTTAAAATGAAACAGTGAGAAAGGAATGAAAACCATGTTAATTACAAATGAAACTGTAGAGGGAAGCAAATCACGAGCTGCCTTTTTTTTTTTTTTTTTTCTTCTTTTTTGGTTATTGTTACTGTTGTCATAATCTCTTATAAGCTCTAGCTAGCAAGTCTCTGTGTTGATGTACTAAGTCAAGGACTGCATAAATTAGGACTGGTATAAATACTGTGTCTCAAGCTGATGGCTTTGGGTCATCTGCCATGCTTTAACTTCAATCCTTTTGTCACTTCTTAAATCATCATGCAAATCATGTTCTAAAGCCTTACGTGCCAGCACAGCAAGGCTACTCTGAACTGTAACTGTTGAAAGGACTTTTTAAAATCCCTTTTATATACAGGGATCCACACTCCTTCTGCAGCGTGCAGCTTTACTGCGAGCATGACTGCGTGTAAGACCTTCCACACCGTATGTGCTGTGCCTCAGCAGCAGTTCCACATTTCTAGGTTGGAAGTTCTTTTCCTCTCTTCCAAGGGAAAGTAACTTCTTTTAGTTTTGCTTTCAGTTCTGTTGTGCGTCCTACTCAGGCAGGATGCCTCCATCAGCTTCCCTCTGTACTGGGCAGCAATCTGGTGAGGAGCTTTAGAGCTCCTTGACAGCATTTGTTTTCAGGGGGTTTAGGTAGCAGCAAATTCTGCAATTCAGAGAAAGGCTGTGGAGACAAAGGCCATGATACTTAATTTTAAAACTGTTGTGCAGTTCCTTCACTGAGGGCCCCATAGCACTTGGGGCAGTCATTCCAGGTCCACATCTCTCGGGCCATTCCTGAATGCATTTTCTTTCTCTTCAGGTCATCTCCTCTATGAGGTGGAAGGTTGCCAATCTGTTGCCTGCCTTCCTGTGGAAGCACTTCTGTAGGCCAGTCATTCCCATCACTGATACCTTTCTTTGGGCTGCTTCTATTTCTGCCACATCCTTTTGGCAGGAGAGATACTGAGCTGTGTGTGTTCTATCTGTAGCTCTCCCAAATGCTGAATCAACAGGATCACAGAGTGTTCTGAGTTGGAAGGGACCCACAAGGATCACTGAGTCCAGCTCTTAAGTAAGTGGCCTGTGTGGGCATTGAACCCATAACTGTGGCATTATTAGCACCATGTTCCTAACCTGAGCTGCTTTGTTAATTTCTGCTAATTAATTCATATCCAGATAATCTCTAAGAGGGTTTTTTTCCCCTGGTTCCACTTGTGCATGTCCCACTTCTTCACATAAGCCTCACCTGAGTGCAGAGGGAAGGGGCATCTCCTCTTCAGTCAGAGCTAGGCTGGAGCACCAGGTCCCTCTTCAGTGAATGCTAACAGAACTTCCCATGGGCAGCAGGCACCTGTTTTCAACACCCCCACTCAGCTCTGGGCAATGTATTTGAAAACGTGTCCATGTCCATCGTCTTCCACATCCACCCACAGGCAGCAGGTGCCCTGCTTTCTGTGCTTTCTTACTACAGAGGAAGAAGCAGCAGGGAGCAAAAAGCCAGTGCTTTACTTTTTTTTTCTTTTTTTCCTTCAAATCAGTTAAGGCTCTCTTTATTTTGAATGGCATAGGATTAACAACTGGAGAGAATTTTTCCACTTTATTCATTGCAACTTTGGAGACATCCTTCAATATCTTTGCCCCCAGGAGGAAAAATACATTCAGTTTGTACAAGATATCTTCTCCTTCTGACTAGAATCTGAACTCTGAACATTCTCACAGACTGAGACAGTTGTTTGTTGTTCACAGAGCAGCTTTGCTGCTCAGAGGTCACCACCACCTCTGTGTGTCCTGTTAACTGACTAAAGCAGGTGCTCCATTTAAAACTTGCAATTAACACTGTGAGGTTGTAGCAATGCTTCTGAATACTGAGCTCTCACTGAGTTCAATAATCTTTAACATTAGGGAAATGGGAGCAGAAATGCAGTCAAGCAGGGCTTTGCAAATAAGGTAAAGAACTTGGTTAATCCGATCAGGACGCTGTCAGTGATGATTTTTCCAGAAGCAGGAGAATAAATGCTATTGAATTGTGGTTTTGAGAATAGAGTTGTTGAAGACAATCTTCCAAATGATCCATTTTTAGGTTTAATTTTATTGTTGGCTAAAATCCATTAGGCTTGCAAATTTGCTTTAGGAGTATAATTTAGAGATGGTATCTTGAAAGATTTAAAATACAACGGGCCCTGAAAACAGAGCCCTTAAAGCTCATATGCCAGTTAACAGAGGGATAGCTGAACTAGTAATTTTTGCGCATGATATGTTGTAAATTTAGTCTCAAAACTAGCTTTGTTAGAGATTTCAGCATATGGATGGCAGAGTATGTGACTCCTGCTCTGTGCTTTCCCTGACACACCAGCCAGGCTCTCAGCAGACACAGAGTCCAGCTCTTTGTGAAGACACTGGGTGTGCAGGGTGGTGGGTTACAGACATTGCTGCAGAAAGGCAAAGGTTTTATTGTAGGTTAAACCAAGCATCAGGAGCTCTGCAGAAGTCGTGAATATGTAACGTATTTTATATTAGTAATACTTACATATAATAATAAAATCCTTTTATCCCTTAATAACAAAAGCATTTAACCTCTTTTTTTAATAGGAACAGAAGAGAAAATCCAGAAACTTCTGGAAAACAGAAAAATACTGGATCACAAGATTGAGCTACTGCAGGACTTAAAAGAAGTCATCCTTCCTACTCCAGAGAACCTGGCCAGTACATCCAGTACAGTGTCTGAATAAACCCCATCTGTGATGGTGCAATAGTTAGGATTTTCTAATGATAAGAACCACAGAGCAGTCTGGTCAGTGCCCGATTCCCCAGGCCCAAGGGGGCTGAAGGGGGTGTTACTCTCATTTTTATACCTCATTGTTGAAGTGATTACAAATTCTTCAAGTTTTCAAATCTTTATCTTCAAATTGTTCCCTCATTCTACTATAAGTTTCTGTTTCTATTCCACAATGGAATAGAGTTTAGCTTTTGCAAAAACTCAGCAGAACCCTCCAGTGATGACTTTTTTCTCAAAGCCAAGGGAGTGTTCAGGTGCCAGAGAACACTTGCTAAGTGTGGGAGCCCTCTCCTGGCTGGGCAGCAGCTGCCTCCACTGTCTGTGTCTAGACACCGATATTTGATGGATCATAGTGGTGCTTTGGCTTTCCCAAAAAAGATAAAGGAGCAGAACTTGCACACAAAGAAGCCTTCTGGATTATAAACAGGAGTTTAATTAAAAAAGCCAAATTATTCTTTATTGACTGGTCCAGGTGTAGCTGTTTTTGCTGTAATTGCAGTGGTAAAGCAGTGTTTGCAGGCAGACCAGAAAGGATTGGGCATTATACTCAGAGCAAAACAGTGACTGGATCTTCCTTTCTCCATTAAGAAAGGGTTCAGCTTTCATGTGTTTTGTCTTTAAAATATTATTTGAATACAGCAAAGTATTGTTTAGCCACCAGAGGCTAAGTAAATGAAATAAAACATTTTTTCAAGGAGCTGTGTGTGGAGTTGTGCTCCCTGTCCCTGCACAGGACATGGCCAGGAAAGGGGAATGGTGTCAGGCAGTGCTTTACCCAGCCCTTGGCTGAGGGACAAGCAGAGCACTGGCAGCACTTGGCATGACACGTGTGACATCCTGTTACAACAGCTGTACTCTCTCCATGACCACTTGGAATTCCTCACTTGAGCTTGTTCTGTAGGCAGATGGGGATTGATGAGCACAGAGTAACAGCATTCAAAACAAGCTCTTGAATTATAAAGGTGTGCCTGACTCAACAAAATAACAGCAATTTTAATTGCTTACACAGTTCAAGTCTGCTGCCCTTCTGGGCCTAGAAACATCACCGGTTTACTGCCCAAGCCAAGGACTTGAGTGCCACTCACACCTAAACAAAAAATGCGTTAACAAAGCGCTCTGTTATTAAACAACACAATAAGAATGATAAGGATGTTCATACATACCTTCTGAAGGGTTACAGCCACTTAAGGATGACTTAGTATAAAAAAACAGATCCACAGAGTGAATCACCAAGGTCTGAAATTAGTGCCTACAAAGAAATTTGGTCATTTCTGAAATCAAGATCACAGGTATTTTGTCAGGCACGGTGAAAGCAGCAAGATTCATTGTATGGGGTGAGTTGGGTTTTGGCTTTATTTGTTGTTTGTTTGGATTATCCTTTGTTGTTTTGATGAGGTTTTTTAAATTAAGCAATTTAGATGCTGTATGTAACACAAAAAGCTCGCAATGCTCTTCAAAATCCCAAGTTTGCTAGTGAAGAGGTACAAAAAAAGTGAATTTTATTACATGTAGTTTAAATTTAGACAATAATTAAAAGCAAAACCCCACCCAGATTTTCCCTTTCCCCTCCAAGGGAACCAACATAATCTGAAGTCACTGAAGAGTGGAATTATTTCCATTAAACATTATAAATATTGCTTGAACAGATTACACAAAGTACACGTTATGACTTATATTAAAATATACCCAAATATAGAGATTTACTTCAAATTAGTTTTCCTAGTAACTTTTCTTCAAAGTCACTTGCTTAGGCTTTGAGGATACATTATTTTTGCACACTTGAAGCACTGGATACGCTTGGTTAATGACACACAGCAAGTGGCCAATTCATTCACGATCATGCAAATGCAGGAAGATAAAACCATGCCATTTGCTTCTCTATAATCCCAGGGAGTTAATGATTTAAGTGACATCATTCAGTGGCTCAGGTCAGGCTATTTTCCAACCCCAAACAGTAAATTGGAAATACGAGCAGGCGGTGCTAGAATGGGAGATTTCCTAGGCTGGAAAGGCAAGTCCGGAACACCAGCCGGAATCCTTTGCACACTGCAGCATTTCTCCTCTGCCTGAAATCTTGAGCTGGTTCCGCCATCCACGTTTGCTAAATGCAAGTGAGTGTTTTGCTTGACATTTTTACAACAGTTCACTCTTGAGCACTGAAAACATTTGTTTTCACTGGGGCCTTTCAGGTCCTGTGATAGAAGAGACCAAGGAACGACTTGCCTGGACCCACAGAGTTACATTGTGGCTGGAAAAAGAACCCTACAAACACCTTGACTTACGGCCTCATTTTTTCAGTTCTTAAAGGCTCCACATTTACTGGCTTTTGCAATGAATTCCTTCAGCAGGGGACCATCCATTTGCCAAAACGCTGTAGTTTGTGTCACCTCCGTCAAATGATTGACACAAAACTTAAAGCAGAATTCCTCTAAGTCCTAAAGAGGAAGGAAAAAAAAAAAAAAAAAAGAGAAAATGTTATCATCTTTGCTTTCAACCACAGAAAATCTCCTGGAGGCAGAAATGCCTGTTTATGTTTTATGTTTGCAGTGAATTAGACAAACACACCCAGTGGCTCTCAGTGTTTCCCCCCAACAGTCACTATGTAAATGCAACAGAAGATAATTATTCCACCCATGAATGTCACTGTGTAAATGCAGTTACAAGGGGAGGTAACCAAAATTTGTTTTTTGCTATATAGCAGCAGTCACAAAAACCAGCTGTTCTGAGCAATATATACTTTAAGTTCTCACACTTGAAGAGTTTCATCTGCGTTCTCTGACAACTTTGAAACTCCAATATGAGATCGTGGCGCAATGATGTATAACCAAGAGTGTGGATAAAGAAAATTCAGCTCATTTGGTTCACAATATAAACAAATCTATTTGTAAGGTTGCTTGACTTCCTTCCTGCTTATTGAAGGGCATAGCTAGAGCCTTGAAGTTCCATGTCCCCAGGCCCAGTGCATCCTGACTGGATAGTTTGTACAGCAAAGATTAGGCAGGAGGTTGTTCTGTGCATTAGAAATAGATGCATGCTACAAAGTACTTCACAGGTCTCCCCACTGTGATTCAAATGCAGGCACACAGTGCAGCACAGCCATTCTCTCATAAAGTGAGCTCTGGATGTTTGAGTTTAGTTGGAAGTGCCTCCCATGTAACAATTAGAAAAGCCTCACAACCATCATTGCACCCAGGTGATGTCAGACAGAGAGGATGCCTTAAAGAACACAAGGCACAGTCCTTGCCAGTGTAAGGTTCCCCACAGAACACCTCCCACTCAGATTATTTCCAATTCCTCCTTTCAGGAGGAAATCTACTCTGTGGCGCAGATCTAAGTTGCTCTAAGGAGGATGCCGCAAGCCCTGACAAAAGGGCAACTCCCCACACTGTTCTCATTTCTTTATTAGATGTTTGTAGGACTCTGCATGTGAGAACACACCCTTCCTTGGCTGCTCAGCAGACAGGCCCCTGCAGGAAGGCATAACAAACTTAGAGCTCTCTAAGCCCCATGAGATACGAAAGATTGAATAATATTCATGTTTTCTCTTAAGGTCAATACTGAAGCTAGAGCAACTGTGTGTGCCAGCGACAGTTCTTGACACAACAATAATATAAAAATATATCCTGGCCTAAAACCAAGCATTCTGAAGCTGCAGATCTTGACTTGTGTGGTATCTGTGCAACAAAAAAAGACAAGCTTATTAAAACTGAATACTGACGGTTGGTTTTGGTTTTTTTCAATAACAGAATTAACTATTTTAAAGAAAATTACATCATACACGTTACAATATTTTGCACTGCTTTATTAAAAAATTCATATTCCAAGTCAATGTAACAGAAGCATACAATAAACAGAATTATTGTGGTATTAGTAACTCCGAAAAAACTAAAGTTCTGCATAAAAAAGAAAGGCTGAGTTTCATTTGCAGACAGATGAGCTCCCATCAAACTGTATTTAATATAGACTTAGGTGAATAAAGGCACAAGGTACAGCTAAGGATTATTTTAAAAGCTACAATGAGAAGCTAGCCCTGACCTAAATTTTACTCACTTCAGTCAGTCACCAAAAGAAACTGCAGAAGTTTCATGTCATGGAGGTATTTTAAATTAGTGAAGCAGTTTCTTTTAAGTGTTGTCTTCCAGGCACACACCCCCCTGAAGGAACTACATCAGCCAAGGAATTCCAAGCCCCCTGCCAGCACTGCAGCACATAAACCCAACTTTTTGTTAAAGCCCAACCCCTCAGCATCACCCATTCTCTCCTGGAAGCAGCATTGAAGCCTATGGTTCTACCTTCACTTCGCTAGGGAGCTACAGTGAGGCAGACTAACTACTTCTTACAGCCCTTACAAGCAGAATCAATCACACACCAAAGGCCCATCCTGCAAACCATCTCTGGAGGCTAAAATACGAGAATCTTCCTATTTTTGATGAACTTCTATCAAAGACACCGCTATTCACAGTAGATCAGAAGCCACTACAGACACTAACAGAGACTTTGGGTAAGATCAATCAAAAAAGCAACACACTTCAAGGCTCTGAAATAAGTTAGGGCAACCTGCATGGCAGCTGCTGGAAGTTAAGCACAAGGAAAAGCAACAGGTTGATTAACTGAGTACCAAAAAACTGCTTTATAAGCATAAATAGTAAGTTCAAAACCAACCAATTGCAAAGTTGCCAACACAATGAACAGATACTATTGAACAAACAGCCAAAGCAAGCCCAGGAATACTTCCCAGTTAGTTCCTAAAGCAGCATATTAGGGATCTAGTAGTGAAGTCAGACATCCCACAGTGAGGAGGTTTCACTCCTCTTTTCACACACACTTTGCTGTCTTCAAAGTTTATAAGGCCCCTGAAGCATTTCTTATCCTGACACTTCATTAGCATACTCTAAAAAATGGAAGTGTATTTGTACCTAACAAAACAAACAACAACAAAAAACAAACAACAATAACAACAACAAACCACTCCACCAACCAAAAAAAACCAAACAAAAACATTCCAACAACCAAAAAAAAAAACCCAAAACCCCACAAAACCCCAAATGCACTCAATCCCCAACCTACCACCATGTCATCACACACAACACACAGCCCTTCAAATAAGTAGCTTAAGGCTTAAAAGCCTGCTTTTCACTATGTTACTACTACTTCTTTCTATTTAAACCATCCCGTCCTTTCAGAGTTAGTGCTTCCATCCTCAGAAATATCTGTGTACTGGTTCATCTTCCCAGTACTGGTTTAGGGGGAAAAACAAAAAAAAAACAAAACAAAAAAAAAGAGAGATACAAAAACTGTTTTTCCATGAGATGCAAGTCCAACATTCTCAAATTCTGAAAATGGCAAATACTATTAAATGAAAGTAAAAGAGATCTTATATAAAAATGTAACCAGCTGCTTTTCCCCATAGTTTAAGTCAGGAAGCAGCCACCCATTTAAGAGATTGAACTTTAGAAGTTTACCTCTGCATCATATCTGACAGCAGCAGAGAGCAATGAAAATGCATTTTCCACAGTAATTCCTCTCTTGATAATGTGCTGACACAGTTTTTTCAGTCTGTTTTCACAGTATGAAGTAGCCAAATCCAAAAGCCCTGCAATTAAAACACCATTGTATCAGTCAGTTGTAAAACAATCTCTGCTCTTTCAACATCAGTTTCTGCTCCTGCAAAGGTCTGTATCTCTGTAATGTGCTTTTTCCAAGTAGGTTACTACTCAAAATGCAAGTTATGGGCAAAGAAAAGCTTTTTATTACCTCATTCTGCACTCCTATTAATCTCTGTAAATATGAAAGCTGTCCTACCGACTTGCATCCCTAGTGGCAGGCACCACAACATGAGCAAAAAACTATTCTCAAGATATGGGTTTGAATTACAGCATGCTGTAATTGCTCTGCTGTCCAAGTTTCCTCCCTTTTAGATCTATTGAGATTCTTTGATAGCGTGCCCAATAGTAACAGACTCAATTTAGTAAGATATGCAACTATTTTCACCCAGAGAAATAGTTTCTCTCCCAGCCTTGACCAAACTGCTCACAGTTTATTTCTAAATACACACCATTTTTGCTGTAGTTAAGTTTGCTACAACAGTATTTTAAAGACAGCTTAATTTACCACCAGTAAAATGCATCAAAGGCTAGACTAGAAACCTGTATTTAGTTATTTATCCTGCATGCCCTCCCCCAGTTTTATTGGATGCTGCTTTCTGACACAATTGGCCCATCAGCAGTACCCACCTATTGCATCTTCAGGCGGGAGGTCAACGCTGTCCGTGTACAAGTACTCGAGAAAGGCACGATACACAGGGTAGGAAAACTGGTCTATCTCTATCACCTCCTTCATATCCTCATTCCAGTATGACTGGAACATGGTTCTGAAGTGCTCACACCTAGGAGACAGAGACATCATCTGGAACATTATTATACACATGCACACACGAACGTTACATTACAATCCCCCTGAAACTCTGCAATACTCACTAATGCTTTACCACACCCCATCAAGGCCAGCGGTCCACATTTTGGTTCCTAACACTGTAGACTTCGTTATGCATTTAAACAAAACTCTTATTTTGCTCATGCTACAGAAACAGCTGTGTATTCATTGCAATCAGACCAACTTAACAGAATTAATTATCCCAGGAAAAACAGGCTCAGTAAAAAATGAATGTGGGCCACCCCTTTTACAATTACTTCGTTTAAAGCTATTATGGATATATGAATGCCACCTACAACAGGTTTAGGGGTCCCTCCTCCCTCTTACTTTTTTTTGCCCCTTTGATGATATCCTGAGAATTTGTTCTGTACAAATAAGAGCTTTGAAACACGACCACTACCTGATTTTCAGAACAGCTTTGTGGACATGGATGTACTTTCCGTCCACACGGAACTTCAGGTCTGAGGTTTCTGGGCTGTCAAACTCTTTCTTCAGAGACTCTGCTACCGTTAAAAAGTCTTCATGCTCTACAGAAACAATTCCAAAACAAACAAACAAAACAAGATGTTAAAAGCATCTTAAATGGGACACACACACACCACTAACTAAAGCTAGCAACTCGACTAAGAGTATCAAAGAAAACAGATCCATGCCAGGGATCCATTGGCTTAAGCAGCAAAATGGGAAGGATTAATCAATCCAATAGCGTTTCCTGTTGGGAAGGGCTGCTCCACAACTGCTACAGGCTGCGGTAGCCAGCACTCCACCACACTGAAACGGTGTGGGCTGGGCCTACAAAGAAAACAGGTCACCACATGGTCACCTTTCTGAGCTGGCAGATTGGATACAGCCTGCAGGCTGATGAGGTCTTTGCCAGGGCTCATTAACATGAACTATCACTGGCACCAATTACTCAGTTTATGAGTCACAGTCCAGCAGCAGTGCTGCTGAAAGTACAACCAAGGACACAGACCCTCAGCAATTTAGGAAGTGGATTAAAGCAGAGATATCACAGTTCTCTCTACTGAGGCCTATGGCACTGGTCCCACAGAGGTCCCACTCTGTGTCTCGAGAAATCATACAGGAGTCATAGCACAAGGTCTCTAAGCGTTTTGGTAAAGCAAGTTTTAGAAAACCTAATTTAACCCATTATTTTAATGCTTCTTAAGAGTGTGTTTCAAAGCATGTGGAAAAGAAAAGCAAATGGATTTCTACTAAATGGGACGCAATCTGTCTCCTGTGTCCCACAGTACTGTATAGTGTTCATCCATATACAATCCACACACTCCTCACCATTCAGGACACTAAATTATTTTGTATTTAAAAAGAAATACTGCTGGAACAAACTACTCAGAACTGGCAAGTCATGCCTGTGCCACAGAAGACCTTGCACTCCTCTGACTTACATGAATTACCCACAGAAAACTGCATCTCCTCTGGCCTAACTAAACCATGCTCCAATCCCTCTCCATTAGCCCATGCGATTTTTTTTTTTTTTTGCTAGGTCATGAGCTTAGCATAAGCTATGCAGATCAACTTTCACTCCAAATACTTTCAGTCCTGCAAAAAGGCTGCAGATTTGTACTTCACCACAGCCAATTCTGACTGGCTGATCCATTTTTTGGCAGAGACATCATAACTGTAAGTAGAACAATAACCTTCACACAGAGTGAGCTCTCTTTACGAAAACAAAACAACACTGAGAAATCCAAACAAACAGTAAGAAAAAAGAATGGTTGACTCCTATGTGATTAAAACAAGTGGGAAAGGAAAATATGCATATGGAAAATGGAGATTTAAAAATGCCCACAGAATTAATTCTTTTGATTTAAATATTCAGTAAGATTGGCAGAATACATGGGGAAGAATACCCAGAGGCTAAGAGGAATCAAAGCGCAGGTAATAGAGGTCAGTCACCTGGCTATACTCAGTCTGGGAATATCTCATAAAAACCAGGAACTTGAAACCAGGGAGAGATGTCATTTAAACAGCTCTCACTATTAGCAAAAGGCAGACTGGACAGCCATGAGACCTCCACAAGTGATGGAGGCAAGAGAAAGCAAGACCAGCACATATTGCAGAGGATTAGAGAATGGAGAAAGTGACAAATGGGATAAAAGCAGACTTAGATTTACTCAGGAGCAGACTGCTCAAAGTTAATCTCTCTCTATAGTAACTCTACTGAGTTCTCCCCAACAGGTAAGGTGCTGTTACCTGGACCTCTGCAAATGTGGTAACGTGCTAAATGAGAAGTCAATACAGAGAAGCTGGGTTAGGACAAGCCAAATGCAACAGTAAAGTCTCTCAGACTTTACTGGAGAGGGGTTACTTAGGGTAATCTCCATCGCTACCCAAAAACAATTCCATACAGGGACTAACAAAATAAGGGTCTGTTGTCAATATGAAAATAGATCAGCTGTCCTAAGAAATCTTGGGAACTGAGGCAGCAGATGTAAGATGAAACATTCTTTTTTTTTTTGAACATAAAAACACCTTCATGTTTTCCAGGAAGTAAATTAAGCCCTTTATATCCTATTTGGGGTCAAATAAGAATTAGCAGCACGTGGATCAAAGAAAAATCAAGAAAAAAGGTTTGAGCTTATTTGCTGGACACAGAGACTGCATTCCACAGAGTAATCCAAGGCAGCATAAGAAGAGAGTTTCAACAGAAAAGGCAATTATACAAGAGACTTGTTCCAGAGGGACTATCATTTACAAGTCTTCCCGTCTTTGAGAAAAGTCAAACTAAATAGACTTGAGACAAATCATCTCATGAAATGAAAACTTGGAATTCTGTTACTTTCAAAACAAGAAAACACAGGAGAGACATTCACTCCTAGAAGGGCAAATACTAAGGAGGGGAAAGGTAAAGACTTAAAATCTGAAGTTGTTAGATACCAAATAAACGAGCCTCAGGAGCAGTCTTTTAAGCAGGAATAGTTTTAAGAGCAAAAAAACCCCAAAGTTTTGTTAAATGACTCAGGATTCCTTCCTGAACCTGCGCTGGAGTTCAAACACCACAAACGTAAGAAATACACAATATTCATCGTGCTATGGCAAAACAGGGTTTGCTTTGGACGTACCCTGGCAAGCAATCTTGTTAACCCTACCCTGGATCCCCAGCTGCTGAAATAGACTCTTTCCTTCAGAAGGAAACAACAACTAGCTGCGGAGCGTCCCTCCTTGAAACAGGAGCGTGCCGGGGAAGCAGCACGCCGTACTAATCACCAATGGACACAGGGACGGCAGGAACTGGAGCTCACCTACGGAGAGCAGGCGCCACATGACAGCAGGGGTGGCGAAGCAGGCGAACACGTCGTCGGTGCAGGCAAAGTGGGTGAGGTGGGGGAAGGTGACGGACTGCCCCCGGCACTGGCCCCACATGTACACCTGGCCACTCTGCGTCTTGGCCGCCGACGTGTGCGCCGAGTGGCACGCGGCGATCTCCACAACCCTGCGGGCACAAGAAACGTGGTAAGGCGCTCGCAGCTACGGAGCCCAGGGGCTTCACCAGACCAACAGCCAATCAAACCATGCGGCGACATCCTCGTACTTGGGTTTTTGTCCCGCAGAAATGTGATACTGTTTCAACAGGTGTTTAAAAAATCCCACAATGACATTTTCAGATTGCTTGTAGATTTTATTGTAATCAGATGTTGCTTTAACCGTGTCATTCTTATCAAGTGACTTTCCTCCTATTTTTTTCATAGCCATGGAAAAAGAGATGAAGAAAAAACAAATTTTGTTTTTCCCCCTTAAAACCGACACACATCAAACTTATCCTCAAGAAGAAATTTCTTCTACCTCCTTTTAATTTGATTTTTATAGGTTGACAGAGATCTGACCCACTGCCTGTACTTCAGACTTCTTATTTTGCTGTTAAGCTTACTTTCCTCAACACTGAAATTCAACATGAAATACAGTGCATCATTTGAGGGGAATGAATCCTTCAAGAGCTATGGCTGTTTTTAAATAAAGTCTACACAGTCCTTTCACCCATCTCACAGTTTTTTAAAGTACTAAAGCTGCTGATGCTCAATTATCTATCCTGTTCTCCCATTGCTCAGGCAACCCCTAGATTCTTATCTGAAACATTACAAGAACTAAGAAATACAATTCAAATTAAAACACCACAAAGACATTGCCATAGTTTTTGTGCATGTGATAAGCAAAACAGGGAGGTTCCCATGTTCAAAATAAAAGCTATGCTTTCCTGGTTTTTTTCTCTGTGGTAAAAACACAGAGGATTTCATGCTTTTGTGCCAGGAACACATTAACCAGGACAAATATCTTTCCAAGCAATCTAAGAATTTATGCACAAAAATGTGTGCTCCTTTACAGAATAATATCCACGAAGAGTTAGATTTTAGAAAAAAAAGTTTTAGCACAGTGTTCATATGTTAAGTGCAAAAAATATTTCCAGACAAAACTCAAAGAATCTACATCACTTTCAGCATATGTATGAATAATTTCTGGCAGATAGAAAACTTCTTGGTTATTTTACACCATAATCAACTTATGAAGCTCTCTACAACACACAACATAGGGTGTTTATTTTAGGGAGAACTTACTTCTTATCACAGCTATCAAGCTAAACTACTTCCTTCGCCAAACCTTTTCTTAGCAGAACAGATTCTTCTTTTTACAGACTGCACTACACATCAGCAGTACAGCAGAACATGTACTATAACACACGTATGGTACATGTACACATATCTACAGTACATGTGCAGGGTAACATGTTAAACATGCATTTAAGACCAAAGTTCAGGGAGCTGACCTTCACAGCTGCTCCTCCAAGCTAAGACAAATTTTAAGTCTAAACATTCCTTAAAAGCTGCATGTGCCATTTTTTAAAGACAGCACCAAATGAGACCTCCTAAGTAATTGCTGCCAGCATTAAATATAAATGACAAAAGGATTACATAAACTAAAAGATTAGGAACAGCAGTAATGTGCTTCATGGGAAATGACAGCTCACCCACTTTTAGCACTGTTTCCAAGGGAGCCAAGTCAAGCAAGATGAGTAAGTTTAAGTGACTTATCTCTCTCTTAGATCCCGAGCAGAAGTTCTACGGTCTTTTCCCCCTCCTTCATCCATTGAACAAATGCCAGTTTTATTATAACTCCATGCTTGAGTTCATATACTGTTCTAAATGCAATAATTCCCCTTAGTTCACTCATGAAATAAATCACTAACAAAACAAAATTGATCTATCTGCAAATGTACACATTTCTCTTCCCTGCTTTTTAAAAAATAATTAATTTTCCCTTGCTAGTGTCAATCCCTTCACAGACAAAACAGCCCCACTTCAGTGGTTTTAATTGTGATAGTTCCTTTGTTCTTTCCCCATCCCCCATTTTTTAAACTCTTAAACATTCTTCAGTACTGTGAAGCTTTTCATTTAATGCTAAGTGGGAGAAACAACAAAAAATAGGAATGACTTCTCAGACGGAGGGGAAAAACCAAGCAGAAGTGTTTCCTAGTTAAGAGGAGATTGCAAATTAAGAGATCTATGGCCCAAGACAAGGTACATTAACCTGTAGGTAGACACAAGGGACCGAGGATGGGACCGAGGTCCACATTTGTAGGCAAGCAGCAAAAGAGCTATCCCCAAATATGAGGCTGGTGAAAGGGTGATGAAAGAGGACTGATAAGGGTAAATTCCATTCTTTTATTATTTCAGGAAACCAAAAAACTACAAACTACTACCTGGTATGAGTAATAAAAACGGATACTAACTGTCCTTTGCTCAAGCAACCTTGCAAATTGACTTCTGTTTTCATGGTGGACCATTTTCAGCCTTTCAAAAATTGTCACATGTCACTTCTTGCAAAGGTAGTGTTTCCCTTCTCCCCACTTTTTCTTTTTTTTTACCTAATGTAGGCCTCAATTCGTGGCTTGGATTATTGATTTAATAGCTTCAGTTTTAAGCAAAGGAACCATATAAAGAATAGCAAAACACTTTTTCATTCATTATCTTTCAGTATCAGGTAAATGCAAAGTGTGTTTGTGTTCAATATACATTACAGGCAGCAAGAAGCACTCACTGCTTATTCTAAACAGTAAGTTACTACCCTTTCCCACATTTTTAACATCAGCAACAGAAAAACAATCCACCAAGCCCTACACATGCATGCTTCCGGTGCTAGAGACTGCATAAAACGTGCTCAGACTTTATCAATCCAGAAACAGCTTCAGCAATATTACCTTTCTTTTTCCATCATGATCTGCACGGGGCTGAGCTGGTTACTTTTATTGCCAGTCCCCAGCTGCCCGTAAGTGTTAGCTCCCCAGGCATAGAGCAAGCCCTCATCTGTTAGTGCTAGAGTGTGTGCATAGCCACAGGCAATCTGTAAGTAAATGTATAAAGCGTTACTCCTGAACCAAACACAAGAGAAACAAAATATCGCGCACATTACCTTCGCCCAGCTCACGGTAAGCATCTCAGGAATTCTTCACTCAGCACCACAATGTGGTACTTCCAGCACTTGCAGCTAACACAAGATACGTTAGCTGTAGGTACTGAGAGTCTCAGCTTCATTAATTTAATTGGCTGCTCCCAAGTAATTTACTGCACACTAGACAAGTCTCCCTAGATGCTACCTGCTTTCTTTTCAAATGAGGAACACCGAACTTCTTCATCACATCTTGCAGTACTCAAAGTATTTCAGAGATGGATTATTCTGAATACTGTACAGTATGAGTACTCCATAATGAGGAGAGATGCAACTCAACAGCCAACAACCCTTCAACCCAACTTATCACATTCAACTCTACAGAACATTCCCAAAAACCCAGAAAATCCCAAATTTTAGTTTGATTCTCCAGCTAGAAAAAAAAACCCAACCAAAATCCAAACAAACCAAATCACCAAACAATCAAACCCACCCCCGTATCTCATCTTTCCTCTCCTCTTGCTTCTAAAGGACTAATTAGAATACTAGAATTAGAAAACTTAGAACAAATTTTAACATCTGATTCATCTTCATTTCTTGTCTTTGACTAGCACATATCATTCGACTTTGTAACAAAAATGCAATTTGTATCCACACGATAATTTACTAGAAGTTACAGTAGCTAACTTTAAATCTCTCCAAGCATTTACCAAAGCAAGTATTTCACAGCTAGTAAGCTGCAAGTTATATCAGCAAAATATAATTCATTGTAGCTAAAAACATTCAGCATTGGAACTAGCGCAATCTAGAAGCAGGTGTAATATTCCAAAGAGATGGTTCCAGCAGAAGCTAGCAGCAGGAATGCAGCTCCACGCTGGCATACCTGGAGCACGCAGACGCTGTGCAGCGCTGCCACTCTGCACGGCGTCAGCTGGTTCCCGTTGTTGCCCAGGCCGAGCTGACCATTGCCATTGTAGCCCCAGCCGTAAACCTGAGTGCACAAGGAAAACAAAATCAGGCCACCCTTCGCTCGGAGTACGGAGCATTTAAGACTTAGTACCAAGAAAAGTATTTATTACTAAAACCCTGTGTGCTAGTTGAAGAGCAATACAGAGAAGGCTGAAAGACATTCAATAAACTGCCATGACTTACTGCACTCAACTTCTCCACACTGCATTTACCTTTCAAAGAAGCTAAAAAACCATGTCTTTGAAGTACTAGGAATTTTGCAACAAACTTACACTACACCAAAATCTCTCCCACAGCATCAACACTTTGACTTTCACGACGTCCTTTCTCCTTATTGCTTTCCTTTTTTTTGAGGAGAACATCAAATTAGTAATTCTGATGACCTGATCAGTTTAAATGGAAGTCCCCAGTTTATCCCTAATTCTTCTATTAGTTTTGTTACAGTGGATGCACCATGACATATGTAAGTACAATGAAAGCCCATCTCAGCCCCAGGAACTTTACAGTCCTTCCATTCACAAGGAGACACTACCCTCTGACTGGTGAAATGAAGTAAAATTGAGGTTACAGGTCATACCTAAAAGCAAGAGAGCACCATAAACTTACGTCAAATGAACAGCTGCACAATAGGAAGGCAATGTTCAAAGGAATGTTTTGGGTTTGTTGCTCGTAATTAAGCAATGTGTTTAAAAAAAAGGATCAGACAATGTATCCTTACAGAAAAATTAACTGTTTAGTTGTGCATGCTTTAAAGAATTTTAATTTAATGAATTAAAAGAATTTAACATAATTTAGAAATAATAAATAATCCATTGCAACATGAAGACAGACATGGCTAATACAACTGTTCAAATCCTTGCAGTTGCAGACTCAGTAAGAATTGTTTTCCAGTACAGTCTTTGCCATAAGAAGGAATATTGAAAGACTGCACCTCCAGTTCCTTGTAGTGCTTTTCTGCACCTGGTCTTACAGAAGCTGTCAGGATAACTGACAATGCAGCCGTAACCTGAGCACTCCTTGTCAGCACGTCTCCACATTCAGACACCAGCTTGGTAGATTCAGGTAACAGAGAACAAGGGAATGCAGCAGCAGCACTTACCTCACCATTGTTTACCACAGCCATGGAGGAGGTCTGGCCGCAAGCTATGCCAACTACAATTTTACCCTGCAAGCAGTTGGAAACTCTGCGAGGAGTTGGCTGGTTGGCCGTAGATCCAGATCCAACTTGACCACAGTTATTGTAGCCCCAAGCATACAGCTGTCCATAAAAACAAACAAACAAAACCACACAGTTTAAAGCTTAATAATAGTAATGACAGCAATAGATAATCTTCCTGTAGTTAGCACCACATTGGGTAAACTATCCTACTTAACTAGCTAAAATGCTTAAAGTTCATTTTCAACAGATGAAAGTTACAAACAGCATTAGGACCCATTTTTCAAATGGGAATATAGCACTTTTTCCAACTTATTGCAACAGAATGAGAGCATCTGACTAAAAGAGAAAAGAAAATGAACTTATTTCCATATTAAATACAAGCCAGACTGTAAGAAAAAGAGCATAGTGATTGTCTTTATAATTTCATGATGTTGGAAAAAGGAATGCAAGCTAAAGTGTCTTTTGTTTCCCAGACATGCTTTAACTCCTCAGTTTAGAGCTATGCTGTTTTCTTCACAGAACTCTAAACCAGGTTACTGCTGGACACTCATCATACCTCTTCTACATCTTTCAAGAGCTGTGAAAGAACAAGGGTTTGTCAGTCCACGTTTCACAGTAGCTAAACTCTCTCACAACAGCATTAACAAAAAAACCCCACAATTTCTGTCAGTTTAAAGTTTCTGGTGGTAAACTAGTACTAATACAAGTAAAAACATGAGTTCTTTCTATGTGAAAGTTAGGAAGACAGGGAAGTAGTTTGCTATTTAAAAAAAATGTATAACTCTGTTTTCATTGCCTCCAATTTTTATTATGTGCATACATGCCCACAACTTGGCATAAAACTTTCTGAGGGTTCATTCCCTGGTGCTTCACCCAGTTCAAAAGTTTGCCCTCTTGGAAACACCTTCCACAGACATGCTAGGCAGTACAAGCACAACTGACAGGAACCCTGGTGAGAAGCCTACACATCCTTTGGTGCCAGAAGCTGCCTTTTTATTGCAGCACTAAACCGAGGGTCATTAGAAGTCATTAAAAACTAACACCTTCATCAGCACCAAAAAAACCCACCCAAGACAAGAACAGAAGACATCCCATCAACACAACTCATTCACAATGAATAATAAGAACAAAAGAATCTGTCCTTTGCTTTTTGTTACTTCTAACTGCTGGATCTTTGACTCCTACTGAATATTTGAAGATGCTTTATAAAATACTTTAATTTCAATAACAGCAAATATTTAGGCAGAGAATCTCAGAAGGTAGATCAAAATGCCAAAGGACATGCCAGAGAAGCATGAATGTCTGCAGTCCTTTAATTCTATCATTAAAATACTTCTTTTTTTAATTTGCACTGCATTAAATCTGCACTGAACCATAGCAACCAATTATGGCATGTATTTCCATAAAAACGTCTCCCTGAGGCTTCAGGCACATCAGGACACATGGGGGCTGGCAGCCAACTCTTTCTGTAAAGCTGCTTAACACATTTTGCTTGCAGTGCTCTCAGTTCTGGTAAAAGCTCAGAGTACAAACAGACCAAGTTACTGCAAGGTACACCAGCGGTGGATTTAAAGTACAAGCCACATTGGTGAGCCAGCTGCAGATACCAACCCCATGGTCAACACAAAGACATTTCCCTGCCTCCACGGAGATTTCAAGCATGTCACATTTATGACAAGAGACAGCATGGCCTTCACAGGCAGCTACCACACAGCAGCTGGCACCTCTAGAGCCAGCCAGAATACTTACTCTAGTGTAAGTAATGCGTGAATGCCCTCTCCTTCCTGAATGCTCACCAAGTTTTATAGTTTAACCAAGTCAAACATGACAGCACAAAATCTTTCCTAAGCGTAGGCTCCTCTTTCAGATAAAACACAGACCACTTAATCCAATCTCTCTTTCCTACCCTTAAGATACTTGGGCTTACTGTTGCACTATTGTTCCATACGGGACCACAACACAGACATTCTCAGATTACCAGGATGAGAAGAACTGTCATTTCCCTTTTCATTGTTAAAAGGTTTTAAAATTAGAGCTTTTCTTTTGTTAGTGCACAGCTGAAACCAGATTTTCCAGTGTGCAGACATTGGTCAAATCTGCATAACTGGAAACTAATTGTATGTGTTTCCCATGACACATAGCCTGAAGCCACGTAAACAAACAGCATGAAGCAGACTTGGATACAAACCAAGTGCTCTTTCATCAGCTACACACCAAGGTATTCAGAGGTGTGCAGAGCAGCATTCTCTTGCAGTACCAGTGTGGAAATGAAAGACATTTCTACAAGAAAAAGACTGAATTCTAACCCAGTAAATACAACCCTAACTAACAGAACTGCAACCAGACAAATTATATTTTGCACCTCATAAACCATTTTACCTTGAAGCGACACATCTTGCTAGCCTCAGCCCCAGGAGAGACACAAAAGTTTACTAAATTGTATTTCCCTCTATTATGCAGTTGCTTTCTTTTTTAGCAGGGGGCCTTAGTAATTTGGGGTTTGGGTGGGTTTTTTTTAGTTGCCTTCAAGTCTACTCTGAAGAAAAGGACATCCTAGTTTGAGGCAGCAGGAGAAAAGGTTATGTTTGTAATTACACTGTAGAAACAGAGAAGTTCAAACTGCAAGGTCACCTCCATTATTCACTTCAACAAGGAGATTAAGAGATTTGAACAGGTTTCAACTTACATCCCCATCCAATGAGAGCGCCATGGAATGATGAGAGCCACAAGCTACTTCCACCACTTTCTTTATTAACAGATTTGTGCAAACTTGAACAGGAGTAATGCCCTGATTGGTTGTGCCATTTCCAAGTTGGCTGTAACCATTATGTCCCCAAGCATACACCTCACCATCTGCAAAAATATTTGTGATGAAAACCACTAAAAATTCCAGGGAGGTTAAGACAGAATTTTAAGAAATCAGAAATTACCAACATGAAATTGAAAGGATGTTGACAAAAAGTGTAACTATTACAGGGATCATCTGTATGCTAGAAAATTATACAGTTTGTTTTATATTCACATATCACAGCATATTCTCTAGATTGTGGAAATACGCGGAAGTGCACAGGTAAGACAAAGTACATCTTAAGTGACAGAGTAAAATGCTACAACCTCAGCATAATGAAAATGGAAACTTTACTGACTACAAAATCCATTTACTTCCACTTAAGACCCACGAGAACCTCTTAGCGTACATTAGCCAGTTAACAAGTTAATTCAATTACACCATAATCCATTCCTGTTAAATGCAAGTGGAACTTAAAATCTCTAACTTATGTTTCTATACTGAACGTTAATTTTCTACCTTCAGTACAAAGAACAACATGGGGTCCACTTCCATAACTGAGACTGGAGATCTTCTTTCCACATAAGGCTTCTAATTTCTTTGGTACTATTGTGCTCTGATTATCTCCAGTTCCCAAACAATTACTGCAATTCAGTCCAAAAACAAATACCTGAAAAACAAAAGAACACTCACTTCAAATGCTTTATCCTCAGGTATGCACAGATGTGTAATAGTCAGGTCTTCATTAACTGGGGACAGAGTTTCACCTTGGACCTCCAGGGGCCAGAGACTTCCTGCATGGAAATTAACAATCTCAAGAGTCAACATAAGGGCACTTTGGATGTTAACTGAGGAGTCTGAATCATTCAGATTCGTACAGTCCTGGAAGTTATGTTTTTTATTTTCAGGAATTGCACCATAAAAAGTCTGAAACTGTGAAAAGTGGAAAACACCACCTTCTTTTAAAAGCAGTTTGCAAATAGCAAATAAAGCATAAGCATGTAAAGAGCTATACTGTGGGAGGCTCATCCTACAGGCACTACTGATAGGACTTAGGGGAAAAAAAAAAATCCTTCTTTACCCAGTCTTATGAGAAACCTTCCCATTAATACATCCCAGAGCACCTGGCTTGTTTTCTTTCAGTAGCACTATGCTAACTCATAATGTGTTTCTGAATCATTAAAATCTACAGATAATCTTCCACGGTGTTTTTTACTTAGCAAGCCATAACCTCCTTTTCTAGCTTCATACCTGTCTGCACTTAACTTAGAAGCTGCCACACCTTCTTTTAAGTTCTGCCTGTCTTCAAAAGTGCATGTAATCCATCCTGGCCTTTGCAATGTGAATTTATTCTAAACAGTCTATTTATAATGTCCTAACACAAAACTTAAAAAAAAACAAAGTTCTATCCACTAGGTTTTAGACAACCCAAATTCCACATAATGCTTTTGAGAAGCTATCAATCTGCAGAGATTCTGAGAACAGCTAAATGTGGAAAAGCCTCCCAGCTGGATGCCAGGCTCACCTCGTCATTGTGCGTGATGTAAATGGCTTCGTTGGCCGACGTTCCGAACACACATGCTTTCCGAATGGAAGCAATTTCTTGGGGGGACAGTAAGGTAAATATTGGCCACTTGCCTACATCCACCATGATGCTGCTGTGTGTCATGACGCTTCTACAAGCAAGAGGACATTGCTGTAACAACAAAAAAAACACCACCAAAAAGCTTATTAAAAAGAGTATTTGTATTTTCATGAACAGACAACAATGTAAATTCCTTTACGTGGTAAAAAAAAAAAAAGACATGTAGCTCTGAAAGTAAATATTCTATTCCATGTGAAATATGGAATTGTATTTCCACATATTTAGGTGAACAAAAAGCTAGTCACAGGAAAACCAGATTCTTTTCTTAACAGGGTATTTAAGTAAACAATATCCAATACAGCTGAACATCTGCCCTTTCACAAGCAAACTTATTAAACCCATTGGTGGCAGAGTGAAATTCTGAGGGAGTTTTCAAAGGTGATTTCAACTGCAAGTCCAATTTATAAAAATTTTCATTTGAGATTTTTTTTTCTTTGTAGCCTTACAAGTTACAAATGCCATGCCAGCAAGCAGTTGATACATATGTGAAACATGCAAATAAAAATAAGGCTGAGCAGAAAGAACTGGAAAGGATGAAAAGGAAAGAACTAAGTGTTGATGAGAGGATGACATCTGGGTAGAGGCTGTAATTCTTACCCATGGGTATGATTCCCTGCATTTTTGGTTTTTACTGCTTTATGAAGATTTGTCTTGTCACTGACATTCTGTGCAATTCTTCACTCAAGGCTCTCCACGTTTTACACAACTTGCTGATAGCCCTGGGCACAGATCATAGATTGTGAGGGGCAGAGTCCCTTCAGGGCGTGAGCGATGTGATGTGCAGGCTTGAACGACTCAATGAGCTCTGGATGTTTGTGCTGTCAGCTTTGCTCTTGAGCTCCTGAAATTGTTCTGAGGAAACTGGGGAGAGGGATAGGTTGTACAAATTTGTGTTCATTGGCAAACATCACTATATCCTGTCATGTTTCCAGCTGTTAATGTGATCCACCTTGTTTCTAAGTAACAGATTATGGCAAGTTTACTTAATTGCAGTTCTCTGATATGTTTCCCTGCCTAATTGCACAAGCTCATGCTTTCCTGCTCTCACAAATACTTTTTAACCATAACAGGTTTTGATTACACAAGAAAAGCTGACAGCACAAATATCCAGAGCTCATTGAGTCGTTCAAGCCTGCACATCACATCGCTCACGCCCTGAAGGGACTCTGCCCCTCACAATCTATGATCTGTGCCCAGGGCTATCAGCAAGTTGTGTGAAATGTGGAGAGCCTTAAGTGAAGAATTGCACAGAATGTCAGTGACAAGACAAATCTTCATAAAGCAGTAAAAACCAAAAATGCAGGGAATCATTCCACGGGTAAGAATTAGTCTCTACCCAGATGTCATCCTCTTATCAACACTTAGTTCTTTCCTTTTCATTTGTCTGCTTCAGTGCAACCCAATTCCCCTATTCTTTGCTGTGTTGCTTTCAAGTCAGGCTGTGTCTTGATGATGCCTGGGTACCAGATATGGATAACAGAGAGAACACAAGACAGCCTCTCTGCTCTTCCTCTGATGCTTGGTTCTCAAAACTGTGCTGACAACCAAGACTTGGCTTCAGAAAGCCATTTAACAACAGCAGTCAACTGTTATTCAGTGAAGATGTTTCTTGGAAGATAGGAGTTTAAAAAAAGTAGCATTAATAACAATAAAAAAATGAAATTCAAGAAACACTGAGGTCACTGTGGAATTATGTAATTATGTCCCCCCCCCCAAAAAAAAAGAAAAAAAAAAAACAAACAAAAAAAACCACCCAACCACAAACCAACCCTAACACAAACAAAACCCAAGCAGGGTTTCTTCCTTATCAGATTTCATAACCTTGATCCAACAAACCCAGCTCTGCTCGACAGGCACCTCTCTTACTAAGAGCCTGACTTAACTCTGCATTTCACATTTGAAACCGGTCTTGAAAACACCTGAAATCTCCAGACAGCAAATTCTTATTAGATTTATTTGTAGAACAGCTTTTTCTAAAAAAAAAATTAAGTCTACCTGATGCCAAGGCATAGCACATTCTTTACAGCTAAACAGGTTTGGATGCATTTAAGCCTTCTTAATTTCTAGTCCAGTTATGAGCACAGGCTAGTTAGCTGCCAAGATCTGTTTCCTCACCTTGGCAAATCTTTTAACGTATGACACTACCAATCAATTAAAACAAGGCAGCAATTACTTGTTCTTTTGAGCAGACCAGGGAAGTGTCCCTTCTGACTTCACCTATTTAACTTGCCTCATATACTACACAACTGCCAAAGCACAAACGTGTCAACCCGGATATCAAGAAAACTATTTTCTTCACTGAAGTAATTTTCAACACAAGCTGTGAAGTTAAGACACGAAGACAACATGTTATTTGCTGGAGAATATCCTAGAAAACTGACAGCATGAAAACAGAGTTTTACAGCACCCAGAGAACCTATTCTTCTCTGTAAGTAACAAGCGTAATATGTGTTGCCTTTTCTCTCCCTTCCTCATCTGTGTACTAGGTCTCTAATCCATTTGACTTCTTTTATGCTCTGTATGACTCAGTCAATCACTGCTCTTTGACAAAACGTTTTCACGCATTTCCACTTCCCACACCTCAACCTGACATCTTGTCAGACAAACTAATACCGACAGATAAAAGCTTTCAAGCACGGGAGACTTCCCAATTTGGAGATATGAGCAATTTACTCCATCCACAGGTGAGGATCCTTACAACAGTTAACAGGTGTTAACATTGCTTCATCCAAAACAACTATGCATGTCTTCAGCTACTTCAAATGTTACTACAATTCTACAGTTATTTCAGGGTTTTTCCTCAAAGGGTTCTTAAGGACAGCTCATCTGCCACTGGCAAGTTTGTTTCTTTAACAAATCTCAATCCTAAAGTCTATCCAGGTTTAGCAACCAATGAAGTTTCCCAAAAAAACCCCTTAAACCAACCAAACAAAAAATCCTCTCTTGCCTTTGATGTAATACGTACACTGTTTCTCCTCAAAGACACACTTTTCCTTTCTCCTGAAATATTAACTACGCTCTTTTGATTCTGCTGATTTGCTGGAGTATCTATCATCATTGGCTTTCAATATTTCTATGGCAGCAACAGCAGCTCTTTTCCTTCATCCTTTTGTCTAAGAAAGAGAAATCACAGGCAAACGTTAAAACTCTGGGCCTTATACACTGACTACTGTTTCTTAACTGCAATTGTGCATAGAAGGCTGATTTAACTACTTATTCTTCATTTTCCACAGAAAACAAATGCTCCACCTAGGTAGAAGCACCACCCTTTTTCTCTCTAAAGACAGATTCCTTAACAACCCCAGCCAATTTGCTAGTTTTCCAATAAAAGTTCCGGCTGTCAGGGGAAGGGGAAAAAATTTTACAGTGAGGAAAAAAGTATTTGAGGAATCTATTTTTAAATGTAGGACTGTAAATGGAGGTGTCAGCAGAGTAACTCAGCATTATCGAAACTGAACCCAAATTTATTCTAGTATCCTGTAAGACACACTGCACACTTGCCAAAAGAGCAGATGCTCTGTGATACCATGACTGACCCCTCACACCAGCCACACTCACACTTCATCTCTGCACAACCTTTGCCTGAATCTGGGGAGGGACAGGTGCGTGCAGGGCTTTTTCTGGGCAAATCCTTGCCATGAAAGGCTGATGATCCAGGAGACTCCAGACACGGCACTGCAAGCAGCAGCACAGAGAAACCTAGCGTCCTTCACTCACCCTTCCCGCAGGGTGTCAGTCCCAGACCTAAGGTTATTTACTTTTCCTGACAGAACCCTGCTACATCACACACCGTGCAAGGGCTGCACCTCAGCTGAGAGTGTGTAAGAGCAAATGTACCAGATGGAGCCCCAAGCAGTCAAGGTATTTTATACTGCATGCTAATAGCTCTCTCAATATATCAGCTCTCAAGCTATTGCTCCGATTCTGTGGGCATCAAGGCAGCAGTGGCTCTGAGGAGTATCTGTCATTTATTAACACACACCCCTTAAGTTAATTGCAATTAAAAACCTTATAAAACCCCAGAGCTCAAACCGGTTGCTCTAGTTGCTTTTAGGAACACTGCATGTCATCTCTGAACTGTTAATTTCTCCTGCATGATGCAGAGACAAACAATCATCCAACACAAAGCTTCATTTCTGCTGCAAAATCAGTTCAGCAGAAGGAGTTTACATCAACAACACCTCTTCTCACGGCTTGGACATCTCCAAAATGATCCCACAACTTCAATATCCGAACAGAAACAGAGCTCACTCCTTGAATTTCACTTAGGCTAAAAATAAGCAAGAAAAGGCGACTTGCAGAAGAAAGGAAACTGAACTGGCCACATATTGTGATGAAAAAGAAATTGACCTCGGGGTAGGCACCAACATTAGGAGGAAAACATCTACATCTGCTCACAATTTTAAAAAGCCACACAATTTTGAAGCCATAGGACCCTCAAAAATTCTGTGCTAACCTGCTGCCTACACATTCATCTGCTCAGTAAGTTGCTTACTAAATAAAAAGCCTGCAAGCCAATTCACAGTGGCACATGAAAGAAAAACATGAATCCCTGCCTTAAAAAAAAAAAAAAAAAAAAAAAAAAAAAAAAAAAGGGCAGCGTTTACAAAATGCTTTGTTAAAATGATTTTAGATACCGTTCTACAGAGTTTATAGTTCAGCTAAATAAATCCAAGCTGGATAGAACAATAGCCTAACACAACATCCTACCGGGAAAACAGTACCAATTGTCCTTGCAACAAAACAACTATAGTTAACTCCTCAAAGATGATCCCCTTATTTGCAAAGGCTGTTGGAACACAATTGCCTGTTTGTTTGTTTCACTCTTTTCTCAGGCTCCAACGTTGCAGTTTATTCCAGCTGGGCAGCCTTGCTCCTGTACAGAAAAACTGCAGGCTCAGGCCTTCGGTTCTCCTAATTGTCTTTGGGAATTATGAGCAGCAGTGAGAACACAAGAGCCAGGATATCTGGCTTTAGAACAATACAGCACACTTAATCCCTTTTTAATTTGAAGTACACCTTAACCAAGGAAGAATTAAATCCTTCACATCACACCGTTCTTCACTTGCTTTTTTGATTTCATATTTCAGCACTGAGAAGGAATATGGAAACAATAGAGTATTACTGTTATTATATTAACAATACTATTGATATTAAGTAGATGTAAGAACCAAGTGACATTACTGAGGCATTCTCCCTGCCAGTGAAGAGACTTGCACTCCCTGAAAACATGTGCCTTAACTTACTTTCCTGGTACCTTAAAGGGAGCAAAATTTCTACGGCAAAACACCTGTGTTCCAAAACTCTACATGATTTATTTTCAGATGCCTTTAACGAGCGATACAGGGGAGGAAAGAACTGCTGATCCAAGGGCTGTCAACCAGACCTCCTGTTCGCTTTGAGCAAGCAGCTGAAATAAGCAAGCAAAAAGCACCATCATGCACGTGAATGCTACTGAACTTGACTGGTTTAGCCACAGGAAACCACCCTTATGAGGATGATAGTCATCCACCCACCACAACAAACCTCCAATTACAAAACTGTAATTACAACCACACTTTGCCTTATTTTCTTTCTTTTTTTTTTTTTCCCCCCCTACGCAGAGCCATTAGTGCAACTTATCAAATCCATTCACTGAGGACAAGACATCTTCTAAAGCAATGCCCGTCTTTCAATCGGATGCACAGAGAGATAAGCATTCAAGGGGAAACATTCATATTAAGGCACTAAAGAATGAATGTATCTTCTAAACAGCTTTTAAGGTTTTTCCTGAAAAACTGTGCTCCAAACATATTTCCATTTATGATGCTTTGTACCCTTTTCATCTCACCCCTTGTCGGAACGATTAAAGCCCATTTTACCTTCCGTCAGTAGAGGACAACATAAACAGGTCACTTGAACTTTCTAAATCAGAGCCCTGTAAGTTCCTTAAAATATAGGCAAATATTCCTTTCCTGTTAATTTACAAGAGCTTTCTAAATTGGAACACCGCAAGTTCCTTTAAAAACAAAACAAAACAAAACCCCCTTCGTCTTAGAAGAAGCGCCTTAAAAATCCGAACAAGCGTTGTAAATGTTCATAGAAAGCCGGGGACGAAAAAAAAACAAAAAGCGTTGAGTTTTTCCTGCTTCCCCCTTTTTTTTTTAACTCCCGACCAGCCGGGCTCCTCAGCCAGGCTTCAGGAAGCCGGCGACAAAAGGGAAGGATAAACCGAAACGCCACGAACCAGGAAAATAAAATAATAAAAAAACCTAGTAAGAACACACATTGTTAAGGACATGCAGTAGGAGCCTTCCAGAGGACTGCGGGGGAAATTGGCTAGCGGCGAGACAGAGCGCGGGCGAGGGTCCCCACCCCAGCCGTGCCGCGGCGACGAGGACCCTCTCCCTCCCTCTCTCCTCTCCTCTCCTCGCTCTCCCGCTCCGCACGGGCACCGCCACCCTCGCAGCCCCCGGGAGGCGCGGTGCCCGCCCGCTGTCCGCAGCGCCCCGGCGGCGCGGGACGGGACGGGACGGGGCGGGCGCTGCTCACCCGGTGCCCGCCGCAGGTCCCGGCGGGCTCCCGGCGGGCTCCCCGCGGCCGCTCCGCCCGGCGCGGCCCCCGCGCCTCCCGCCCGGAGCCGCCGCTCGCGCCGCCCCTCACGGCCGTCGGGGCCGCGCGCGCCGCCGGCGCCCGCGCACGTGACCAGGGAGGGAGGGGAGCGGGGGGGGCCGAGTGGCGCCGCATCACGTGACTCGCCGGAGAGCCGCGGGAGCGGCGGGGGGGAGCCCCCCTCGCTCTTGACCGTTCGCGCGCGCCCCGTCACGTGGGCGGCTCCTCGCTCCCTATTGGGCGCCGCGGGAGCGCCGGGCGCGTGACACGTCCCCTTGTCCGCTATTCCCCCCCGCGAGCCCGGGGCGGGGCGGAGCGCGGCGTGACGGGGACCGGGGCACGGCGATGGCCCCGGCGTCCTCCGCAGTCCAACCGCCTGGCCCAACGCCGCCGTGTCGCCCAGACCGCGGCACCGAGGGCCGCGTCCAGCCCTTCCTTACGCACCTCCAGGGACGGTGATTCTTCACCTCCCTGGGCAGCCCATTCCAATGCCCAGTCAACTCTCTGTGGAGAAATTCCCTGGCACAGCTTAAGGCTTTGTCCTGATGTCCTGCCACTGAATTACCTGGGAGGAGAGGCCGACCCCCACCTGGCTCTATCCTCAGGGAGCGATGTGGTTCCCCCGAGCCCCCTTTTCTCCAGGATGAACAACCCGCAACCCTAAACTCCATCTGACGGTCTACATAAGGCTTCGCTCCAAACGCTTCCCCAGCTCCCTTTCCCTTCTCTGGAGCCACTCCAGCAGCTCAGTGCCCTTCCCGAGCTGATGGCACCCGCCTGCCCCCGCATCCTCCCCGCGGGGAGCCGAGGGCAAAGAGGGGCGGCTCAGCCCCGGTTCCTGCCCTGGGGCGGGGGAGCGGATCCCGGCGGCGGCCGGATCCCGGCTGATTCTGCTGCAGGCTGGTGCCAGCGAGGCCCGAGTCCGGAGCGATCCCAGACAGGGCTAAGGGTCTTCTGACACCGTCACTCTGCGACTTCTCTTCATTCAAAAGTATTTAGGCAGCCTGTAAACCCCTGCTAGACATTAGCATTGGCGCAGTCTTGTCCCTTTACTGTTCCGTTTCAACACGTGCAGCTGAAGTAGCGAGGATTCAGGAAAGGGAAGATTGGAAACGGGCCTTCCCAAGAGAAATCTTATGTTAACACAAAGTTTTTACCAGGAAATGGCTTCCTCCTTTCTCAATTTTTTTTTTTTTTTTTCCCCTGACAGTGGGTCAGAAGGCAGCTGGGGGTTGCAGGGAGTGGGGAGCTGAATGAATCTGAAACATAAAGCAGTAAGGTCAGGCCCGCCAGAGGGATCAGTCTCATTTTGAGGGTGGTCAATTTAAGAAAAAGCTAAATTCAAAGAAGAAATTGTAAGAAAAATCAGTTTCAGTAACCCAGGGATCAAGTGTGGACGGGTTGCTCTGAGAGGGAATCAGTGACACTGAAGAAATTCTGCTCTGGAATATGAGGCAAGGAAAACACAGTGGTTGGTCCAGGGTAAAAAGAGAATTTTCCTGCCGAGTTGCTGCTTACTGTGCTGCCGGCATCAGGAAAGTACTGCTGAATACATTGTGGGAATTCTGGAGCAACAGAAAGAAAAGGCATAAATAAGACACATGGAAAAGTGTCATCAACGTCTCCATGGGAGGCCCAAAAGAGCCAGAAAGGGGACATACACAACACTTGTTTTCAGCTTGTGTTTGTGGCTTTGCAAAGGAGTTGTCTGTCAAGAACAGCTGCCTTTCCTGACAGTGCTGGGAAATGGCACAAAGGTGGAGCTGCATAAACAAAAATGTGATTTTAGTTTTGCAGGACAGCCCTGCTTAGTTACCATATACAGAAACCCTGTTTTAATAAGCACCAGAACACAAGCTCCAAGTCAGGTTTTTCGGGTTTGTTTATTCACGTGGGTTTATTTTTTTATTATTTGTTATCACTAGTTAGTTTTCACATTAATTTTATCATGCAATAAGTCCTTAAACAGGACTTATTAAACAGTAGTTGTGAGAAGTTTATATTGTGTCTGAGCTTTACGAGCAGCTGAAACAGCTACAAAAGTGCTCCGTGTGGAGCAGAAATAATTTTATTGTCTTGCAAATAACTTGTTTCAGGTTTTTTTCTCTCAGTGTGGCTTTTTGTAAAAGCCAGCAATAACAAAAAGCAACCTTCTTCTAGAATTTATTTTTCTACAAAGAAAAGGGTTATGAAACCTGATATCCGATTTGGAAAAGTTATGA
Source organism: Hirundo rustica (assembly GCF_015227805.2). NCBI lineage: Eukaryota > Metazoa > Chordata > Aves > Passeriformes > Hirundinidae > Hirundo > Hirundo rustica. The sequence continues at coordinate 54,453,390 of NC_053451.1, read as the reverse complement.
CCGACTGGAAATGTTATGAAATCATTAAATAGGCCAACCAGGCAAAGCAATGCTGTTCAGAGAAGACAAGTTTTGTAGAACAAAAGGAACTGTTGCCCAAGACACTCCACAGAAAATGTGTGTTGCTGGCCTTGGTGGGTCAGCTCAGGTGCTGATCCCTCTCTTACACCAACAGCCTCAGTTTACATCTCTTGATAGCAGGTGGCTGTGAAGGGCTTTCCTCAAGTGACCGACTAGAAATTCAAAATGGAGAATAGCTTGGCATAGAATTATACCCCAAACCCTAATGCAACCTGATTCTGTAATTTCATTCCTAATGATAAGCTGTCAGACCTGGAGGTCACAAAGGTGTGCATAGTTAGAGATAAACCTAAGTTTACAGGAATTTATGATCTTCTTACTTGCGGATTTAAAAGCTCATTCTGTTTCTGCAGCTCTCTAAGTGACCACAAAGAGTGAAGGGTCGTGATGGCGATTCTCAGTGACCTGTTAAAGGATATTAAAGGAAGAAAGTCCTTCAAAGTTTCTCCTCATTAAGCGGTTTTTTTTTGTGGGTTGTTTTTTGTTTGTTTGTTTGTTTTTCCATCAGTAGGTTAACTGTTTTCACTCAAACTGGGGAGTCCTAAGATATGATGCCAGCTAAATCTGATGTGAAAACAATCTGGAGGTGTGACCTGCATGGAGCTTACATCTCACTCCGGTTCTGTTCTGCAGCGCTCACCATCAGCTTTCTGTGGCACACAAAACAAACCTACAGCTGCTGTTCAGAAAAAACAGTTTCAAAGTGATCCAGCTGCAAAAGGGTGTCGAGGGCCTCCCCCTAAATCACGGCAGGAACTCTGACATCTGCTGTTTGGCAGGAACTGATTCTGCTGAAGGGAGGTTCTCCATTGAGAAATGTGTGGGGAAACATTGACACTCTGTGGCCAGAAAGATAAAATGCAGCCTCGGAAATTTCACGGGTTTTCATCCCTTTCTTCCATTTTACCAAATAGGAAAGTAGTAAAGAACAGTTTGTAGCTTTTATTCTTGTTGATAATTTCCCATATCTTTCCAGTAAATTTTGTTTATTGGTATAAAATGTCCTAAACAGGCAAGCTAAGACAAATATTAAAAACAAATGATAGAACAAAATTTTGCATCCAAACCTCCTGAATTTGAGGAGCACTGAGAGTGAGACTCTACTGTTGCTCTCGAGCCTGTCAAGTTGCACAAAGCACATTTTCAGGTTCATGCTTGCACTGTCGTTTTAATCCCATTTTCTTCCTCCGGAACTGGAACAAGGAAAGGCCACCTTAAAGAGACCTGTATTTGTGTGTTGCAAAACAGGATTTCCTCCAGACTAATCTGGAGAGATGAATTTCATCAGCATACCTCCTAAGTATAATTTTCACTTCCCATAGAAGTAACAGATATTACCTATATTATATTTGTGCAGGTAGGGAGTAGGGTTAAGCATCGTTAGATAGTCTCTTTAGGGCTTCCTCTTGACAGAAAACAAAGGAATACTAAAAAAAAACAGTCCTTGCTCCATGGTTTTTGCATTCAACAGGTGGAGAAGCAAATACTAGGTACACTTAATGTTGATATTTTTGTAAGTATACTCATTTTTTGCTCCATTTTTTCCCCCCTCTTCAACTAGAAACATTATTAATAATGAAGAATCGAGCTTGAAGCCTCTCACAATAGTCAGAGCTGTATTTTAATTAGTTTCTAAGGTGAAAATGGCTTGTGTGTAGTATGTGGCATAGATGAGTGTATGACCTAAGCTGGGATAGAGACCAGCTGTGAGAACAAGAGTGAATGAATAGTATCAGGAAAGGGAACAGTGGTGTCAGGATAGGTAAGGAGGCTAAAGAAGCTTAGTTTTAAGTTCTCCTGAGGAGACAAAGATAAAATGTTGGGGGTCAAGGAGGAAGGGATCTGTGAATATAGGAAGAAGGACCTGGAATGAGAGTTTCAGTGACACAGAAGAATACAGAGCACTGCCAATTTATGTGGGAAAAACAAAAACAATTTGGGTAGCACTTGAATAAGTATGTCTACAGAGAGGACTTGCATCCTGATAAAATCCTAAACAGCTTTGGAAATTATAAATTCAGAGACTAGAGTAATAATATTTGTGAAAATAATCTACAGTCAGATACAAAAGACATAGTAATTCAAACAGAAATCAAAGCAAGGCAAATGATTTTCCTTTCCATGTCATCCTGCAGATGAAGCACCCGCCTGCTAAGGGATGAGAACATGAGGGAAAAAGTCTTTGCTCTATGCCATATTTCTTCACATTTACCTTGTTTTCAGGGTGCAATGCAGGGAGTTATGGCAGGGTGTGATGGTCAGGACCTGTCCTACTGTCCCCAGCCAGGGAGCAGGCAGCCTTGGGGCACACGCAGGGGCACCACCAGCCCTGGCCATCAGGCATCTGTGTTGAGCAGGATCTCACACCCGTGGGCAGGTTTGTGTCCTAGTGGCTGCCATCCTCTAACACAGGGATGGGTCCCAGCAGGCCAGGCAGGTGGGGACTGAGAAGAGTCAAGGACCAAGCTTCCTCTCTTGGGAACTGTGTCATGGCATCAGCAAGGGCAAGTAGCCGGTGAGTTTTTGTGCATTCCAGATAGAGTCATTCCCTACTGGAAAGAGTTAACTTTGGAAAGCACAGAGCTGATAGCTTATCTGCTGCCAGTTATGCTACCAAAAAAAAACCAAAACCAAAACCAAAAACAAAAACAAAACAAAACAAAAACAAAAACAAAAAAAAAAAAAAAAAAAAAAAAAACAAAAAAAAAAAAACCAAACAACATTTTCCTTCACCAAATGTTTGTCCCAGGAAATAAGGGGGAAATAAGGACCACAGGATGAGCTGGACCTGAGAACAATGTCATATTTCCAACCCCACCAGGAATGCCCTGGAGGTACCAACACCTCTCAGAGTGCTTGATGGGCACCTGAAGGACAAGTGCTTAACATCTGCTATGTCTTTGTTGTGTGAGTCATGTCATTCTGAACTTCAGGGCGTTGGTACAACTTTAAGATTATATCTTGTCAAGAGACATCACTGCCGGCTTTTCTAGGGCATGTCGTAGCCTGTGGCTGTCTTGTGTAACTTTCAGACTATGCTAAGCCGTGTTTCAAGCCTCTGGGGATTTGTCTCGGGAGGAAGCAGCTTGCCTTCACCTGCCGGCTCTCGCAGCTACCCACTGACCCTGATGGAACAGGCAGCTTCCTGGCACATACCGAGTGAACAGGCATGAGGCTCTCAGCAGGAGTGAGTTTCCTGCAGGCACACCAGAAATCAGGGCAGAACGAGAGGAATGGAGCAGGATGCAGAAAAGGAAAAGGCCAAACTTCTCTAAGCCTGAACCATCTCATTTGGCTTTGTTGTAGTTTTAGCCTGGGGCCCTGGCTAGGTCAAATCCAGTGATCCCTGCAGGTCCACAAGGAGCTCTCACAGGCCAAACACAGAGAAATCCCCTTCGAGGTGACTGCCAGCAGTAGACAGAGGGGCTGTCCAAGTCAAGACATCCCTCTGTGCCCAGGGCCTCCTTCAGCTCCCAGCAGGCTTTCTCACCAGCTGCTGCTCTGAACACGCCCTCCATGGGTGGTCCTTCCACGAATGATAGAGTGAGGAGATCCTGCAGGAAGCACAGGCAAGGCTGGGTGCACGGTGGCTCTGGTGGCTTTTCTCAGGGACACAAGCACATCTGGATGGGAAGGCACACTCTGCCTCCCTTTGCTGCTCTGAGATGTACTTGTTCCAAGCAGATGCCCTTTGGGTGGTCACTCACAGTGAGGACCAGAAACTACGCCTGTTATTCCTGGCTCTGTGCAGAGCTGTCTCCCTGGAGCTGCCTTCCAAAGAGATGGCACAGGCTGGAACAAATGCGAGTTAATGTAGTGATCAGGACAAAATCCCTGTAACTGAAATATTTGGGGCATGGGAAATACCATTTTACTGGTACTGATTATTGCTTTTTTGGGGATGAATATCTAGGAAGCATGCATGCCTAAAAAACAGCAAACAAATAAATGGAAATTCTGTCAAACTATAAATGGAACTAACATTGCTTCTGAGATTTCGGGGACACGAAACACAAGACAAGAACATTTATTCTGTCCACAGAAGACACAGCTTGAATAGGGGCTGTCCTTGTCTTTGAACACAATGTCTAAATTATTTAGTACCTGGCCTTTCTGTTCCAGCAGTAGATGCACTCAGAGCTCATCTTGTCTGCTTTTACTTCCTTTTCTTTCATTCTATCTTAAACAGACTGGTAATTGCTCCTATGTATTATTTATTGGAAACACTACGCTTTTGTAACATAGCTGTGGGCGGAATAGGCTCTATAGGCACAGGCTCTGTATTTGGAATAATTGTCAGGAAGAAAGAAAATAGGTTGGGGTTCAATACATAGGGTATAAGCATGTAAAAAAAGAAAAAAAAACATATCATTCCCTCTATTTGCTCATGAATTACTGTATTCTGTGCCATAGAAAACCTGAAGAGAATCACCAGTAAAACTGTGCTTAGTTGCATCCTTTATTCTAGCTTTATTTCTTCCTTTTCATTTTCCCTTTTCCCTTTTTTTTTTTTTTTTTTTTTAATTTATTTTCTTTATTTTTTTTTTTATTTTTCCCCAGAAGCAGTCTTCTTCTGTAGCATGTGAGGGAGTGATGCAATCAAAGGCTCCATCACTTCATATTTCAAATGCTCAATTATTCACTGAATGGTAGAGTCTCCACCCCTGCTTCCTTCACCTATATTTTAATTTATTTAAAAGAAATTATGGTACCATGAAAGTCTGGTCAGATTAAACAGATGTGTGTCACCACTGCCTGCCAAGTCTCAGAGAAGATGAGCAGCAGCAAAGGCAGGAGAAACATAAAAAGATCAAGACAAAATTCACTTGACCCACTGTTACATCTAAAAATACCAACTATAGTTATCTTGAAGGACAATGAAATGTGGGAAAGAAGGTTATTCCAAAATGGTGAACAATCAGATTAAGGATTTATTTCAAAAAGTGAAGAACATGGACAAAAGGAAAACCCTCAGGCAACAACACACACTTCAGGGTGTGCAAGCAGTGCCCTGAAGGGCCAGAAACCACTGCACATTGCAGTTCTCTTTTTTAATCCACATCTAGAGAGCTTTCTAGCAAATTTGCACTTACAGACCAGTGTTAGAACAGATCACATGTGAACGTACGCTGCGCAATTTTATTGCTGAATCTTGAGGAAAAAAAGCTCATTAAAGTCCTTATCACTATGTTTCCAATATTTAAAGGATGGTTACAAAGAAGATAGAGAATCCCTTTTTACAAGGAGTCTATGGAAAAAAATGAGTAGTAACGGGTACAATTTACCCCTGGGGAGATTCTGACTGTGCACAAGAGGATAACTTTTCACCATGAAAAAAATCTGCCATTAAAATAATCTCCCCAGGGAAGTGGTGTGTTCCCCAGCGCCTGGGGACACTTAAGATTTGGCTGGAGAGAGTGCTGAGTTTCTTTTAGACAGTGCTTTTGCCTGGAAAGGTTGGTTGGACCAGATGATCCTTGAGGTCCTTCCAGCTTGGTATTCCATGATTATTAAAACCTGTCTTACACATCCACAAGCTGCATAAACCTTGTGGAGGCTCTTGGTGCCAGCCAGCTCTGAGGGTTTACAGTGGGAGAGACAATTATCACAGAGGTATCTTGCAAAATGTGCTCTGTTTTGCACCCTTGCAGTCCCATGCAGCTTAAGTGGGCTGGACTCCTTGTGTTCTTTTTATTCTCATCCATCTTCCTTTCTATAAAAGATGGAAAACTGTCCCAGCTGTATCTTGCCCCCAGAGGAAGAAATATGCCTCTCAGTGGCCAACAGACCAGACAGTCCCTTGCACATGCTGTGCTGAACTTCATCCCCAGCAATGCTTGTGACATGGAGCTGTCATGCGGAGATTATTGCTGAGGAAACTGCGTCTCCCACAGATGTGTTAAAAATTCCCTTCTGGTCCCAGGGAATCAGGGGTGAATCCCATTTCTTTCTCAAATGAAGGTGGCTAGAGAGCAGCTCTACCTCACTGTGAGGTGAGGTCTGCACACCTCTGAGCAGCCTCTCAGGAGCAAAACCCAACCAATAAAGAAGGGAAATCAGTGCTGGCTTTGCTGGGACCCTGCTGGCTGTCATCAGCCGCTCTTGCACAAGCGACTCTGGGAGTTGTTGCAGCAGCACATTTTTGCCTCTGGCATGTGAAGTGCAAGGGGCTGTGTCTTGTGAAACAGTTTTCTGTCCTTTTAGGGGATTTTTGTACCCCCTCGGCCACAGAGGACTGACTTTGCTTCACTTTAAAAAAGTTAAAACGTAGCAAATACTTCGATGTAAAGAATTTTATGGATTTTTGCCCCAGGAATGGCATTTTGACTTGTATTTCAGTGAGACATTAAAAAAACGCGCTTGTGTGCATTTTAAAAAAATTGCTGTTGTTATCATTTGCACAAAAGGCAGTAAAAGCTGACGATGCAGTGATTTGTTTTGTACTCTTTAACTCGTGACTGGCAGAAAAAATGTTGTCTTGTTGCTCAAGAAGCTTTAAATCCCCACCCTTGAGCTGTGATTCAGCAAATTCCCAGGGTAACCCTGGTCTGAAACCCGGGTTCCTCCTTGTCCTGTCCTGCCGGGGGTGGATTTCTCCTGGACAAGCCAATGAACGGGAGCTCATTTATTTATGTATGTGGCTAGGAGGAAACTTGCTCCACAGTTTCCCCACCTCTTCCTGCAAAACGTTAGCTCTCTTTTGCACCAATCACTTCGGGTCCCGAATGAAAAGAAGCGAGTGGCAGCGGAGCCGGGGTGTTCAAAGTGCTGTTCTGAACATCACTCCCTGGCTCTGCTGCACATCATAAATAATCGCTCTCACCTCATCTGAGCTACGGAGGGAAAAGCCGGCTGCCCGCGCCTGCCTTCAGCAAACCTAAGGTGCTCTTTCGGAGAGGCAGGACTGAGCTCCCTGTTAATGACTGACATCATCGAGGAAATAGCTTGCTCGCTTTTTTGGCTGCATTCCCCCCAACACGCACACACAGCTGCGGCAGTATCTTGATGGGAAAGCTGATCTCCAAAGGCTGGCGGAAAAGAGATGCTCGAGTTATCATGCTGGGGCTCGACTTCGCTGGCAAATCCACGCTTCTGTACAAACTAAAGAGCGGCCGGGCTGTGGAGACCTGCCCCACGGTGGGATTCAACGTGGAGTCTCTGAAAACGCCCTGTGGCATATCCTTCACCCTCTGGGATGTCGGCGGACAAGAGAGCCTGCGGGCCAGCTGGCCGAACTACCTGGAGGACATCGACGCCCTCATCTTCGTGCTCGACAGCGCGGACGCGGCCCGGCTGGCCGAAGCGACGGCAGAGCTGGAGGAGGCCCTGAGCCAGCCCGGCATGGCCGGAGTCCCTGTGCTCCTCCTGGCCAACAAGCAGGACGCGCCGGGAGCGCTGGCGCCTGCCGAGCTGGGGGAGATGCTGCGGCTGGGGCGGCTGGCAGGGCACCGCTGGATGCTGCGGGGGTGCAGCGCCCACACTGGCCACGGCCTGCAGGAGGTCCTGGCCATCCTGGGAATACTGCTGCGGGGCTCGGAGCAGAGCTCCCTGTCCCAGGAGCAGCCCATCACGGGGCTGGCAGAGAGGAGGCAAGCTCCAGAGCAAACCTGAGCCTCACACGGTCCCTTCCCGCTCACTGCTGCCGGAGGGTTTGTCACGGAGGATTCCAGCCTCCAGGCACTCCCTACAAGGAGCAGAGCTGCAGCTGGCACACGCTGTGAAACACCCAGCTCCTCACCGCCAAAACCCACCGGGAGGGTCTCTGAGCGAATCTTCCATCGTGGGGCAGTTTTGGCCGCATCTCTTGGACTCTCATCTTGGCTGCTTGTCCCACTGTCACCATGTTCCACTCATCCACTGCGCTTGTGTGTCCAGAGGTTCAGCAAGAACGCTTTGGAACACTTTGGAATTGTAACAGAGATGGGTGCAAGGGACAGACGTTTTCTTCCTTCTGCAGCTCCCAGTCCAGATGCATCTATCCAGATGGGGTGATCTCCACATGGGGGGAGCTTGGATGTGCCCGTGCTGCCTCTCAGCACAAATCACACGCTCAGGAGTTCAAATGGCCAAGCAGCTGCTTGGTTTTAGTGTGGCATCTACAGGTATAATAATCTCCAAGCCATGGAAGCAAGCTGGGATTTAATGGTGTAATGCAGTTTAAGGATGTGTGTACATTAATGCATGCATTTCTTCCAATGGTTCTTTCTCCATTCATCATTTTTATCAAAGAATTATTTCATGAAAATGGTCCCCCGTTTTCCTTGGATTATATTTAAATAAGAAGAATTTATTATATACTATTAAAAATATGTTTCTTTAAATATAAAGAAATCAGACCTGGCTTTTAAGATGCTTGGAAATACGTCTCCATGGCCAGTCTGCCTCTGAATATCCTCGTGGTGGCCTGAACAGCCAAGACAAAACCCTGCCTCTCAGACTTTTGAAACTGCATGGGACCACTCCACATGCATTTGTTGGCAACCACAGGCACCATGGGCACAGGCAGGTTGGTGGCCAAAGGTCTCTCCACTCCCAGCTGTGTCCAGGGCAAATGAAAACAACCCTGGCAGCTCAGAACAGGACCAGGTCCCATGTGGCAGTGATGGTCTTTGTCCAATCCTGCTGAACCTACCATTGAAAAGACCTATGAAGGGTGTGCCTGGGGGCTTCCTGCATCCAAGATTCTGTTATCCAGAGTTAAAATTAAAATATTTCATAGTAGTCCCTGCTTCATTATGAAATGAATGGGGGAAGAGGAGAGATAGGATACAAATTTTTTATTCCTATTTTCCATTTCTGTTTCTATTCAGAAATCAGCTGCTTTCAAGGAACAGCATACTGAGCTTAGAAATACCAAGGAGAAATACATGGCAAAATCCTCATCTGCTCATACCAGAGCATTTTACAGTTGTTAAAGAACTAATTGTCCAGCTGTTACTGGTGCTGTTATTAGCCTCAATTCTTAGAAGGCAGCAGCTGGAATAGAAAGCTCAGTCACAAAGAAACAGTATCAGTCATTTATAAGAAAGTCTCAATAAAAGAATCCTTCCCAACTGTTTTTAGCTGCATTAATATAGAACTACTACGAGCTATAAAACAGTGCTGCAGCATTGATGTGGCCTAAGCAATCACAGTTAGGAGTGTATTTAAACAGCACTGAATCATATAGTTAATTATGTGACCTGTGTGCATGGTGAGGAGGACAAAATCACATCTTCAGATCTTTGCAGGTGACATAAGCTGGTTGATCTACCTCCAGCTTGTTGCAGGTCATTTTTTGCCTCTAGCACGCAAGGCTCCAACACACCTGTTGGCCATTTTGGACACAAGTTCTAGAGGCACAGCATAAAAGGCTCCGTGCTGCATTGCCATGCCAAAGAAAAATTGTTCTTGTTGAGTTTGCTGGTGGTTTGGTCTTATGTCTCACATGGCACAAAACAGAGAATTGTGCATTAAGGTAAATTCAACAGGGACTGAAAGGCTGTTGTGGTGATGTCGCACTCCTAAGTGTCCCTTGATGCCTGCATTTGGCTCTACAGGATTGGCTGCTGGTAGTTAAAAGAGGCACTGAAACATTCCCATTTTCCTCTGAGTGTTTTTAAGGTCTTTAAAAAGATAAAAAACGGGCTCCTCTGGCAGCAAATAGAGGTTTCCACCAGCCTTTGGTAGACATCACCTATTAAAAATGAAAACAGCAAGGTGGGAGGTGGGGAAGAAAGGGCAATGGGAATCCTGAGTGCCTGAAACCTATGAAGCAACATTCCAGTTACTGAAATTGTTCTCACTTCCCCTGGAGCAGTAATTTGGCAAAGCACCCCATCTCATGGGGCATCATGTGATTTACCACCCTTGTTTTCTGGAATTAGGCTTCTCTGGACACTTGGTCACATTACTCAGCCCATTTATGCCATTGTTCAAAGACTGTCAAAACAATGATGGGTCGTAATATTTGAAATAGCAACACAGAGATTGCTTCTAATGATTTCTCTTTTCTCCTGTGTTAGACAGCTGCTAAAACAAGTCAGTCTAATGAGCACTGCACTGCTCTAATCAAAGGCTCGCAGGACGCTCACCCAACAGCACTTAAATGTTTCAGTGTCAAAATTCCTGCCTGGTTCAAAGGGAGCAGCATGGCGGTCTGCAGGAAGCAGCCAGCTCTAGGGAGGGAAGTTTGTTACCTCTTTCCTGGCAATTCTGCAGGAGAGCCCCTGCCACAGGGAGTGATATTAATCCCTAAAACATCTCTCTTTATGGATTTCAGCCAGGAGACCACCCTCACACTTAGTTTCCATCTTCCTGGACACGTGATAGATGTCACACTCTCGGCTCTGATTTCTAAAATAACCCAGCTTCTCTCTGAATAGCAGGTTAAAATATATATATATATATATATCCTTAGAACTTTATTTCAGGTTCCTCACAAATTTGAAGCATCCTTCAGGTTATTTGTCCCAGAACTCACACTGGTTGCTCAAGATGCTTTTTTAGAAACTTTTCTGGATGCACTCTGGTGCGTATTAACCTTTACGGTGACATAACCAGAATCCGTAATTGTGCCATAATCCATAATTAATCTTCCCAGCCACCCCTCCACTGAGATGAGCCATAGAGGTAATTTTCTACCCTTGCTTGGAGCTGTCACAGCAGCCTCCCTGCCCAGGCCTATCAGCAATTCCAGCCCCTGGGCCTCCCATCTCTGTTCTGCAGGGATCACTGCAGTGGGAGTTGCCACCATGTCTTGCTGTTTTTTCAAGGACACCAAGACCCTTCATTGCTCTTTCACACTGTTTACAAAAGGACATCGCTTATTCCTCACTGATTTACTAACTTTTCTGTGGGACTGGTTTTTAAAGGAGCTTCCTGAGTATGAACACAGCACAGCTTTATTTTTTAATTCTTGTCAAGAAGTTTTCCATCCACCTCCAGAGAGCAGGAAAGCAGCAAACCGGGGAATAAAAAAACCCAAACAGCCAACATAAAAACCAGGAGCGACAATTCATCTTTTCCTCTTCACCAGCACAGGAAGGGTGACTCACCTTTTCCCTGCTCTCTTCACAACTTCCATTTTTCAGCCAGTCCATGACACAAAACAGTTTCTACTTGCACAGTAGCTGATTTCTGCTGTTGGCATTGTTGCTTTATTTTCAGATGGCCGTTTGTCCTGCAGCTTCTGGTGGAGCTTCCCTGGTGGGTTTCAGTATTGCTGAAGGGCCGGAGATCAGAGGGGAGCCATGAGATCCCAGGGCGGCAGGGTGAGGGCATGGAGAGTTGCCAAAAGTATTTAAAGAGGTAACAGGCGGGCACAGGGTGCATGAGGGGGATCTGTGACCGGATGTAACACTGGGAGGAGAGTGTTTGGGCAGCAGCCAGAGATCTGGAAAATGCTCCGGGGAAGAAAGGTCAATAAGAATTTTTTTAGAGGCTAAGAAGAACTTTCTTTTTAAATACATTCTGGAAAAAAATATTCCAATTCCCTGCTTTTTTTTTGCTAGGAGACAGGCTGTATAAGGCAGTAAAATGTCTTAATTACCTAACAGCTGTAAAATAATTTCTTCCTCTTAAAGAAACTCTGAAATATCACCTATAAAGATTCTCCACAGGTAACTCACCAACAAAAAACAAGGAGCAAAACCACATGTGATACCATCTCTTAAAAAAATCCAAGCTGGTGCCAAATGGTATCAAAAGCCAGTCATGCAATAATGATTAAGACAAATGACAAACTACTGTTCAATACATCACAGGCTTCAAAGGGTCAATTAACTGGCCTTCATCTAAGCTTTCCCACACCTGATTTTTTTCATGATGCATTTCCTTGAGTCAAAGCCCTGAGCCTGCCATCTGGATGTTGTTAAAAATGCCAGGTGAAGGCTGGGATTTGGGTTAGGAACTCAGCAATGCATCCATGGCCAGGAGGGCATCATCCCCACATCTCATACTTCACACAGTGTGAGTTGCACAAAATTCCTGCCAGAAGTGGGGGAAAAAACAGGTAATTTAACCAACTGCTATGACCCAGACCTGGCAAGTGTGTCCCCCTCTGCCTATGCTCCACCTGCCTCTCTGTGGTCAGACCAGAAGCACAAACCTCTGCTCCAACCCCACCTAGACACTTTTCCCCTCCAAGGTTTTAGTGCTTTAAACCAGAGCAGCACCATCAATGTCTTGTCTGCGAATTGCTGTGAGAAACAATCTCCCCGGAGCTCCTAGAGCTGACAAACTGTTCTTTAATTCTCCCTTACTCCTCAGATGTTTATTAGGGTTTTTTTTTGCCTGTGCTGACTTAACACATTTGGATGTGGCAATGAGGGATTTTTCCAACAGGCCACAACCACTTGCACAAAAAAACCCTGCTAGCTGATCAGGGCTCTGCAGCAATGCTTTGCCTTGGGCGTAGGAGAAATATTTGCTCTTTAACCAAACTGTGGTGGGGTTACAAAGGCACTGGTTTCTGCAGAGAGACAACAAAATCACATGGGCACATGGGAGGTTTGATGATGGTGGGAAGTGACTTTGGAAAGACTAAACTGGGGGTTTCCCGGGGAGGAACAATACCAGCTGAGAGCTGGGACCCTCATTTCCTGGGGGATCAGGGGAGAGTCTGTTCTGTTCATAAAGACACAAAATTTACACCTCACGATTTTCTGGCTTTTGACAACACCTAGCAGCAGTCCTTTTGTTTAATAATGGCGTAAATGAAGATCAGTGCTAAAAGCCCACCCTTCAGCGCAGGCACTGTTTTCAGAGACACGAGGTTTGGGTCAGTACAGAGCTGGAGCACTGCACCAGCTGTAAGGTGTCTGCACAACGTGCCTCAGGGTGGAGCTTGCACAAGGATGGAGAAGTAGCTTCTCCCCGTTCTTTGGGGAAGGCCAACACAGAGGCAAAACATGACAGACCATTCCTGAGGATGTTCAATGTCTGCATGATGGGGTGGATCCATCACTAGCAAAGCAAGGGAAGCTCAGCCAGGAAGAACAGGTTTTGTGCTGCAAACATGGGAAAATAAACATTAGTCTCCAGAGCTTCCCTGGGAAGAATGGGTGTAATGCCCCTCATGCTTCTGAGAAAAAGCACCTCTGCAAAGACAGTGCCTGGGAATGACTGCCAGGGTGGGGACATGTCCTGCTGGAGATGGCTGCAGGCAACCCCAAGCTTTCAGATGATACAGGCACCTTAGCCTGGCAGGAAGGTGATGATTGACCCCTTGGTTCCCCCAGGCTTTCACCCCTGGAGAAACTTTTATTCTCCTGTGTTTCCTCTCTGGGAAGAAGCACTTGTGATTTACTTCAATGAGATGCCACTCTATCTTACATAATGAAAATTCAGAATCAATTTTTTTTTTTTTGCTCTTTTCGGCACCCTACCTTTCTTCCACATCACAAAAACACTCACATTGCTATCTGTCCCCCTAGCACCGTCAGCAGAGGTAACAAATGACCTTGTTGTAGCCCCCCCTGGCAGAGCTGAAGGCCCTATTGGCCACTTCCACTGCGGCATGGCAGCTCATGTGCTGCTGGAGGCAGGAAAATCGCTGGAAAACAGATCCTTAGAGAATTAATTCTCTGGGAAAGATGAGGGCCTCGACCAGAGACAGAGGCTGAAAATGCCACAGAACGGCTTCTGATGGGCTGTGCCTTCCTGTGCCCTCAGGGCCGGCCCTGCTTTTGCCTGTCGGGGAAACGCAGCCCTGACCAGGCCACGCAGGAACACCTCACAGTCTGCCATCCTCCCCACAGGAGATGCATCCTCACCGAATTACCTCAGTCTCTTTGGGGCTGGAACGTAAAGGATCTTCTTGTCATTTTCTTGAAGGTAATGTACCCCAGGAAAGATCTTTTGTTGACATGCCTACTGTGAGTTTTGAGACCGCGTGTTACACCCATGATAGAATAGCAATATAAAGAATACAGCTATTAAAAAGCCCCAACCAAACAAACAACGCCACCAAAACAAACACCCAAACCCTAAAGAACAGGGACAGTGCAGGAAATTTCAGCTGCAAAACAAAAGTTAGGCAGCCTCAAGTCAGTTGTTCAGTTCCAGCCATCTTTATAACCCGAGCAGCTACACACTGAGTAAGGAGCAAACTATGTGCACACTGACATTCTCTGGTGTAATGAAGGGAGACAGCCTCACTTGGGGAGTCAGTCCTCAGGCATGGAGCCTGCAGCTGGCACTGACCCCCACCTAGCAAAGGAGCTTTTGCTTCTCTGCCACCACTTTTAGCTCTCACACCATCTTAGGTTGGAAGGAACATGGATGCAGTTCAGCAGCCTGTTGTCTGATGATTTCCAAGAGGGGAGAAGAGAGCACCCAAGTCCTCAGTGTTAACACTTTAGTGCTTCTCTTTGAGTAGGTGACTGGGACTGGGGTAAGAGCAAAGAAAGGCCCTGAGGAATACTACTTGTATTCTTGCAACTGGAAGCATGAGAAGCAGCCCCCAGATTACATCAAGAAATATCACAGACCTCAGTAAACTTCCATTTCTAAACATGCAGGACTCACATTTGCAAATTTTCTTTCCCATCTTTAGGGGCCAAGTTTTCCTTCTATTAAATTTAAACTAATACATAACTGAGGTGAGTAAAACTCCTGGAAAAATTCAAGAGTTTAGATGTTGACTAAAATATCAAATACAGAGAAAATGGTGACCTTCACAAGAAGTGATTTCCTCCCTTTTCCATCAGTTTTTAATATTTCAAGAACAGACCTCTGGTTGAGTTCACATAAAAACACCTCCCTGGATACCGACAGCCACACAAAGCTCAGTGCAAACACCTGGCCCTGTGCTGCTGACAATGAGGTTGCATTTCAAACCCCAGCAGTTCGATAGCATGGAGAAAGGAACACACTGCTGCTGCAGGAGCAAGGTGTTGCCTTGTTAATTACTCCCCTTGGACTGGGCCTTTTTCTCAACAAAGGGTTAAATATTTCAGCACAGCCCTGAAATCTGAGAATCTGAGACTGAGATTACAGAGCTGGAAGTGTTATCACTAAGTATCTGGCACATCCAGCTCCCTGTAAGTGTTCACAAATAAGCCCTTTGGACAGAAATTTTTCCATATGAGATGCAAGATTTTAGCAGCAGTTGCAACAAACACACATTAAAAAGATAGGGGGATTAGCCTCCCCTTTTTTTTTTTTTTTTTTTTTTTAAATTTTATTTTTAATATTTGTTCTAAACCAGTAAACACATTTCTTTGAAATTTTCTACATATTTGACTGAAACATGAGAATTTGACAAGTCCAAGTGCTCCCTCTACACCAATCACTTCCTGGGATTTATGTGCTGCTGTGTTAACATGACAAAACCTAAGACCAGGCAAACCACTCCTAGGAACCAATGTCAAATAAATACTGTCACAATTACTGTGCCAGACTTCCTGCAAGCTGGGATCACCATGGTAAGAACAGAAGGAATGTATCCCTTGTTTTCAATGTTATAACACGCAGGCAGTATGCAGATTTCAGGGAGCTCTACCAGGATATTAAAGTATGAAATGCAGGGGAAACCAGCTGCAAACTGCAACAAACAGATAGAAACATCGATGGGTCTAATCTCAGGGCAAGAGCTGCAGCTTCCCGATAGCATTTCTCTGCACAAACCTAGAACTGAACTTGCTGAAGCCCACTGGAAAAATATTTCAGTTTCATCCTCCCTCTTTTGTGTACAAACCTTTCATATGGGCGATCATCTGGCTCCATGAATTAAGGTTAAAAACGAGCAAATAAAGCCACTAAAGATGATCAGCCTGCAAATAGCAGATGCAGACATGAGCTCCCTTACGCTTCATTTCAGCACATTAAAAAAATCCAACCACCAGTTTTCCACAGGACCCTACTTAGGAAAGAGTAAGACCTTACTTAGGTAAGGGTAACTTCCACACCTCTGTGTGTCCCTGGAGCCTATTTAATGGAGCTCCAGAGCAAATGGACAACGAACTTCCTCCTGCAGCTTCCCCACTGCATCCAGGGAAGAGTCTCCCTGCAGGGTATCTAAATCCTTCAAACTTGCCATTTTTCCTCAGAGGTTTTGTGGTGACATTCACCTATTCTACTGCTATAGATGAAGGCAGAGAGCAGCCTAAAGGCTCCAACCTTCATTTTAAAGCAAAAGAACCATGTTATTAACATTCGTAGATGTGATACACAAGGTTGCGATCTTTCCACCATTAAAACCTTACAACCGAGGTTGGGAAAAGAACAGCTCTTGTGTACCTTTAAAAACTGGGTTGCTGCTCAAAAAGCTGCACCCTGAGTGCATTTGAAGATGAAGCTGCTCGTGTGCCTGTAGCAGCAGCTGGAGAGCTCCAGGGCCATGCCAGCAGCACAAAGCAGACCTGCCCATTACAGTTTCTGAGGCAGGATGATGCACACACAAACCAGGAGCAGGGAAGCAGAAAGCTGCTCTAGCTCCTAACTCTGCATCTTGACACGAGGCAGTTTTTCTGAGCAGCCTCAAGTAATGTCGCAGCCTGAAAAAGACCTGTGCAGCTCAGGCAGCTGTCAAGGTGACAGTGACAATCACAACAACCCCCTGCAGCAAAATGTCCCAAGGCTTTGCTTGTTGGAGCCCACAGTTTTCTACTGATTGGGTTTTTTTCCTTTTCTTCCTGAAAAGGGCTTCCTAATGGCTTGGCATAATTTGTTGTCCTACATATGTTTGAATACAAGCGTAATTATGCCACAAAAAGGAGCACTTTTATGCAACAAAATAGAAGGAACACAACACACTGCATTTGGTGGAAAGGACTAGTTTGAAAGACATTCAGAATCTAGAGGGCATTAGAGAAGAGCAGAATAACAAAGTGGGCCTCAACTATCGCTGAGCCCACTGAGATGCAAAAAAAAAAAACAAAAACAAACAAACAAACAAACAAAAAAACCCCAAAAAAGTGCCTGTCAGTGGCGCTTACTCATTTCTCCGTTTAGCAGATCAAGCAAACAAAATGGAAGTGTCTGTACTTTTACAAATATGGGGAACATTAAGATATCATCGAGCTTTTACTCTTTCTAAACTAGACATGTCTTAATGCATTATTTATTCCACAGTAGCGTCTTTCAAGTCCCCCAGGTACAATGTAGAGGACGATTAACAAGTTGCAAAAACCCAACACAGTTCAGTTTGTCAACTATAAGCTGAAGGAAGCAAAGGGACTAAACAGCTTCTGGAAATTGGAATTAGGTTCTTATGGAATCTTTGCCTTTTATATCCCCATGGATGAGCATTTGTAAAGACTTAAATGCAGCGCTGGAAGCTCATCTCCTTCTCCCAGCCATGGGGAGAGGGGTTTCTACGGGTGGCTCAGCCAGCTGATGCAGAGAAAGGATGGCAAAGCCACAGCTGCAGAGTTACAGGCACCTTTCAAACAGTTCAAGTGGTCTCCTTCCACTGGTGCTGTCTTGTAATCAAAGCAGGACTGTACTAATTAGGAGGCTGCTGAACAATGCAAGTCTCTGACAGGTCCAAGCTGTCCCCAGGCAGCACCCCAATGGGGTCACTTGCACCAGGGGGAGGGATATTGGCCATGAAAGGCTGCCTGGCCCAAGGCCAGTTTTGGTGCACACTCCCTCCCAACCCACACTGGGCAGGAGCTGGGCCCCCCTTGTGCAGCATCCTGAGTTTAAATGAATGCTGAATCAGCACTCAGCCTCGCACTGGGAACAGGAAAGGATGTGTCTGGAGGTAGAAGACAACTGTGCAAGTTCCTTGACACTCTTGGTCCACCTTCAACCCTTTGAACTGAAGTCGCTGTTTCAATAATTACATGGAACAGCTGCAGCCCACTTACCACAGCCCCTTGTACACACCTGGGAAACATCTCCATACAAAGCATAAAACTCCGTATCCAAAGTTTCAGAGATGACTGCATTAGCTTACTTTATTCATACTTGTAACAGACTTCAAACTTCGATGCGGAGTTCTGCTAACTAATATCTAGTCAAAGACAAAAACCCCTAAGTCAATCCATGAAGACTAAGCAGTTCCATAACCTTCAAAATAAGTTCTTGAATGTTTTATAGTATTTGATAGCAGCTTTTTATTGGTTACAAAACCTAAGCCCATATACAAAATTAGGAACACATTTAGATGCCTCTTTGAAAGAACGTTTTAGTCTATTTTAACTGATAGTTTAAAAAAATAATAAAAACAATGCAATTTTAAACACTGTTCTGAAAACGTAAAAGTGCAGCAATATACTTTGTTTCCTTTATTAACTATGAAATGGTGCAATCCCAATCAAAAGCTGATAAGGTCACAGCAGAAAGAACTGAGCAAGGGCTTTGTCCTGCCTTACCCAGTTCTCTGATGTTCACTTTTATTGTAATGCATCGAGTGCAAGAAAAGGATTGAATCTTTACGGCAGAGGAAAACTGTTGCTTCAGTATCAATTTGTAAGTAATCTCCAGAATAACAGTGAGTGTAGGCTGAAGTGGGTATGCATCAGTCTATATGGCATACAGGAGACTAGACTGAATTAGAAGGGGGGAAATATTTGTTCACAATGACATCTGCTGGAACTCTAATTTCACAAAAACTTTGTGACCTTACCTAACTTTGACTTTTTATTGTTTAGTTTTTTAGCGAACACCACACAGTTTCAAGATTTTAGACTATAGTGTGTGAATAGGATGCAGTTACCATATGAAGCTTCAACTCAACTTCTGGGAAAAGAAAAAAGGCACAATGAACTTCAACTCAATTTTATGTGCACAAGAGTTGAAAAATCTGAGCCACCTTAAAGAGAAATTGATTCTAAAATTTATAAAACCTATAAATAATCAGAGGCCAAACCACTATATTAAAACAGATTATCTAGCAAGTAAAAATCTTGCAGTTTAAACATACGCTTGTATCCAGCTGAGATACAAGACAACTCACTCTTTAAAGTGGCTCCACCTTGGCAGATATATATTTAATGAATGCACACCTGCTATGTGTTGTTCATCAGTGGAAAAACAGCTGATCCACAAAGCTCTGATGGCATCTGTCCTTATCTTCATCACAGTAAATACAACCCACATCCAATAACTAAATTAGTTTAGATTTTTCTATCCCTTCACATCAATGCATTGGGAAATTACACCCAGTAAACAACAGCAACAAAACCAGTTTGTGTGATAGCTTACAGAATTTCAAAATTACTGATCTTCGCCCCAGCAATACCAAAATCCCTTTGAAACTGACTGGGTCAGGCGATTTTCCAAAAGCAATGACTTCACATACCTTATGTAAAGTTATTTAATGTGCGCTGCACATCAGGTTTACGCTGAGTAACGGCAGCTTCGATACAGCCTCACACATCAACCAGTTTGTATGGTTTTAATCACATGAATAAGATTTGAGACTAACTTGTGAATTATTCTTCCAATACTCCAAGAATGAAGCTTTTATGACGCTTCTAAGTAGTTGCTGGTTTGTTGCCAACCACATCATCATAAGCACTGGTTACTAAGTAAAAAATAGTTTAAGACTAAATTACAGTAAACATGAAAGCTCCACAGTTTAAACCCAATATAAATCAACCATATCCAATTATCAATTTAAAACAGAAGATATTGACTACTGAAAGTTGAAAGCAAGATTCTTTTTAACTAATACATTTTTTGGACAGATTTTTTTTTTTTTTTTTCTCTACAGTCTGGGACTCTTGCTTTCAGCTTAAACAGAAGTTCAAGTCCATAACAGGTTGTAGCTCAGGTAAAATACCATGCACAGCATTTGATTACTTCAAAACAGCAGGAACACACAGGCTGAAGTGAGTGGTCAAATAGGGCTCGCTGTTCTCAAAAATTAGGTATAATGGCAAAAGCTTTACCAGTCCAAATCTACAGTTCATTCTCCAACCCTGGTTTCTGAGGCAGTTAATGAACACACATCAATTACTCATAGCTGAAGTAGTTTTTTTGTTTGTTTTAAACTTAAGTGTTTAATCAATTGCCAAGTGTTGTGTTTTTATAAGTTACTTTTATTTCAGTTTCACCAATGAAATTCATTTGGCTTGCATTTTTGAATCTATTCTTCCACATAAAGTTTATGAAAATATGTTTGTGGAGGACGATGATGGAGGCCCAGAGCAAACTGGGCCCCTGTAAAGTCTTCCAAAATGTATGCATCATACCAAAGTGTCTTGATCCACAGCGCACCATTTTCCAAAGAAGCTACTTTTCCGTGGAAAGCCAATGTGCCACCACTATGGAATATTCTTAACAAAACTGCAGATTGCGGTTGTCAGCATGTGGCACCAGGAAAAAGGCAAAAAAAGGTAGTTGGGACTGTTAAAAAGAATTCTGAAACAGTTTAAGAGATCATGCATATGCATTTACAGTCCATGTGATAGTGATGTTTGGCAACTGCAAAGTGACCAATACATGGCTTGCTTTAGAAGCATCAAAACGAAGAGGCATGTGTGTCTTGGAGCCTTTTGTTTCTTCACTTGGTAGCCATCTGGTGGTGCTTCGTACTGGTGTGGGACAAGAGAAGCTGCACTTTTTTTGAACTTAAAAATTAAATTCTTTTGTTTGAAGGTTGGCCGTTGGGTCGAAGTTGTAAGTACCTCCTTGAGTGGCTTCGGGAATGAGACTGGGGTCTTCATCGATCTACAAAACACAACAGCAGAAACACATGAGAGGCTGATTTCCTGCATGACTGGGTACACAGGGAAGAAATGCACAAATGTTCACGTTTTCTTTTTTTTAAATATTATTGCAGTAAAATTAGATCTGTTTTTCCAATTCAATTCCCCGAATATGTTTAAAAAGAACAACACATCAACTCTGTTCTAATACCATTAGGGAAACAGAAAATTGTAATGGTTAGGGACAGTGCTGGCTGTTTGGTCAAAACAGTTGCTTTTTTAGCTGTGCAGTTTAATTTTCAGTGCCAATTTTTAGTACTTCTGGAGTTGGCTAATCACTAGTTGTGAATTCCAAAATTAGTCTTGTACTTTCTCCCATTTTCTTTCAACATGAAAATATATTTTTATAAGCAGCTCATAGAAATACTTATATGAAGCTTAAAAGAGCTCTTAATATCTCCTATCAGAATTTGAGGGATTTAGAACTACTCATTTCAGAGCAGTTTTATATAGGTCTCATAAGCACAGTCTGGATTTGGTTTTAAACTGGAAATACTTGATTGTCCTATGGAAAGAGCGAAAGGAATCAGCAGCCGACTTCACCCAGCTTCCTCAGAGCTGTTAGAATTTAGGTATTTACAGCCTCAAGGAATAGCAAATAACACAGTCAGTAGCAACAAAATGCACAACTTCAAACCCTACCCATCCTCCTGCAAATCACCAGCTGCACTGTTGTCTGAGCCTCATTTGAGATGGGGCATCATTCTGAAGCAGGAAAGAGCCCTTGTGTGGGGGGTCCGAAGAGCCCTCTGAGACCTGGACCTGCAGCAGTGCACACATCAGAACTGACTCACCTAAAAATCTCTCTCTTTACTTTGGGTGACACTGTCTAAACCAGGGAGAAGAGACTGAGGCCTTTTGTGACAGCACCGATCTGCATGTCATGCCCACACAAAAACCGTGTCTGGTTTCAGATTGTTCCACAAAACCTTTTTGTTTGATGAACTACCACTTCTGCCGGGATACCACAAAGTAACCCCACCGAAGCTCACCGGCCTTCAACACAGAAACTCAAGTCAGGAAGCTGTTAGTGCTGGTCCTAAAGTCCAGGCTGTGCACTTCACAGGGCTCAGCAAAGGAGCACTTGAGATTAGCAATGAAGGGACGTGGAGCAGCCAGCAACATCTCATGAGAACACAGAAGAGGCTGAAGTGACACAAGGCAAGAACATTCCTGGACAGTCCACCTTGACACGGCCAATCAGGCTACCATAACCAATCTCTTGCCTCCCTGAAGCAATCATGGAATTTCTACAATTCTGAGTTTCAGAAGCTCCAGAAAACAGTAACAATATAATAATCTGAAGGAAAGTCTTGCTCTTGAGTAAAGAAGGCATATTCAGCCCATCAGGCATAGATTAAATTGTGTTAATGTAAAAAGTGAATGCACAAAAGGGAGTACTAACCTCAAAGGGGATGTTTTTCTACCCACATCAATCAGACTGTGCTCTTCAGCTACACACAGAAGTCTTAAGAGTCTCTGTGGAGACTCTAAGACACTGCTCACAGAATCACTACAGGCATAGGGAACTTTTCACATATCTTAACCTCTGGTGACTAACTTCCCAATCACATGATGGGCCCATGAATTGAAAATATTGAGTCCTGAAGTTAGATCTGGTATTTGGAGAGTTCAATTTAAGAGAAGAACTCAAAACATAGTTCTGCTAGGCTGTAGAACTACAGACACCCTGGACAGCCCAGAAAAGATAATTTGTCTTCCAATTGCATGTTGATGCTCTCCTCAGGAACTCACAAGCAGCCAGAAGCAGGAGGAGCTAGAACCAGAGGGTCAAAATACCTAATCTGGGGGCAACAAGATATTGGATGGTCTAGATTAAAGTGTTAATAGTGCAGAAAGTGTTAATAGTTTTGATGACTCTTTTCACTGCAGAATCCAGACTGAGCAAATACAAGTTAAAATACAAAAATCTGAAAGTAAGGATCTGCTGCCCCTTTCAAAGATTGATGTATGAAAAAATAAAAAGGAGAGCAAATAAAAAGGAGAGCCAGAAAACTGTTTAGATTCTAATCACAAGTAATTACACGACAATCTAACAAAATTGCGTGAGCATCGATCCATTTGATAGGCAAAACTAGAGCAGTCCTCTTGATTTTGCTAAAGAAAAGTCCTGGTATTGAGAAACTCTTCAAGGACTTTAAATTGAGGACCAGGAAAACTGACTTTGGAGATAACGTATGTTCGTGACCACTGGAGCTGAGGAACAGTGACAATGTACTTACTAAGCTAAGAGCACAGTGCATATACTTTTCCATCTTCAGCATACTTACATCATCACCAGAGAAATATTGATCTATAATTTCAAATGCTAGTTTATAAATGTCTTCATTCTCGTGCTGTTGCAAGGCTTCGATTTTCTCTAACCCTGAATAAAAAAAAATGGAGAAGAGTTTTGTAAGATTAAACCAGAGTTACTGACTATTTTAAAAAAATAAGAAAAATTATTAAACATTACTACTGAAACACACTAGATATAGCTCAGTTTGAAAATACGATCTACACAGCAGCTATCTTTGTCTCTAAGAGGAAAGAGAACGAATTAGTGAACTTTACATGCCAGGGAATAGTCCATTTTATGAACAATGGATAATGGGGTCTTCTCTTTGTTTAGATAAAACTCTTATTTTTTAAAACTTCTGTCTACTCCATAACTTTTGGGTTAGTCACTGTGCTTTGTGTGTATCCCTGAAAAGTAGTGGCTACATCTGTGTGTTGCCTGTAAGTTTAAGACAGCAAGGTGAAAAAGCAGCTAAAAGATTAGTCCCATTTTCAGACTGGATATGGAATAACACAAGGGAAAAGCTTCCAGTGCATTATGTTCTTCAATATCTCTTTATTATAATACTTTAACTAGCATATGCTACAACTTGCATTGTGATATTGAAAAGACTCCTCATCCTGCTTTGGTCTGTAATGAAATTATGATCCTAAAACTGCTTCCAAGGCAATGAACTAGAGCAAGAATTGTGTGGTTTACTGCAGGACAAAGTATCTGCAATTATCAAATGAAAAGAATTACAATTCTCATTGAAACCTAAAAAATACCTAAGCTACAGAAAGCTCCTTCAACAATTGCCTCTACACAGTCCTCTCCAAACTGAAATAAACAGAAAAAAAGAGTAATGTCTCTCATTAAAAAGTCTCCCTTGTTTACTCAAATAGCCCATGTTAAATAACACCGCAGTAAACATCAACAGCAGCAACAGGAGACAGAATAACATCTAGACAATTAAATTTTTTAAAAGCCTAGTAAGCTCTTACCTCCACACTCTTCTATAATTTCAGCTATAGTGCTAGCCTCATCACCAGCCATTATCAGGATGTTTTTTAGGCCATCCAGCACCACCTGTACCACTTGAGAATCCTTTACTGAGAGTAGATTGCAGAATGGTGGAATTACATTTTGTTGTACAAGGTATTCAACCTAAATAATTACAAAACAAACAAAAAAAAAAGCTTTCAACATTATGCTTCTTACACAAATGGCCGCATGTGCAACATTTCAGTGACAGCTTGATATCCCACTGCACATACCTGATCTTTTCTCCCACTTATTGTCAAATTGCTAATTGCCCAAGCAGCTTCCTTTTGTGTCCCGAAGTCCCCCTGAAGAATAAAATAATTAGCTCATTAAAATTAGCATGGAAACATCAGTCAAACTTATTAAAAATCACAAACTCCTCATGTCAGATTTATAAAAAGAGGATGACAACTTGCATAGCTGATAGCTTGACTGACCTTAGCCAGCTGGTGTATGATCATGGGGATTAGCCCAGCATCTATTACAGCCTGAACTTGTTGCTGGTTTCCTGCTGTGATATTGGAAAGGAACCAAACTGCTTCCTACAATGGGATAAAGCAAAAAAGCAAAGCACTTTTAAAAACTAGTCAGCAGATGAGAAAAAAGAACTCAACTAAACCTAAAAACCTAACATCATGTCATGAGCAATCACTAAACAGGCCTTCTCCTCAGTAGCACTTCTAGCACACAAACTTTTATTGCACTGTCAAAGACAACAGGGAATCAATGTAAAATTCATATGATTGATTCACAGGGCCAGATTCTCTCTCACACAAGGAGCGTCTCCATACATCAGGAGTAATACTGATGTAAACCTTATACCCACTTTGCACTGCTGGAGTCACAGACAGGCTTTAAACCTTCAGTTTTACATGGAAAATAGGAAAACTGGTAAAGCACCATAAAAAAAGGACTTGTCCTGTAATCCTGTTACTGACAGCTCAGTAGTACCTGCTATGATAAAAGGACTCCACCTCCCATTTTCTCTGTCTAACATGAAGTGGTGTCCACAAATCTCATTCAAGTTTCACACATGGAACTCTGTCCTGTGACTGCTCAGGGAGGTTCACCCACATTGCTACCACCTATCTCATGGCAGTTATAAATTCCCAGTTACAAAGGGGGATACTTGTCATGACAATCCAGAACATCTTAAAAAAGGCTCCAATCTTAAGTAAAAGATGTGGAAAGCAGGCAATTATGAAGTACTGCAGGAAAAGAACATGTGTTCCCACTTTTCTAAGGCTGTGTATCTTGCTTTTATTTCTATTTACCTCTCACAATATAGACTTGAAACAAAACAAAGCATTTTTGGACATTTATTTTTAACAAAAATAATTCCTTGGCATTCGAAAGAGCTTTTCATCATTCTTTTGTGAGAGTTAAGAGGACAGGCAAAAATAAATCACATCAGTTTGACTGTCAAAGGTAACTTCTTCAGAGATCTTCATAGCTGACAGGGCCTGAAGAAACAGAGATTCTTCACAAATAGATTTCTCCTCAGTGATATGGGGGAATCACATAATCTAAACAAAAAAGCCTTCTCCTCAGCCAGACCACCTTTGCAACAGAAGATGGCACAATGACTAAAAAAAACCAGCTAACATGAAATACAGCTCGGGAAAAGGAGGCACTGATCACTTTCAAACTCCCCCTATTCCACCCAATCCTTGCAGCAGTGAAGTTATTTCTGCCAAAAGGAAGGAGATGAAATGCAGAGACAATTTTCAGGAAAGGACCATGATACACCCTCCTTCCTTTAAGGTAAGGATGAACAAGTGAACAAACTTCACTATGAAAAGGTAGAGTGGGAAAACTGGATCAGTCTTATGTAACTCACTGGACTCAACTAAAATGATGAAAAACTGTAACTGAAGTTAGCCAGTTACTCACTTTGCAAATGAAAAGTATCTCACTCCAAGGCAAAACCCTTCACTCCTCCCAGAAAACACGAAGCATCAGCACCAATGCACAGATACTCACTATGGCTGATTTCAGTCCTAATTAAGCACCAGCCTCAAAGGCTGCATCTTTATACAAAATTGCTCACATGCCAGAAATAGCTATAGGAGACTCTTCTGTAATATTCCACAGGCTACTGTTTTATTTCTTAAAAAAAATACTAATTTAGGAAGAAGGAAATCATACCTTGTTTATCTTCTCTTTTGGATGCGTCAGGAGATGTGGGAAATAAGACAAAACATCACAATTGAGAACAACTTGTGTCTGCTCATCAGTACCAGTTACTATGTTGCCTACTGCTCTCAGTGCTGCTGTCTGAATATCCAAAGTGGGAAGGAAAAGAAATTGCACGTTAAAGACATAGCTGTTACTTATGCTATAACAAAGATCATTTTAAGATGTCTCTTTATAAAAACACTTTGCAAAATACAATTTAGCACTTTGTCCTCTGTGCTACATCAGAAAAATGGATACTGTTTCATCAAAAGACACAGTACAGCACAGAATAAATCACAAGGATTACAAATTAAAAGAATATTAAAACCTTAACAAGATTCATTCATCATGTACCTGATCTGTGTTACAATTCCAACAACAGCTTCTAGGCTCTATGTCTGCTGAGGCTGCTCACTTCTCCATTCAGCTCCCTACTAGGGCATTCAAAACTTCACAACTACTGAGTCCCAGGTGATTTCAGAAATGGATTTTACATCTTTATGTATTGGTCAGTAAATGCTTTCTTTACAAGTGACAGAATACTGGAGAGACTTCTTTCATCAAGCTAACTACTCTGACAAATTTCAAGACAGCCAAATCTTATCCAAAGTACAAACTAAACAAACATGTCAAATGCATAGACACACAGAAGAGCTCCGTATTAGAGTGCATGGTTCATAAAAAACCCAGTACACATTAACTTTTAGTTTCACATTGTCTCTAAAATGAATCAAGTAAGGTCAGTTAACCTTTCACAGCTAATTACAAATTTAGTTTACTTAAAGGAGTCAGCATCTGCAAATATTTCCATACTCTAAAGGTTCCAAAATACTGATTTCCATGAGCTATTCAGATAGAATATGCAGAACCATGTATGCAGCACCAGAAAGAGGGTATATTACTTGAATTCTGGAAATCGTAAAATCTGTTGTCATTAAATATTTTAGGACTACAAAAGGAAGGCACCTCTTGTAATCACATAATGGAAGCTAATGTTTAACCCGTCACTTTACTTAAAACTGTGTTAGTACTGTTTTGCTTGAGTTTTCTTTCTTTTTAGTATTTTTTCCCCAGTCTACGTAACATTTTTTCCTCAGTTTTACCTGCACAAAATGTAGCTATAAATGTTCATCTAATTAACCCCACTAATAAATACTGTCTGGCACATTTTTTTAGCAAACAGCATACAAAGGACTATTCAAACACAACTGAATCAGACTTACCTGAACTTTAACCTCCTGATGACTCAGAAGTGGAACTAGAAAAGGTACAACTCCCGAATCAATCACCATTTGTATCTGTTCATTTCCACCATCTGTTAAGTAGGACAAAGCCCAAACAGTGTCCACAAGAATCTACAAATTGGAGAGAACACGGTTTACACGTTGAACAAAAAAATCCGTATAATGAAGGCTTAATTTAGTGAACAACATTTCACTTATCTTGGGGTGGAGATGGGAAAACATGCAATTTAGTTATAGGAAAAACTAAAACATGATTGTGATGAGACCTAATCAGTAATGTTAGATTATTATGTAGAACTATGAAAACCAGGGCCATTTGTTCCATCAGAGTAATTTCTTTATCTCCTCTCAAATTCCTTTTTAATTAAATACTACATTGTGGTGTATAAAGTGACAGCATACATCATCTCACAAAGGTAAACTGTTGGGCTTGACTTGTATTTCCAAGATAGACAGCTCAGGTAAGTAGTTGTGCTAGCAGCTTTCTGAAGAAAATACAACACAGCCTCCTTAGCACAGCTGTAATTTGTTAGCTGTGCTATTTAATGATTATAGAATACATAAATTCCTGTAAGTCTCTAATCCATCTGACACCTGATCTATAGTGTAGTTCTGAAGTGAAACTGCAAACAAGTCTGGATGTATGTAATTTCCTGCCTTCCTATTAGGAATAAAAAACACAGCAAAGGATAGGAGTTCTTATACCAACTAAAGGACTACTAGCAACTATTGTAATGTGGCAACTGTTGAAGTGTTCAAGCAAAGCAAAACCCACAGAGAAATGCATGTCATGCAGGGCCATCTGAGAATCTTAAAAGAGGGGAAAAAAGTCACTGATGACTTGATAAGAATGATTGGAAAGCCCTCAAAAATAGCCAGGTACAAAAGTTAGGCATTGAAAGGTAGTACCTGAAGCAGAAACAAAGCCAGCGGAGAGGGATACCACATCACATAGAGATGATGTTAGGAACTGCTGGAAAAGAAATCTGGACCCCACTAAGGACATAATCTGTTGAGGTACCTAGATCTAGGCTAGTTTTAAACCAGATACCATTTAAAATTTCCAGCTGTGAGAACAGCTGAATACTGCAGAACTAGAACACAGGAAGGATTTCCAGTCCTGACCCACAGGCTGCCACCACCCAGCTGCGGATGCCAGCCAGCACAGCCCAAACGTTCTCCTGCCACAGCCTGCTGCTGCCCTCACCTCCTGTGCCGCAGGGACAGCAGAACGTGCTGCAGTGGAGCCGCTATGGCAGCAGAAGCAGTGAGAGATGGTGCTTGACCAGTTTGCTGCCCCACAGCCCTGTTGGTGATGAGAGCAGCAGCCGCCAGAAGCGCTCACAGGACTGTGGGCTGACCTACCTGCATCACTGACTCATCTCCAAAGATAGGTTTGCTGCTCCAGTACAGAGAGGCTGGGACCACACTGGTACCTCCAAACTAGCACCTGACTCTCAGGATCAAAATGACGGACACCCTAATTGAGATCAGTCAAAACCTGGCATCACAGTCTCATACCTGCATTGATAAGCTCTCATACAATCATTGCTTGCAAAAGCTTTAAAACTGGGCAGGGAAAAAGAACCTACAGGTTAGAAATTTATTTGGTTTTGCAATGCATTCTGTTCAGCTTTGTCCAAATTAACTCATTGAGAAGTCACCATGTGCTGTCTCCCACTCACATTACACTGGGAAAACCCTGGCAAAATCCCAGCTTAAACTGTACAAATATTTTGTGGAGACAAGCCCACTTCACCATTGAAAAAGCAGCAGAAACTCCACTACTACAGCGCTGAACTAACAAATGACAGTCCCATCAATCTTATGCTTTATTTTTTCCCCAAACCCAACACAAGTGCTCAATTCCTTCTTCCCTAAACTAAAGGATCACTATAGGGATTTACAAAGTCCTGATAGAAGGAGGAGAAAAGCAGCTCAATATCCCTCAGTTCCTTTGTTTTGAAGTCCCAATACATAAGGCTTCATGAGGTAAATGCACTCCCAAGGACATTACTTGGAAAAATACAGGTAAACTTATGAATCAGGAATGTGGGATGTACTGAAGGATTAGTATTAAAAACATGAAGGTTGTCAAAGGTGCCACAAAACAATAGTTTATTGCTGTTTGTTTAAATGTATTTTCATATGCTATTTCTTTAATTAAATGTGGCAAAGTCAGGCACCCAGCAGGTTACAGAAGTCGGGTTTTCCCTTATGATCACAATATTTGACTGGACTGATACACAGAACTACGTGTAATTTTTTTACAAATACTACATATCATCTGTGCAAAATTATAAATTGGGGCAGAATCAACATGCAGCTGATGGTAAAGCTGGCACTTTCATTTTCTAGTGCTCAATTCAAGAGATCTTTTTAAAGCTATTTCAAATGTACAGGACAAAAAATGCCATCTTTTAAAAGAGGTATTTCAGAAATGCTATTTGCACTTTCTTTTTCATGCACTGAATGGCTACAATCAAATTAGTCTTCATATTTAATTACACATATTACCTAACTATACATAAATTAACACACAAAGCCAAGCTTACTACTTTAACACAATCCTGCAGCATTATCTTTCTAGAGAAAACAAAGAATCTAAATATCTAAAACTTTAGAAATTACTTACGTTTATATCTGTATGGTAAATGAGAACACACAATGCTGGCAAAATCTGCAAAGAAGTTCATCAGTCATTACAGTAGAATAAAATTGGTGGTAAGATCATGAATCCAAGTATTGCAATCACAAAGCTTAGCTTGAGTCTGCTTTAGTGTATTGTAATCACACACCTTTCAGCAGCTGGTCATTCCCTCAAAGTATGTATAAAAATATTGGTATTAACTGCATTTCAAAATTGTGAAAATATGAGACAGTACTATATTCCAGATACAGAATGTAGACTATTTGGTGGGAAAACAAGCAAATATCAGAGATAAGACACCCTGCTGCTACTTTAAAAGCGTTATCACAGACAATAAAAATTGTTAGCCTAATATCAATATATTGGATTAAAGTTTAGTTTTTTATAACCACATATGGAGAAATTGTAAAACTGGGCTGTGATAAAACTGCTTTGAACAGAGTATTTTATTTAGCAAAGCACTACTTGTAAAAGTTTCCCTGTTTCTCTGCTTAAGTTTTAAAATTCCATTTAAGTTTAGTTGTCAACAGTCATATACTTCACATGGCTTCAAAAACTTTATCTACACTTTTGAATTTATCTTAAAATCAAGAGCTTACAATGACAGTTCTAGTCAAATAGCTCCATTTTATTAACTGCCAACCCAATGAACTGAGCACTTGCTCTGTTTACCAGTTGAAAAGGATTTTCAGGATTTCTGCTCAGGTTGGGACTTGGCATTGACTGCATGTGCACAGAGTCAAAACACAAACCACACTACATGCCACAGATTACTTACGCTTTCTCTTGCTGAAAATAATAACAATTGAATTCCTCTATGTACAGAATCACATTGTAACCTTTTTTTTTAGTGAAAACATGTAATGCTTTCTAGTGTGTTAAGTTTTTTTGTATAGCTCATCACTTTAGTCTTACTCAGTTTCAGACGTTACAAATAACCTTCATTACAACTGTAGCAAGAACCATCAAATTGGTCCAATTATTTAATCTAACAAATGGTAGAGTGGCACAACATATGTGCAGTGACAAAAGACATGCAAAAATTCATAGTATGACAATGTAAAATATTTGGCCTCCAGCCTCGAGTATAAAACATTATCTGTCTCATAATTCTTTATTTACCTCCTGAACTGTCTCCATAGGCGGTGGGGGGTCCTTATTCCTGCAGAGATTTACTATGACCCATGTGACGTTCCGAAGGAAGGTGATGGGAATGGAGGGATTGATGAAGGACAGAAGAGGTTTGACAACTCCCAGTGATATGACATAATCTCTACACTGAGGACCATCACCTACAGAAATGAAAATTGTTGCAAAAGAAATTACATTAAAAATGGAAAATCTTGAAATGTATGCAATGACATGTTGGGATACTGAAATTCTATGTTTCCTCACCAATAGTCTACTACTAAAAGGTCATATTTAATTAAATATACATACGTAGTTAGGTATGTATATTTTAGGAAACACAAAATTTATCCTGTTATTATTTTGAACAGCAAGTGATACTATTATTTAGAAAAAACCCAGGAGCTAAGTATGTAATTCTGGCCATATTATATGCTTTAAAAAAAAAAATTGTATCAAGACACAGAATTCAGAGGAAACATAGTCTCTTATGATAATGCCAATGTTCAAAAAGTCAAGTTCTAAAATGAAATGCTCCCTGAATTCAAATCATCAAAACAACAAGTTACCTATAATATTTCCGAGAGCCCAGACAGCTTGCTCACAAACATTCTGATGAGGTGAATGAAGTAGTCTCAAGAAGAGGGGTACTGCATCTGCAGAATGCAAAGATTGGATTTGTTTAGTACTCGATATTGGTATACGAGCAACATTTTCACTGATTTACACAAAACACATTCTCCACCATGCCTTTATATATGTTTCTAACATGAAGGGTGCACAAAACCTAAGTTGAATATTTCTATATATCTCTAGAGAAGGGGAAAATAGACTTGAGAACAGAATTATTAATCAACAATGCTCCCCACATTTAAACATTTCCCCATATTTCTCAAAGTGTCCGGCAGGCCCTCCAGTATGCACGTGTGACGTTTCATGTCCTGGTAATTCAGATTTTCCAGTTATCTAGGATCACAACACATACCAAGGAGAATGACATGCCACCTTGTGCAAGCGTGCTTCATATCTTGACTTTAAGAAAATAGCGTCCTCCCAAGAGGTGGCTATAGTTAGTTTCCATATGCAGTGAAGATTTACATCCATCTGCCAGTCCCAAGACACGTTTTAATTTGCTCTTATATAATGCCAGCAACATACCAAATTAAGGAAATGGTACTGATTTTAGATATCATTCTCTGTGGAATTAAATATGTTTGATAGAGCTAAGAAGTCATTCCATTACTATTCCCATGCACTGTTTTGCTTCAGACAACCCACACTGCTTGAAAGACAGTAATTCTTGCAGCAATTTTTTAAATCTATATATGATTATACTCATCCTATAGTCTGAATAAACTAGATCAATTTATATACTGTTAAAGAATATTTTCCTTGCAGAAATAGCTTCACAAAATTTTAAAAAGTGCAACAGTTTGTGAGCAACTATGAATCAATATTGTGTTGATATTGTAAAGTAATAATAAGCCAAAACTCTGATGTATTTTCCTGAAAAATACCTCTGTATTTTTGAAGAATGAAGACAACCTAAAACTCCTTCCCCACCCCAGATAAGTGATTCAGCCATTGCCTATAACTGACAAGCAGGGACAGCAACACACTTGCTTAAAAACACTCACTATTGTAATAATCATCCCACTTCCATTAGCTCAAGTGGAATATTTTAGCTTCCATCTCAGCAATTACTGAGATCACAACAGTCATATTTGCATTCAACATTCTTCAGAGAAGAGGGTCAACTATGTAGTTTATATTACACTGCAATCCTGATATGCTTTCAAAACCAGGAATGAAGTTATTTCATAATAGCACTCAGGCAGGAGAACATGAGTTGAGGGTATCTGACCTACCACTCTCAAAAAATTAATTACTCCTGCTCCAAAGTGGCTCCTGCCAAGAGCTGTTCTGTGCATACAGTACTTCTCCTCTTTTGCTGGGCCTTCCAAGTACCATCTGTCCCTCCTGACTGCAGGAGGCTGCCTTTTGTATTAAGGTTCCATCAGCCTCTTCTGTAGCTGCAGGAATCTATTCCTTTGTTTCCTCAAAGCCTTCCTTATCTAAAGAGAAAAAAGCTGGGAGACTGTTTTCCCTTGGTCATCTCCCAGTCAAAGCGGCAAGACTTCACAAGTAAAATGCCTTTTGATTCTCTGAAGTAATTTAGCAAATTTTCTTCTTTTCAAGCATTAACTAAACAGATTTTGGGAGAAACAGGTCCCAACTTGACCTTCTAGCCATTGTTCAGATAAAAACACTTATAATTGTGCTGTACATACTTTTATTCTACTTTTAATTTTAACTTTGAGATTTTTTTCCTGCAAAGCTAGTACTATAAACACCCTTTCTGATAGCTTCAAACAGGACAACATTGCGGGACACAAAAAAGAAAGAAAACAATGACTAACCAATGAACAAGTTGAGAAGGAAGAAAAAACTTGGGAGTAGTTTTTCAAAGGTACTTAGACACCAGAAAAGCAATCTAAAAACAGAGGTGCCCAAATCACATCAGGAATTTTTAAAACAAATTCAAGATATTTTATTTTTTTTTAACGCCTTTGGATTTTTATCCAAAGTTCATTTTGGTAAGATTATTTTATCCAAATCTTATTTTGGTCAATACTACTACTACTACTACTATTACAACTACTACTACTGCTAAAAATAATTCTGTTGCTCCAATATCTTAACTAAACAGAATCTAATGATTTTTCAGTTATTTTATTAGCCATGAAAACATACAAACTAGCATTTTCATTTGAAAGGCAAGTTCGTACACTTAAAAAAAAAATCAAATAAGTAAGTCACCATTTTCCCATATAAAAATGAGAATATGAGTAAGTCAAGACAGCCTATTATATATTTGCTTATCTATAATCTACTGTTTAACGATGACATATTGTATTTAGCATAAAGGTGATTTTTTTTAAAATAAGTATGCTGATTCATAAAAGCTAAAGCTGTAATCCTGAAAAAAAATTAATTAACTATAATTTGATTGATTAATTCATCTTCAATTGACTTGAGAGTTTCTCTCCTGTCTCACTGTCTGGTTAAACAAGAAACAAAAGCAGCACAACAAACTTGAGTGTACAGGAGATCCTAATCATACAGACCAGGAAAGGATGGTTATTTTCTTAACAATGTATTAAATGTGCAACCTTACATAACTGTATATATTTAACATCCTTAATAACATTTATAAACACACCTTTGAGGCAGAATGAATTAATTCCTAACTCAAGTGTTAGTGACAGAGCAATTAATGGTACATGATTTCAGAAATCAAACCAAGAATGAGAAAGTACTTAGATTTTTGTCATGGTTACTGTATCATCTGCCATCCTCTATCTTCTTCATGGTTAAATCCTGTGTGGGATCCTTAACGTTAATTGTTAGTGACAAACACATTAATGGTTAAGAGTAAATATAGAAATCTTTGATAAATCTTTAGGACAAACATGTATTTATTACTTCAATGGTATTGAAAAGGAATTGCACTTGTTATCCAAATACTTTCTTGTTCCCACAATACCCACCCCCAGCGCCTCCTCCCCAAAAAACCTGAAGTTGTAATACTTACTTGACTGTACAACAGCTTGAGTCTGTGCAGAAGTGCCTGACGCTATGTTAGTCAATGCCCACGCAGCTTCAAATTGTAATGAAGGACTGTAATGAAAGAATTTTATATTAGTAAGTTGAAACATGATCTGAAGACTATTTTATGATTAATTTCAATATTACTAGCTGTATCCATGTCCAATCGTCTACATTTAGGCAGTACCACTGGGCTAAAATTTAAAAAAACTCGACATTTAAGCCTGGACTTTTCAGGGCAAAAGCCGTAAGAAAAGAGAGATCTTGCACTCTCTGACCTTTTGTAAACCATCCATCTCTCTGAATTAATATCAGTAACAAAGAAAAAAAATCCGAAGAGCCAATTAAACTTGATTCTTTCATCATTACATTCCAGACCCAGTGCAAGCTGGTATACTTGGATACAGACATTTTTCTGCACCATCGCAGACAGGGGAAAGATCTAGAATCAGTATGATAAAACAGCATCACACCTGACTTATTAAACACAGATAAAATTAGTTAGAAATGTCATGAAAGCTGGGAGAACATCTCTTTCAAGATGTCTGTTAACTGTTGTCTGTGCCAACAGTAGTTTAGTAAAACAGTTTGCATGAAAGCTGCTGTTCAAGCAAATACTAGAAGTTAAGAGTTCTACAAGCTACAAAAGAGTTTACAGCCCACGCTCAGTAGCACAACTCAAAGTGTCTGGATTTAGGAAGAACAGAGAATATTTACTGTTAGGTGACTGTTTCACCTCCATGGGTTTTGTGTCTTTATCAGTCATGTTTTATATATAGTCATAAATACCTGCTTCTTCTAAACTTTTTTGTGTATTAATTTCCAAAGCAATTTGAGGTTTTATTGGGGATGGAATTGCAAATGAATTAAACAGGAGGTAAAAACAAGTCGTACCTGTCAGCTGCTACCTATAAATCTTTAAATTTCAGGATCAAGTGCACTGAAACTCTAGTTTTAGTTTAGTCTCTTTTTTCTTTCTCTTGTGATAAGCTTTCAAGTATAACATGAACAACAGCTTTAATAATTTGTTATGAAAAGCCTTTTCAGAGTTTAACTCTACTAAATATTATATAGCAATCACGATTAAAAGGATTGCTTAAAAAATGTTGAGTTCAATTCTGAAAGATTTATTAAACATTTACAAGGGTAAATCATACAAAAACTAGCAGAAGATTCAAATTAAAAGAATTTTCAAAGCACTGAACCATCTAATTCTAGAGCAGACAAGCGTTCATGACTCATTTTAAAATGCTCTCCTGATTTGAATGTTATTGTCAGCTGCCTTCTAAGCAACTGTTTTGTTAAACAAGCTAGGAAAAAAAACCCCTACTTGCAGCTCATAGTTTTGCAGCCATCAAAATATATTGAAAATACCAAACCATATTTTTGAAGTTCCTAGCTCTCATAGCCACAGAAATAACATTGAAAAAAAAAAATACTATAAATACATTCATGTCTGCCTGAGATCAAAGACAGCCGAAAATATTTACCTCAATTGTGTTAAACCCTATCTATCTGAATCAGGGGCTCAAGATTTGTTGAATATGGCATGTTTTGTTTCTCACATGTCATTAAATGCTTGCAGTTATATGCTCAGTGTTCTCTACCTTCTTTACTGAAGCTCTTCGTTTTCCAAAAAAGACTCAGAGAGCATGCTCACCATGTTCTATCATCACATAAGAGAGCAGCAGAGAGCCAGAAGGAAACACACCTTGCAGTGAGAAGAAACCAGAAACTTAAGCTAATAATCTTAATGGAAAATACAAATATATTCTGGAAAAGACCCCTGTGCACAACCAGGAATGTTCTCTGCCTTCATGTACATACACACAAGAACCCTGTTGCAGGTTTCTTAAAAACAGCCACTAAAAGGCTGAAATATTAAAAACCAATGAGAAATGTAGTAAGGTTTTCTCCATCAGCTGGATATGCTCCACCAAGCTCTAAAAAATTAAATTACATTTCAGTGGCAGAATAAATAGTCCTAGCTTGTGAGAAGGAGAACTTGTGATTTCTTATCATGGAATGTGATCCACCGTGTCAGATTATATGATGCTGGAATCCTCAGTTTTATTTCAAAAAATGATTGTTTTTTAAATACAGATTTCCAGTAACAGTGAAAAATTTTAAAAGAATACTTACTTATCATCCCTTTCTAGGCATTTTACCAGAATTGGTAAAATTCCAGATTTTATTAAGTCATCAATAGGTGGATTTCTGTCACTGGATAGGAGTTTTCTGTGAAATCAAAAGTAAAAGTAAGTAACTTTCATAACAAAAAATATGCATAAATTATGTTTTCATATCTTTATTTATCTTTACCTTGCAGCTTGGACAGCACTCAGCTGGATCACTGGGTTGTCACTTGTGGCGTTCTGGAAAAAAAAACAATTTAAAAACCCAGTAAAAATTAAAAATGCACAGAACACATCCTTCCAATTAAAAAAAGAAAAAGAAAGTTAAATGTAACATACCTGAAGTATAGCTTCTAGTGTTACATTTTGCTTGAAAAGTAAAAAAAAAAAGCGTTAGTAATTTTGCTGATATATTATAGCCTACTTAAACATTTAATACAAGCAAACTTATTTTAACAGTGTATCAGTTCATAAATTTGCTTTCAAATAACTGCAAGATTACAGAATACATTGTTTAGAGACATCACCAAGGTTTTAAAAGTAATTCCAGAATTAAGGAACTTACTGCTTTGAAGTCAGCATCAACATCAGAATCTTCTAAGCTTTCCTCCTGAGGAACATTTCTTTTTTTCAAAAGATGTTCATCTCTTTTGTTCTGTAAAGAAATGACAAAAAAATAAAGCCACTTTTAATGCTTATTAGTACAGGGAGGTGATACACAATGGATCCTTTCAACATGTAAGTATAGATAAGGTTGCCTTTAAAAAAGGCATTTGTAACTGCAAATAGAATTCGCAGTATTTTAGCTGTAAGAATCTGGCAGCTTGCTAATCAGACAGATCTACAACAAATCCATGACATTTGAATTAATTAAAACTTACAGTCTGGGGATCAGTTTTCTAGCCGGCATTCATAATGCTCCTAGCTCTGCATGACATTAACATTTAGCCACACCTAACAGAAATTCTTTTTCAGTGTAAGATTATTTTTCAGCTAAACCTGTTTTGAAGCTCCCATGTCACATCTATTTGTATTTTCTGTGTAAAGTAGCATGCTCCATGCACACTGGCCCTTGCAGTATTTCCCACTCATGCTGTTAGCCTAATTTCTGACTTAAAACAAGACACCCTCCAGTCTTAGCTCCTCTAAGGAATTACAAAATAATAAAATTATCTTTTCAGTGGTAAAATACCCATTTAACATTTCATTTTAACATTCCTAATGTAATGAAAGACATAAAACAGTAATTTAAAAAGAAAGAAAAATAAATCATCAATTGTTTACCCTTTTTTACAAGTTTAAAATGTATTAAAAGTATTATACCAAAACTATGAAATGGTATCTTCTAAATTTTAGACTTAATATTTTGTTTGGTATGTCTAGAGCTACAAAGACAGAAGGGACAATGGAAGATGATGATGATGCAGTACATCTGAACACCTTTTTATGTTTGGTTTTGTTTTTTTATAAGCTAATTAAGATTTAATTCTTTAATGCTGCAAAATGTTGAAAAATAATAAGAGCTAGCTCTAACATCTAGAATAAATCTAGTACACTAGCACGGAAAGGGAGGCTTTTTAGTCTCTAATTATCTGATAACCACAGTACTCAATAATGAGATTTTATTACACCACAGCTTGTTTTAAAAAAGCCTCTGAACAGAATGTGTTGAAGGGTCCCCAATATTTTATGTTATATAAAACAGCAATTCCAAGGACTCGATTACCTTTCAGATACCTTAGAAAGAACTTAAATCAAGTTAGAAATCTTCCCAACCAATATGTTATTTTTTTTTTTCAGCTAAGACAAAGCTAGAACAAACAAGCATGAGAATAACCCTTTAATGCAGAAGACAACATCCCACAGACTTAGCATAGTTTAATTCTAGTCAAGTTTTAAGGACAGAAACTAGATCCTCAAGGAGTGCCTAGACCGGCTGTGGCAGCCTCTCCAGAGCCATGCAGTAAGGGCTGCATACATGGATCACATCCACACAGACAAGCACCACAGGCGCTTTGGTACCAAGAGGATCTGGAGAGAAGATGGAAAGGAGCAGGCAGTTAAACACAGGCACACTGCATCAGGCAGGAAAACATTAACTGATGGATTCACCACAAAGATGTAATGCCCTGTAATGCATTTACCTGGTTTTCCCACACCAGACACTGAGCTGAACAAGAGCCTGGCTTGCTCCTGTTCCAGTAAGCCTTCTATACCTGCACACACAACTACCCAATCCTTCAGCACCGTGAGCGTACCTCAGAGAATGCCTCCTCCTGCTAACCTGAACCAAAATAAGTACAAGTAGCAGTCCATATTCTAAGGCCAAGATACTACACCCTCTTAAAGAGAGAGAAAGAAACTTCACAGGACATAACTGACCACAGAATGATGCTGCAATTTCTGTGATTGGAGGCAATGTCTTGAGGCCCATCAGCCGTATGGTGTGATGGGCTTCAGAAAAAAAATTACCTCAATTTCCTTGAAATTCCTTTTCAAGGAAAGAAAGAAGGAGCAAGAATGCTCCTGTGGCTACTCACTGTTTGCAGGTGGCTGGGTTGAAAAACAACTATCAGAACAAATACAGAGGAGCTTCCGCAGCAGCCTGAGGCAGAGAGGCTAGTACTTAACTGAGAAGTACGGAAAGTTTCTATTCTGATTAGCATTTCTTACAAAGTCCAAGTGTTCATGAAACCTTTCAGTCTTAAACAGTGTCTCTAAGGCTATCTGAAATAGCTCTGTCCATCTGCAAAAGTTCCAACCCCTGGACAGCTAAACTGCTCTCTCCAGTAATTTTACAGGCCAATCACCCTCCTACGTAAGGTAAAAGATGATTTGCAGCGTGCCATGGCTTTAAAATGCTTAATTTTGACATATTGTAACAAACTCAAAAAGGTTTTGCCTAAATCTAAGCACCAGCCTCTTCTGTAGGCTCGTGAAAACAAAGACAAATGAACACACCTGGATACAGCTGTCCTGATCAAAGCCTGGCAAGAGGGCCCTTTCAGAGGCAGAGGCGTCAGAGTGGAATGGCTGATGAAGGGTAAAACCTTGTCACAAACAGAATTTAGCAGGTCTCCTTCTAAAGGGAACCATGAACCACGTGTGCTATGTACAGTAAGAATGGAAGTTCATAAACAGGTGTTCAGCTGCTGGTTGTAAGCACTGCCTACATTCTGGTAGAATCCCACTACAGCAGCCTACAAAGGTTTCCTTACAGACAACAGGCATTGGTAAACATGTCAAATGAATAGATAACAGTAATAATAGCAGGAGTGCACTTCCTTGTCCAGTTTTTATGACAGATGCCCATCATTTGCTTCACTGACACTGGCATGGTCAAGCTATATGAACAGTAAGTATTCAAGTCCTGAAGATCCATCTTCTTGGAAGATGGCCAGAGGATTAAAAAAAAAAACAACACAGACCAATGCAAGCAAGTTTCAATGTTAAAAAACATGATTTAACAGAAGACTGACTCCTTGTGGATAAAGGAAACATCCAAAAAGCTCTGCTGCATTGCACTTAGTACTAGGGAACATGGCCAATGGGATGCTCTAATGGAACTGTGAAAGGTGTCAAATATGAATTTCTACATATTTTTCAGCATACAGAAAAGCTCTGTGATGAGTGTCAGCTATTGTGAGGCTTCAAGATTAAAAGGGAAAAGAAATTAACAAGAAAATCTTTGCCTGCAGATAACAAATACCATTACAAAGTGTTTCTTCATGTCAGGGGAAAGTTTAGTAGCTCAACAGCCAGTAGAAGTTCTTGTGGCATGAAAGTTAAGATAATTACTTTTGAATCTTCTGAGGACAAAAAAGCAGAACTTCAAGCACATTTCAGCATTAGAAACTGGAGTTATTAATGCTAGCCAGTATTAGATATACTCACAGATGACAACATGCAGCTCTTGCCCCTGCAATTACATCCAAGGAAAGGCTAAGGGTTCAAGCCAGTGATGGAGGCAGATTCAGGTTTCCTGGACATCCCTTTTAAGCTACCACTGATTCCAAGATTCTTCTTTAGGTAAAGCATACAGCTACAGACACAGAGTTAGAAGATGTAGGCAACTTTCCTACATTTGAGTCCTGCTAATTCACCTTTGTGACAACAGAGAGCAATCACAATGTTCCCGTTCAGTTAATGCTCATGTGTCTCAGAAGAGGAGAGGACTGACTAAAAATAAGCAGACACCAGTGTACAGCCTAAGCCCTAAGCATGGATTGCAAAGATTGAGACCTCCTAAGTCAGGGAACAGCAAGATCTCACCAAAACAGATTCAAGCAAGCCTCCAAAGAATTTCTTCATAGCCCTTTTCAACTAAGCCTCTAAAAGAAACCATTAGGAATGTAACTTTCCTCTTAGGGTATTTTTTTTTTTTAATGAATCAGTTCAGGCAGGGTAAATGGAAGTTCTTTTCAAGAATTTCAGCTAACACTTGATAGGGAAGCCTCCCAAAGAACATACTAATAGTGCTTCAGTGTCCCTGTAATTGTAGTCATTCTTCAAACCGGTAGACTTATATGTTGTACTAAAATATGCTCTTTACAGTGAATGAAAAGCTATACATACATACTAAACTGGAAAAGACAGTTAACTGATATAGGTTTTACTCTCCTGAAACTAAGTATTTTCTTTTTCTTCTGGATTTTCAGACTTACTGAGAATCAGAAAAAAGATTTTTTCCACCCTAGCACTCCCAGCAACATGAAGACAGATTCCTTTCTTCAAGGAGTCTTCTACTTTATCTAGGAGCTATCACAAACATAAGCAATCTTATTTAAGAAAGATCAGAGTAGGAACAAGGACAGTATGCTAGGGAAAGAGGTAAAAAAAGACATACGCCCATGACTCTTTAATTCACCACTTATTTAGCAAATAATTGCTTTGCCTTGCACCAAACTTAATTGGCAATTAGAGCTTTCATGAGCTCATGTCTATGAGCTCTCAGGGGCAGCTGAGTTTGCCAAGAAAGCCAAAAATAAACCTTGTGAGAGATCACGGAAGTTCTTAGGATTCCAGTTAGCATGACAGTATGCTGTGTTTCTGCTGAGTTAAGGAGTGCTAAGGCTTCCTTTGAGGGGTGACATCCAACTCAATGACCGTATCATTGACCTGGCTAAGGGCTACCCTTCTGTAGGCACACAAGTAGCCCAAGTCAAACTTCATCCTCAGAGAAATCCAAGCACCCAGGATCAAAGGATGTCTCAGAGCAATGGAGTTATGGGATTCATTTAGATATAGAACCTTAAACTGAATCCTAACCACTGCTAACCCACCATATGCCCCTTTAGATTGAAATTAACAGACTAAACCAATTAATCCCAGGGTCTCTGTTACTAACAGAGCAGCCTTCAGGTTTCTGGGATGCTGAAATCAAGTGATAAACACTAAATCAGACTTCACCAAGACACTGCACTGAAAAGTTTTATATTCTAAATCCTGATGCAGTCTCCATCACCTGACACTGACAG
Source organism: Hirundo rustica (assembly GCF_015227805.2). Classification (NCBI taxonomy): domain Eukaryota; kingdom Metazoa; phylum Chordata; class Aves; order Passeriformes; family Hirundinidae; genus Hirundo; species Hirundo rustica. The sequence goes on along the minus strand of NC_053451.1, from coordinate 54,410,924 downwards.
TGCTGAAACTGACACTGTTAAGTGTCAGGAAAGGGAGATTGCTATTGTCTAGGCTCTCAGACCTGTTGCTGTACAAACAATATAATCAGAGACCAAGATTATCTTTCCAGAAATCTAGTACATCCATTCTCAAAATGCATGGAACACAAAGCCAATATGGAATCAGTAAAAGAGCACCTGACCATGAGGAGTGTCATCTGACTGGCTCATGATATTGACCCATGCCTCAACCTGGAATCTGCCAGAATACTCCTACCTTTTCCTGTCAGATAGCTTTGTTCATCTTTGTTAATTGAATTCCTAAACAAATAATAAATGATTGGGGGAAAAAAAAAAAAAAAAAAAACAAACAGGGAAGAAATAGCTTCTTCCTGAATAAAAGCTGTGGTGCGAAGATAGTGAATAGAGATAATATATTCTTGAAACACAGAATGCATTGCAAATGCACCTTGATGTCTGTAATTTCAAGAGAATAAACATCTCACACTGATGCATGCAGAAATTGTTTACTACTGTTCAAAGCCATGATTTTTTATTTATTCCATCTTACTAAACAGATATGTAAGCAATTTCATCAGATCCATTCACTTAATATTTATATCCACATTGATTCAAAAGATAAACCCATGGCTATGTAGTGCTTCAACTGTACAGATCAAGAATACACTCAATTCATCTCCTTTCTTCAAAGCCAGGTGTACATGCAGCATCTTGGTAGCTGGGATGGAGAGAAGACATCCCTTTCCTTTGAAGAAGCACTGGTGGATTACTAAGGTCATGCCAAAAATTTCCCGTATTTGGCATACTCACGCTAGAGCAGCAGTGTTAACCGTAAAGACAGCAGTAATGACATTACAGCTTATCCTTTCCACTGCTGGAACTTGATAAAATATATCCCATTGCATTTCAGTCTCAAATCTTTACTAGAAGCAAAGGTACAGAATCTCATCTGCCACAGAGTTCCCACAGCAAACCAGCTGCCCACCAGCACCAGCTGAGTTGACACACGCTGAATTTATTATTAAAGCAGATTTTTTCTGGTCTCTGCAGTGAAGATGTTTAACCAACACTCCAGAAGAACACCAGTTCCTGCATTTAAGAGCGCTGCAACTGCTATTCACTCTTGATTTACAGTCTGACCTCTACATCCAGTGCTCAGGCTTCTCCTCTAAATCTGTAAGTGATCTTTGCATGTATAGTTTTCAGTGAGAAGTCACTGGCAGCTCATAGGCTTCCTCCTCATTTTCACTCACATATTACTGGCACATGCTGGATTCCTTCCACACATCCTTGCCTTAAGTGTTTGACTTGCTCCCCACCAAGCTTCTGTAATAAACTGGCCTTGAAATTGTGATCTGTTACAAAAGCCAATCATAAGAATTAAATTAAAATTAAAATTCTCACTTTGTACTGCAACGTTCTCTCCAAAGATTGCACTGGAATACTCACACTCCATCTCAATTTAATGAGCTGTATAAGGATATGCTGCATTAGTTAAGCCATCTTTTACAAGTTTGCTTTGCTAGCAGGCAGAGGCTGCCCAAGCGCTATGAATTACTCTCCCAGTCCAGATTTCAATTATACAGTGAATTTTACACCAGTTCTGAACAAAGAGGGCCTCTAACATGTCAGCATAAACTTCTATTGCTGATGGTTTTCCAGTCATCTGGATCAAATTATATTTCTTTGACTAATTATAATAGTCTCAGGATGAATCTGAGAAATAGTTATTGTTTATATTGTAATGAGATAGAGAAGTTTTTCCATAAGACCTGAAAAAACTAAGTCCCTCTTTCCAAGAGGAACAGTAGGATCCCAGGAAAATACTAGCACATGGTTTTTTGGTTGCTCCTACACAATCAGGTGATAAGTGCAGACAAAATTTCTCGAAAACAAGTCAAGCTGATTTCTGTCAACATAGTTTCTATTTACAAACTCTTCACTTTGATTTTAGCAAGGATTCTGTCTTCTCAGTTTGCAAATAATGAAAAAAAAAAGAGATGGAATTTGGTGGGTGTGCACTCCTAAGCAAGCACCGCTAAAACAGTCAAGGATTCAACTGGGAAACTGGAGATAAGCATCAAATGGGAGACCAAAAGGAGCTTGGGCTATACTGAGAATATTCAAACCGAACACTTATTGGGTCATTAATGAAAATAATAGAAAATACAGGTTATACCAAGCTGGAGAAGCCCTGAAACATACTGGGGAAAAGAATGGAAAAGACTGGAAAAAACAGATACAATTCAGAAGACAGAAGTCAAATGTAAAAAAATAAATATCTGCATTTATTTAACTACACAAACAAAGCAAACAACTACGTTTGCTTTGTGGTACTCTAAGAAGTGTACGAAGCATACACAGACTGTGTGCCTGTCAACAACATACTTAAAAAGAGGAATACTGTGTTAGGAACTGTTTTTCACTATTCCATTTAAAACTCAGCTACAGCCTACATCCTTTCAGATTTCTACGCTTCCAGAAAAACACAGGCAGTTTGGGTGTGAGAAGCAGCAACAAGTCAAATCTAAGAAAGAGAATGTTCAAGAAAACGGTGAAGAACTGAAGGTGTCTCAACAGGATAAAACTAAAGGGGCCAGTACAAAGTCCTCAAATACACTAAAGGTACCCTAATGCAGTTAGAAGTTTACCCTTTCTCTTAGCTTGTAAAACATCCTTCAGGAGCAAGTCTTTGAGGTGCCTAGAGAGGCTGTTGGAAGAGTTTGAAGGGCCAGAGTGTAACAAATGCTCTAATTAGGCAGAGCAGTAAACTAGATCGGCTCTCATACTCATGGATCTTCCCAGCCTTGCTGACATTTACCCAATATAGCCAAAATCTTACCCCCAAATTAACTCCATTTACAGCATGGAAGCAACAATTTTCAGGAGACAAAATAAATGAACAACCTCACTTTCTAAATGCTGAAACTCTCTTTTCCCATTCAGAGATTTTAAACATTTGAACAGCTGACAGCTCCACTGTACTAACTGGTACAGAAACTGAATATGGATAATTTCCAAGTGATATGCTGGAGTAAAGCAGTGCTATCCTGTTGTACCAAGCTTCGTAAATTGGATAAGAAAAATAAATTAGAAACTAGCTAGTATATTGAACAAATTTACACTTTTTCTAAGCAAGTTTGGGGCTATAAAGCAAAGCTTATGGAAAAATATTTAGTTAAGACACCAGAGCACTGTTAGCAAAGTAACACAGCTGAGAAACAAAAGCAGGCTCACCTTCCGCAATTCAATTGTAACTTCATTTCTGTGTCTTCTCATAGTCTGTAAGTAAAAAAAAAAAAAAAAAAAAAAATTAAGTCAAGAAAGTAGTATTCTGTTTTGGAATCAGCTGTTTCTAGGTAAAAAGTGCAGTTATTTATCAAAAGACAGGGAAAACTGTGCATAATTTATAACTCAGTCTTTCCTAGGAGGATGCACGTGTTTTTTGTGATGTTTTGCTTGGGTTGGGTTTTTTAATTTGGTGGCTTGTTCCCTTTCCCTTTTTTCCTATTTTTTTTTTTCTAATAATTATACACCATACAGAATGCTTTGTCATAAACCACAAGAAGTATCCCAAAAGTACAAAATATCACCTTCCCCATGGAGTTTCACTAGAATGTTTCTCCAGGTGTTTTCACTGCAATGACCCTCCAGGTGTTTATATTTGCAGACCAAAAGTAGCAGTAAATCCAGGTTAGACAATCTCATATTCCCATATAATCACATTCACAACCTAAACACACAACCTGCACTAGTTCTCTGGGCAAAATCAGTCATTACTGACAAAAGATGACTGAGCTCAATGCAACAAGACCAATCAGGCTTGTGGAAAAAGGAAATAAAGTATTAGAGTGGCACTGAGTCTCCTTAGGATCTATAGCCTAAACCCCGCAAAGAAAACCCAACCCTTAAGCACCTCGGCTCCTTAAAGATATTGGGCACTCAGAATGCATTCCTGACAATGCTACTGCACCTCTTAGATAAGAGAGACCAGAAGACTGAAAAAGAATTTTCGCCTACTGAAGACAATCTCCCAAGGTACATTCAACTATCAGTGGAAAAGACATGTACCATCAGAATGCAATTCAAAGGAGAACAGGACTGGATGACTGCTGGCAGTCCAGCAAGATCACTCACACTAACTAAAATTAGCCTTTTAAAATACTTTCTATGTCCTATCCTTGCTACTGACCTTCACCACCACTATCATGCTCCTTTTGAGTTAGGGCAAATAACTCCTTGAGAAAAAAAGTACCACTGAAGACCAGCAGTATACAATAAACACCAGTACTCCCCATCAGCCATCAAAGAAAATACCAAACATGCTAAAGATGAAGTACAGGCAGAAAAAAACCGAGCAGATTTCACACCATGAATATATACAGGACATAACTACAATAGCTTCACTTTTCTCAGGCAGTTTGCACAGCAGCACTATGGGCAGGGGTGCCACTCATAGACCAGGTCGCTCAGACCCCCATCCAGCCTGGCCTTGAACACTGCCAGGGATGGGGCATCAGCAACTTCTCTGGACAACTTACCCCTTGGTCTCACCACTCCCCCAGTACAGAATTTTTTCCTGACATCTAACCTAAACCTACTCTCAGTTTAAAAACATTGCCCCTTGCCCTGTCACTATCTGCCCATATAAAAACCCTCTCTCCCTCCTTTTTATAAAAAGCTCCCTGAAGGTACTGGAAGGCTGCATTGAGGTCTCCCTAAATCTCTCGTCTCCGTTTTGAAATCCATTACCTTGGGCTCACTTGAGAGTAAGGAAGGCTTGTCTTCCTGCCCACAACTGGATTAACCAGCTCACTCACGTAAACACAGACAAAATTCTCCTTTTACATCTACAGGGTTGAGCTCTACTACTTTAAACAAAGCAAGTCCTCATTACGGTAAGAGGACACGTGCACTACAGCATCTACCAGGACTGCATGTATTTCCCCCTCTCATCATTTTGGTACACCATTGAATACTTGCGACCATCTGAGCCTGCTCCAACAGCTCAGTACAAGGACTGGATAGCTGGGGAATGGGAGGGCCTCGGGTAGGTTCATTAGTCTGAACAAATAAAGGACCCAAGAAGTCATCACACGCAACTAGCATGACCAGTCATTCAAATTTCTTGTTCTATTAGAACTTTATATTTGAATAATCTTAATTACTGTGTCAAATTTAAGGACACCATATAGTCTGAAGTTTTTCAACACTTCTTCCCCATGACAGCTGCCTTCCAGTACTAAAGGTGGATACAAGTGAGCTGGAAAGGGACTTTTTACCCGAGCATGGAGTTATGGGACAAGTGGGAATGGCTTTCAACTGAAAGAGAGCAGGTTTAGACTAGGTATTAGGAGAAACTCTTTACTGTGAGGGTGGTAAGGCACTGGCACAGGCCTCCCAGAAAAGTCATGAATATTCCAACTCTGGAATTGCTCAAGACCAAGTCAGATGAGGCTTTGAGCAACCTGGTTTTGTGGAATGTATCCTTGCCCATGGCAGGAGGGTTGGAACTAGATCTCCAAGGCTCCTTTCCACTCACATCATTCCATGATTCTGTTACTCTGCATTTCAATAAGAAAATGCAGTTAGACAATGCTGTAAAGTCTCCTTTTCTTAATCATTCTGTGTTCTAGACACCAAAACTCTTCATTGAACATTTCACTATCAACACCATCCCACCTTCCCCTAAAATCTCATCTTTTATTCCTATTTATCTTAAATTTTAAGGCATACCCTATCATAATCAGTCAACTCGAGTGTCCGCTAGAATTTTCCTCTCCAAAATCCAATATTGTACATGCCAAATTTGAGGTCTCAGGGATTTAACTGATGCAAGGCAAAATTCACTTTTAGATTTGCTCCCTACCTACAATTTACTCATTTATCTATGCAACAGTACTCTAGAACACTTATACTGAACAGAAAAATCAGACTAAATCTGAAGTTCTTTAGGAGAAAATGATAACATTTATCATGCACCACTCTTACGGAAGCAGGGCAGATCTAAGGAACATTATATACTGTGCTCAACAGTTTAGCAGCCTGATATTTTTGGTTTAGAAAAACCCAAATACAGTGTAGTCCCAAGCAAGACATTACTACTCATTTCATCAATTTACTCTAAAACCTTCTCTAACAGCACTTTGACTAAAGACAGTTACTCAGAGTCAGCCATCCATGAAGTCTCTGCTGGGAAGACTCCAAGCTTCTTTCTAAGGGCAAATAATTCACTCAGATTTTCCATTAGGGTTTTATCTTTTTTTCATACTTCCATTACTTCAAACTCTCTGATCCTACCCTATTACAATTCTGTCTCAAATTTTTTTACCTTTTTTTCCTGTTTTTTATCAAGCTGATCTTCAAAATATTTCACTACTCCATTATGGTTTTCACATTTAATGTGCAAAAATCTCCCATCTTTTCCCTATTTAGAGAGCTACCACTCTTCAGAAAAATCCATTAAAAAGGTTATCACCTCTGCAGACCTTTTTGCTGACCAGTACCATATATTTTCTGAGCTGCAACACGCTATTACAATCTCCATATCACCTGGGTTTTATCCTTCTAGCTGTTCTTTTGTATTTCATTTTAAACTTACTGTGAATGTTTTCTCTTTTAAAGCAGCTCTGGTACATTTTCTTTTTACCTTCCCCCTTTAAAAGGCAGAACAGGCAGTACTCACCACTAAGTCCAGTGCTGCCTGTCCATTCACAGAGCAAGTAGGTTGATAACTGGGATATCAGTCTTAACTCCATGGAAACAATGAATGTTATCTGCCCCCCACTAAACTAAGGGCTCCCCACTGTGTCCTGCAGGCACAGCATCTTTAAAAAAAAAAAAAAAAAAAAAAAAAAAAAATCGGTTTGTCAGGGTCATCAGGATCACTGAGAATCACTGAGATACAATGCTGGGGCTAGAGTCTTCCTCTCTAGGAAGGGGTATGGCACTAAAGTTCCCAAAAAGCCCGTGGTGCATTCTGGCAGTTAAACTTGGTTGCCATGGCTGGATCATGATCAGTGCTCCTTGCCTGTTGTCTGCTGACACTATTTCTAACCCAAGACTTTGTGTCCCTGGCACATGAGATGACCACTGCATATCAATGTGTTTAAGACCACAGATTCCACTTAATTCATATTTGTCAAATGTGGCAATTATAGACTGTACATGAAAAACACATGAATGCACTTTACATTGGCTTGATTACCTAATTTTATTCATGCTGCTTACTGAGAATTTCTCCAGACTATTGCCCAGCTTAATCTTCTCTCCTCTTTACCACTGGAGCTGATACATTAGTGTCAGACTGCTCTATAAGGCGGCTTTTAATGTCCACAATTTAGTCACCCTTGCCTTGAAAGACCTAAAATGTTTCAACTTCATCTAATTACAAGAAATGCGGATATACCTATAGCCCTATATTCTGCATACTCTTGCTGGAATTTTGGAAGCTTTACTTTAAAACTTGCAGACCAAAAGGCACAATTTCCTGGTGGAGTGAGGTAGGGAGAGTAGGACAGGATAGGACAGGCAGATAGGAAAAGCCCAGATTTTATTCCCCCAAAACCAAATTATTTTGACAATTTTTTGTCCTGTTTTGGCATTATGTGAAAGGAAAGTATTTAAAGCTTGTGTTTCAGATGAACCATTTTAGAAATACAGCAGGTCATCAGCACCTTCCTACAGCCTCAGAAGAGACACACACATTATAATGCAATAGCATATAAAAGAAGCAGTCTTAACTACCACTGCTAGCCCCCCTTCAAGCAATCATTACCACTGTAAGCAGAATAACATGCTTTTACACAACCTGCAAGACCCAGCATGTAGGGACCTGACAGGCATTTACAATAGATTTATACACTAGTATAAAGGGTAAACATTTTCCCCAGGTAATACAGGTCAGATAAAACAGAGAGAAGAGACAAAATTATTCTGCAGCTTAACCCAGGATTCATTCCCAGCTTCCAGGCTGGGAGGACATCTGCTGAAGTCCATACACAGTTGAGGCCTAGCAAGAGGTTACCAGCAGATCTAATACAGGGTTTGCCATCCACAGCTTCTGACTACGATCATGTCCCAGTGCAGCGTGCTCAAACAAGTAACCGCATGGAAGCTGGAAACAGCACATCTCAACACTGATCCCCAAACCAAGGGTAAACTGTTTCACTGGATAAAAAGCAGTCTCCAAATCTCAGACAGGGAAAACACGGCACAGGCAAAATCCTACAGATCACAAAAATGACAGCTACAGCATCTGAACCATGAGGACACTCCTAAACACAAGGTATTACTGCACCATGCACTAGGTGCAAACAGTAAAAATTAGTAACTACCAGTCAGCATTAAGAAATAAGAACACAACACTTATCAAGGTGTGCTACAACATTACATCTCAATTGTTATATACAAAACACAAGGCAGACTTAAGTTCATAAGGCTTTTGTAACTAGAGATTTCTTTTCCCCAGTTCACTATATGTAAGAAACAATTATTTACCAGTATGTTTGACAGGCTGACATAACCACAGTAATGTGCCAAGTACTGTAAGTCTTGTTACAAGTCATAAGTAGATGTTGAGCAGTATTTCTAATTTCAAGTTCCTCAGCATTTTGTTATTTTATAAGATAAAGCATAAAAAACCCACAAAAGATTAGCTAGATGTTAGATAAACCAGTGTTTCACTTCTACCCTGAATTTCTGAATATTCTTCCAAAGTCAGATACAGTTACATATGAAGAATCTCTCCTAATCACCTTCTACTTGAAGGATAATTCCTAGTTCCCTCAAATCTGAAATTAATTTTACACGCCAAAGAAGAAAATCACTGCACGCATTAGGGTTGCTGTGTTAAGGGCTGCAAGGGAACTTTGTTTCACTGTGATAGGAAACACAAAAATGCTAAGCTGACAAAAGACAAGAGATTTAAGAGACACTAGACCTTGGGAAAAAAAAAAAAAAAAGAAGAGGAAAAGAATGCCACAGTCCCTGTAAAACTGCCTTTGACAGAAGGAACACAATACAGCTGTCCTCATCAGATCAGTGTTTCAGATCTCTCAACAAGGGTGCCTATCTCTCGCAACAAGATGACAAGAAACTCAAAAGTTCAGTTTCAGCCACCTGAGGCGAAGGGAAACATCTTCCTCATTCTTCAATTGATACTTGTTTTATGACAGAACACAAAACTGCATCAAACTCTTGATATCAAAAAGCAGTGGCCTCTGAAATTCTTAATTATCAGTGTAAGTGGTACCACCAGCACATTCAAAGAATTATTTTTCAGTGACCAAATATGTGGGAACCTTTCACTGAACCACACATGCTTCACAAGTACCATTCGTGAAACTGCATATGAGGTTTATATAACAGGATGCTCATTATGTGCTAAAGAGCTAATACCACTCCTGTCACACTGCCACTTGGTGCCTTACATGATCCATGCAGATCTTTCTGGAAAAAAAAGGGATTACTTTGAAGTGTTGAATAACATTGAGATTCTATGGAGGTGAGTCTAACAAGCTTTTCGAGCCTTTACTTAACATAAAAAAATTTAACTGCAAAATACATTAAACTATTTTAAAAGGCAATCCATATAGCTTCTGTAATCTAAAAGTTTAAGGAACCTCAAAACCAATCAGCTGTACTTGTACATGAAAACAACATAACATTTTTCAAAATCCTCTGTAGCAAACAAAGTGTTGTACCAGAGTGGGGGGGAACAAAAACCCAAACCTGACTATAGATATACAAGGCTGCAGGAAAAAAAAAAAAAAAAAAAAAAAAAAAAAAAAAAAAAAAAAATCAAGCTATCCAAAAGGATAAAAATCACACCTTAGACAAAGCAGTCAGAATAGTCCTCCATTTATGAATGTTTTAAAACAATGTTACTACTTTAAGCAAGCTCAATCTCATCCACAAATATTAGAACTAGTCTTAGGGTTTCTATTAATTTTAAGTTTCTACTTCATACCTAAAAATCAATCTTTATTGATTATAAACTCTTCAAAGTCCCTTAAGTATATCACTTGCGGAGTCACAGAATTCTGGCCACTTGGTAAGATTACTTCATCCCCAGTTACAGTACAGATCAGCAAACCAAAACTATTTAAACGTGCGGGTGATACAACGAGTCAGAAGGTCAAGTCATCACATTTCATTTTGTACGCTGGGATACAGAATCCTTAAACAAAAGTAAAAATTAAGTTTCATGTACAGGGTGCTTAATAATGTACATTCTCTGCAGAGAAATAATAATCAAATGCTGCAACAGTAAGAGTTATGAATTTTAATGATTTTAACTACTTTTGGCTATACCAATTGTGTCGGAAGGAAGATTAAAGCATAACCAGCATTTTACAACTAAAAATCTACCTACCATTGTAGCAACAAAATAGGCAGCTCAGCGTGGTGCTCATCCTGAGCATCTATCTCATTAAGTGGGATACCTCAGCAGTGTCAACTTTTAATCAACACATTTAGATCACTTCCATTACAGCTTGAGCAAGCAAGTCCACAAACCATCAGAAATGAAGAGACAGGAAAGAGATGTTTTTATCCAGGCAGCACGTCAATACCGCCAGCTGCCCCAAGACCAGCCAGCTGCCTACCCCCACTCTCCTGCAGGCCAGCCAGCACATACCAGCCTCGAGCTAGCCCATGGAAGTGAGAAAGCCAGGATCATCTCGACAAGATGAACACCACAGCCCAATGTCAGCTTTGGCTATTCTGTGGATACAAAAGTTATGTTTCCAGGAACTTTAGTAAGATGTGTATTTAATTCCTTTGAAAATTCAGCTCTTAAATGGAGAGAACAAATTCACTGACCAATTCTAATGTCTCTGAATCTACAAACATCATTAAATTCTTTATTTGTGCTTTTGCTTCTCAACATTACAGAAACAGGTCTCAGAAAAGCACAAGTTACGTGCTTAGAGGAAAGAGCTACCCTGAACGCATAGCTGGGTTAGTAAAGCAGCTTGATTAAACATACAGGGTGCCCAAGCAGCTTAACATTTGCAAGTCAATTCTAGGCTACTTCCACCTGCCAAACAGAAAGAACGAAAAACTGGCCCAGTTCCAACAGCTGGATTGGATTTAGCTAATGCTTTCCCTCTGGCATACGAGCATATCCCTGAGTACAATTTATATACCTCACAACATAGGTGCAGGTGCAAGACAGTAAAAGGTGATGTTTGTATTGATGAAGTAAACACTGTTCTTCCCTAAAAACTGCTTTACTGGTCTTTTTCCCCTATTCCTTCCCTGACACTTCTTAACAAGTATGAAATACTGCAATGCACATGAAAATGCAGAAGTCTCAGGAGCCAGGCTGCTTTGGGGCAGAAAAAAACCCTATCAAAATGCTTGTTTTTATACAATTGATCAGATGATTTAAGACTGTCAGCTGCCTATCTTTGGTTAACATCAGAAGCTAAGTATTCCTAATTTGCATAGGCATACAATCAGTATGTGTAAAGCTGAGTCTTAAACTGATGATATTGTTCTACTTGTTCCGGTAACAGCTGGCTTCAGATAAAAACAAAGACAAAAAATGCTGACAGGTGGTGACACTGCTCTTCTACCTGTTCACACTTTCAAAGTGCATATCCCTTACCCCAAGAATTGCAAGTATATCGCAATACAGGAGGGAAGAATTCTGGGACTGCATCAAGATGATCTGAATGCAACTACTTAATCACAACTAGAGCAATTAAAAACAATGCTCTGGACACCAATCCCATTAGTTTTTTTCGACATACAAAAAGATCTGACATCCATGCCAAAGTAAACCTAATGTTTAGTCCAAATTAACCATTCTAGCTAGGTTTATTCCCTCACTAGCTAGGTTTATTCCCTTACTTACAAGCAACATGGATTATTACCCATCTTTTTTCCCCCAAGCAGTGCTGGCAGACTCTCCTTCCCCAAGCCCAACTTTGAGACTTACCCAATTACCAAGTGCTCCTATATAAAGCTTGAAATTGTCCTTCTAACTAAAAAAGGGATTTTTTTTCCCCAGTCGCACAGACTGCAAAGTTGGGACAACTTCACTTCTGGCTTCGTTATCATAGTTCCATATTAAATTATGCTGACCCAGTTAAAAATGCAGGCAGGGGGCACGGATTCCACAGTACAAGCAACAGATTTACAAAAGCAGCCAAACAAACTTAAAATGTGTCTATACCTTGATCTGATACTCCAAGACAGTTTTATTTCATTTGATTACTATTTGACCCGAAAGGTATTTGCTCCTCTTTTAGATAAACATTCTATTATTTTGCATAAGGCTTTAAAACTTAGTCGAGATTCCCTGTGCGCTGCAGGACCGTAATATTTTAAAGCTTCCTTTTGGCTTGTAACATTTAACACAGTGCTAGGTACATTATGAGCAGAGTGCAGTATTTATGCTACTGTATTTTATGCCCTCATCTGTCTGGGACCTATGTTCCTCAGGGTTAATAAAGGCCACTAAAAGAAAACTAGATCTTTCTGCAGCTGGAGCCACGACACTTTGTTTTTTAATCCTCAGTTTGGGGCCCCTGAAATTAAGTCCAGCTGCCTTTTGTTAACTAGTCTGTGACAAGATAATTCAAGTATCTGAACCTGGCTAGCCTCAGCAAACTGGATGAATGAGAGATCTACCGTAACTCTCTTATTATGGTGGGTAATGACTCACTGAAGTCAGACTCTCATGCCAATATGGAAAGCCACAAACCTCCAATTATTACTGCTCATGATGCTGACTCACCTGAAAGCCCTGTGGAAGCAGACAGCTGCCCATCCACATTGTATGCTTCGACTGCTCCCAAAGTTCTTGGCAGAAAAGCAATTGCTATGTTTACTTCTTACCAGCTCTTTTGTAAGGATATTCTTCGAGGTCCTGATATCCTCTCTGCAACTGTTCATCCTCCATACTGAGCTACTACCAGCAAAGAAGCAAGAAGTGAGCACTCACATCTTCATTCCCACATGCCAATTACCAAGTTTACAAGTACAAACCTATCAAATAACCCTCAGGAGGCTAGACTCGAAGCAAGTTAGTTGGCTGCATTCAACACAAACTGCACCAATACTAAAGGACATGAAGTAGTCTGGAATATAATGAACATGTTATCTCCTGGTTTGATATAGAATAAAAGAGCAGGAATTCTCTATTCTACATCAAAACTCAAGGAAAGAATACAACATCTAGTCAATTTTCAGTTACTACTGTTGTGTAAATCAAGGACATTATATCCTGTCAAAGTTGTACAGCACTTGCATTCAGATGTTGATCTTAACATTGTTTATCACACCTTTACTGACATCAGACCAAATACCACAGTGCACCCATTTGGGCTCCTCCTGAAGGCAAAATCAAGTTTCCAGGTTAATTCAACAGCATCCCAAGATAAACTCATCACTGTGCAACAGCTGGTCTGCAGAGAGCAACAGGCCGGCAGCAAGGATGACCAACTAATTTCAAGTTCTACTTTTGACTGGTCGTCCTAACAGGGCAAGGAACCTCTCCACAGAATGTCACAAAAAGCAGTGGCAATGCACTCACTTGCCATCTCCATTCTGACAAGGTCTACCTTGAAAAACTTAAATGCGGTGTTTGGTCATTTATGCTGCAGCCCAAAAGAAACTGATGGATACCTGCACCCAGTTTTTCTTCTGTATTTTTTGGAAAGAGAAGGGCTTACTGGATTTCACAAAGATGCCAGCTCTGCCTTATCTGAATACTGTAAAACACCAAATAAATACCAAGAATACTGGAAACCGAGACAGTCTAATTACAAGTGATTCCTATTCATACTTCTTTTGAAAGTTAGAAGATTAAGGCTTCTTGACACATTAAATAGGTACAAGGATTTGAGATTTGGTACTTTTGCGTTACAGGAATCTGCTTTTGCCAGTACAGTAACTTCTAAAAAGGTAATTAGTTCTTTTCCTATATTACATGAGCACTGTAGTAAATGCTTTATTAGAGTTTCCTGGAAAGAGAAGCTTAACCTGTTCTTGAGGGAGAACAAATGATGTACCTACACAACTCGCCCAAGACATGACACCCACTCTGTCCTCTCCTAAAGCTGCTAAGCAAGCATCCCTCCCATCCCTTTGAGCAGGGAAAGCAGCAGACCTGTCTAGTCAAGTGGAAAACCTGACTGCCCCCACAAAAGACAAGGAGGCCCTTTTCCCTTCCACAGTCCAGAAAAGCAGAAGCCTGAAGAAGAGTGTAGAAGACCAACTCAGGTACAGTTTCATTTTTTTACTAATAGATGTTACCAGAAACCAAACCCACCACCTAATACCGTATTTCACAGACAAAATACCATATTCATTGGCGTACAGGACATCAAAGCAGCAGAGCAAAATTAGGACCTTTCATGGCAACTAGGTACAAACAACTGACTAAAAATTTGATCTTCAGATCAACATAAAAATTTAAATACTTTCAAATGTAAAAACTTGTATGAAATTGTAGATTTCAAGAAATTCATTACAAAATTAAGTGTTTTGGTCAGAAAGGCTTCACAGATTTCTGGGGCAACACCACAGATTCTTAAGCTTCCCAAATATTTATACTAGCTTCCCTCAAGAAGGAGAAAAAAAAAATTAAAAATACAAGGTGAAATACTAGCCAGATACCTTCTTGTGCAATCTGTTTTTGAATAAAGACACTCCCTTTACAGATACTTAACCAGTCTTCAACTGTAATATCAAAGTACCTCAGACGACCATCCTATGAATCCATGATATATTTATAAGCACCTCCCTGCAAAGTGGGGAAAAAAGTTTTGTTATTCCATCTATAAAATGGGAAAATAATTGCAATTTGCATATATTTACAAGGTGCCATAAAAAAAAAAACAAACAAGTCAAGTCCCTAGAGAGCTAGGCTATATTCAACCACAGCAAACTTTTTTGGTATAATATTACATGGCTCAAATGAAATCAGATTTTCTTTGCTGTTTTTTGAAAGATATAATCAAAAGGCAAAAAAAAAGATTAAACATGTGCTAGCTGCCTAATTAAATCTATGAAGAGATCATTCTGCTCAAGATGCAAGAGAAAACAACAAACCCAGCTGACAACACAGGAAGATGGAGCATTAGGAGTTAGAAAATACACTCTAGCAACATCCCACAATCCCATGAACTTTGTCAGCTGCCCTTTTGATTTAATCATTTCAGTACCCTGAATTACAGATGCTTCTACCTCACGTTTTAATGTGACAGAAACATAGAATCTGTGTGCTCACATTACTTGAACACCTTGGGTATCATACTTCTCTCCCTGAAGACTCCTCAAGTTTCTCAAAATTTCAATTTATACATCCTTCCATTTAAAAAAAGGTGCTGTCACATTGATTGCACATGTCAGTGCTCCTTTAATGTCTCTTCTTGTCTGGAAGGTTGCTCCTCAGTGCTGTTTGATCAGTGAACACTATAGATTCATCTTGCACACCTGGAGAACAGTGGTTAACAGGATCCTGATGAATTGCAACAGGGCTCTCATTTCAGGATCCTCTCCTGATGTGGAAGGCCTCCTGTATCTGGCTGAAAGTCAGATTTTTATTGCAGAGAAATCACTACCACTGACTTTGCATCTAACATTACAGGCGCACGAAAAGAAGTGAAAGGCCCTGATGCCAAAAAGCTGCATGCAGAGTATCAGCTGGTTAGGGTGACTTCAGTTACCTCAGCAAGACACAATGTGTCTCCACAGAATTTCATCAACCTTCGGATTACACTGTAGTTGACTCAGAAAAGGCAAGGACAGGGACTCCAAGAACTGCAAACCTGAAATCTGACACTACACCTGGTCAGGAATCCCCTACTAGCACTTCTGAAAACCTGGGCACAAACCATCCTAGCACCCTGTGTGACTGACCACCTTCTCATGCTGATGAGCTCAGTGCTCCACACCAGCAGGTTTGTAGTGGGGCTTGAACACTCAATAAAAAGATCACTGCCATCAATGCTTACAAGTCTTGAAAGGCAGCTGTTTCTCCAAACTGATTTTCCAAATCACTCTATCACCACCTCCAAAGTCCACCTGTTACTGAATCTGACAATAACAAAGGTTAAAAACACTCAAGAAGAGGTCCTCAGCTGACGAGACATGACAGAGTATGAGGGAAATGAGGAATTCAGTAACAGGTGTTTGAATGAAGAAGATACAAATTTGTCTCCTGTTCTGCAGACACTAGTACATTACATATTCCTATTTTGTACTTGCTGTATTTTTTAAATACACACAAAGTCAAGTTTAAAGCTGACTGCAACATTTACTTAGCCTGAGAAAGGAGACAAGTGTCAGCTGACCCAGAGGAGCCTCCCCAGCAGATTTAATAGTGTTAATCTGATTGTGAAGGGAAACAGTCCAACAATTAAATACCACTAGATGAGATATACCTACTCCCCTTCACACTGACCTCTTTGAGCCACCACTGGTCTTCTCCAGATGTGAAGGGCTGGCTCAGGAAGCTAAGGGAGCAGAAAATTAAAGAAACATGAAGAGCTTTGCAACTAGTTCACACCAAGGCATAGACAGTTCTGATGCAGGACTAACTTTCTGGAAGAAACCAGTGCTTTTGACTACCCACATCAAATTTTGTGATATGGAATACAAAGCCCAATTTCTATTATATTAGTAATCAGGAATGTCAATTCAGTATCAGAGTTTCCCACAGCAGATATTTTGGAAACAACTGACAGACTATACTCCTGGAAAGGATACAGGGTTTGGATTTCTTTTTCAAATCAGGTCAGTTGACAATTTGTCTTTACTATTTGATGACACAACCCATTATCTACTAGTTCATTGCCTGCTCTAGCCCGTTATAAATTAGATGCCTCATTCCACTTCTAATCCCACAACAAATACAAATCTGATCAGTTACTTGTAGCTAGTGCATCCTCCTAATTGCTGTCTTTTCATATCACACAGTTTTAGAGGACAAAACATCGTGCTCGGATATGTGCTGGAACTATACAAATTATAAAAGCCTCAAAGACCTTATGTAAAAAATAGTTAAAGAGCCCTTTAAAACTAGTCTGACTGTTACACCACTACCAGCCGTGACCAGACTTCAATATTCTACAAATTAAAAATCAATCCTTTCATAAAAGAAGCTTTAGAGATACCAGTGCCACTGCTGTAGTGTTAGAAATACACAAGAATGAAGAAAAATAAATTCTGTAATTACAGGAAGATTACCAGAGGCTTGGTATATCACAACAGCAAACAGCAATAATTGAGCCTCAATACAGCAAGCACAGATCCCAATCAGCTTATGAAGATTATGTTCATCACGAGATAACATCTCCAAATTGCACTCTCCACAGGTATTTTTGAAATAAACAATGATTTCCTAATGTATCTGTGTATTTAAATATTTTAAAATGCAATGCATTCAACTGATTTTGAACCTCAAGGAAAACACTACATAGTACATCTAAATGGCCTTATTAGGCATTTGCTTTCTGCCAAGAGCCACAAACATTTCAGTGCTGTAACATTTACCTGCAGACTGAAGCTTGGAAAATTCTGCAGCAATAGTAACCAAAGAGGCTTCCCACATCAGTATCTTACTTCCTACCCATGTAATCCTTTCCAAGGTACAAACAAGTACACTTGTGTTCTCCCAAGAGTGTGTGTATACACTGGGTTTAAAGGGTAATGAAGAAGCGGCTGGAGTCAAAAACTCTGCATGAGAGTACAGGATCTTGCAATACATCTAGTTCCCAACAGGAAGCTACCTGACACCTGTGTCTTCACTCAACAAGCCAGTCAACTTTCTAGGATGGCAGCTCCATAGTACCTTAAACCTACCCAAACCAGCAGTTAAAGCCCTAATCCCTTCTAGCATCCTTTCCTGTGTCAAAGTGAAAGCAAAGAGAGCTGATCAATCTGTATTGTGAAATCTTGAAATAAACTGCATTGGTACAGAACAGCTGGGAGTAACAGGATTTCTGGGACTGCTACAACCCTTACTTGTTTCATGAGGCCTTGGAGGAGAATACAGGGAGACAGCAAAAACTCTACTTAGTGCACAGAACAGCACCAGAAATGAGCTGGCAGCAGCACATCTGCCCATTTGCTAACACTGTGCAGGTATGGAACCTCCACTGCAAAAAGTCTTCGACGCTTGACAAGAATGTGACTTCAAGTCAACCCGTACCTTTTCCCAGATACCCAGAGACTGCACAGATTTGACCTCCCCAGAATGACATTCTTCTGCTTGCAAAAATATCCATGGCAGCATGATAGAAAAACGGCAACTAATTCAAGCATCCTCAAAAACCAGATCCTCACTTTCAGCAATGGAGGAGTAGTAAATACACTGAATCTGCCAGAGCTGATGGAGGAGATCTGGGCTAAGCCCGCTTTCTTCCTCTGCCTCGTTTGGGGTGAGGATGCTGAAGGTGGAGAATAAAAATGTATGCTTCAAAGCTCCTGATCCCAAAGGCAATACAGACTAAAAGGTGATAAAACTGCCTGTAACTGGGGAAAAGACATCAGTGAGCAGGACATCAGAAACTAAAAATCAAATAGAACAGGAGTAGGTGAAAGATGACAAGAGTGGCTAAACTTCCTTATCATAAATGGCCCTCAACAAATTTCAGAAGGATAACCCTACAGCCTAACCAACAGAAGATCAAGGAATTGTCTTCTTTTGACTTATGACTAGGGGTATGACAAGTATACCAAAAAAATTTTTAATCCCAGTCATTGAAGTGTCTTTACATAAAGTTGTTCAGTTTATAACACACTAACTCCTTACTAGGTTTTAGGTTTCTTTCTCTGGTTGGTTTTCTTCTAAATGAGTGCACATAGAGTTTTAATTTAGTATGCACTTTGCTAATTACATGACCACACAGTCTCATTATATCACACACAAAAAACATCAGCAAGTCATGCAGACAGCCCTATAAATGATAACACCTCTGCTCACCAAGAATTTTTCCTCAGTTTTAGTCAGGGATGCTGACTAATCCTGACAGAAAGAAATGGGCTGATTGTTTGATCCATCCCCTGAAACATCAGAACTGTGAGTCAACAAATGGGTACCTGCTATTAGCAACATTTCTAATCCAAGACATTGAAGGAGTAAATAAGGCTAAGAAGGATGCCACTAAGCAAAGAATAAAGCTGAAGAACTGCAAAAATCAGAAAGTTCAAATTAGGTTTTCTAAAAGCTAGGCTAGCTTAGATGTCAATATAAACAAACACAGTTACAATGGGTGCCACAAATTAAGTGATTGCAACTGTTTAATTTTGCCCTGTAAAGACTCAATTTTACTAGAATAATCAGTGCTGGAAAAAAAATCACTGAGATTTAAGACTCATGTCCATAACGAACACTGGAAAGCCTGCTCATCTTAAACAATTCAAAAACCTCTTTCACATCTCTGGAGAACATGGAATTCACCAGGCTGTGAGGAGAGAGCTGGCAGTTGTTTGTCCAGATGAAGCCATGAGTGTCTTGGCTCCTTACTGATCAGCTCTGCACGTTGAGGTTAACTTTGTCTGCTGCTAATCACATATCAGTACCTATAAAAATAGAAAAATCTCACTAATAAAAGAAAGAACAGAAACTCATATTAAGTGAAAAACACTTCTGGCATTTGGTTTTGCTATTATCCCTTTTGAGGGCTAAATATTTTTTTGAATATTAATACCCCAAAATCAGAGTTCCTGTTCAGTACCAACAACTCTACCTCCCTAAAAGAGAAAGGCAACAAAGAGGTATGGAACTTCCACCCAAACCTGAAACTAGAAAAAGGAGAATGAACCTGTGCCGGTCAAAGATTTAGAAGCTTTGCTTTCTGCTCAACAGATCTGTTCCTTTGTGCTTAGAGAGGCACAGTGAGAAGCTGCATGGGGTACAAAACAAAATCCAAAAGTACTTACTCATCTTTTGTTCCCTTAAAGTTGCACTAAGAAAAAGCAAATACAATTATATGGCCCAGCAAACCCAGTAATAAAATATGAGTTAACTACAAATTAAAGGAGTAAGTACTTTGGTCTGCCAGAAGTCTGTACCCAGAGGGGATCAACAGTAACTCACAGGTATTTAATAGCAGTCAAAGGAAGATTACTAAAGAATGTGTTCAAGCCTGATGTGTTCAAAGGCAATGGCTGCTCCCAGGCAGAAGGCGACTCAAGTGCCGCTGTTTTCAAACTGAAGCTGAGATTGTACAGCTTTGAATATTTTAAATTTTCCAGAGGATATAACCTAGATATCAGACCACGATTTATTATGCCATCATTCTAAACACTTCATTTCTCTTTGGTGGAGTTTGACAAAATGAGAAGATGTAGATCAATGCCAATGAAAGCACTGATGCCTCCTGATTTCCAAAGCTGAGTACAGAAAATCGGAGGCAGGATCTCTATGTAAAACTCTTTATTGCAGGACAGGGAGCAAACCAAGTGTATTTAACTGCTGACAGTTGGGAATTAGGTATATTTGATTTAGAAAACAAATCCTTTGTGAAGAGCCAATAACTTCCACTACACAGAGACAATCTGTGCAATCGGCAGATCAGTCTGTGTACTAGTTCCTCAAGAATATAGCTCTGCTGTGCTCATTCATTCTCCACTCTAAACTTAACTTACATTGTTTTACTTTTAGAGGCTTAAGTTAGATAAAGTTTACTCCAGGAAGGTACTTCTAATATGAACTTTTAAATACC
Source organism: Hirundo rustica (assembly GCF_015227805.2). NCBI lineage: Eukaryota > Metazoa > Chordata > Aves > Passeriformes > Hirundinidae > Hirundo > Hirundo rustica. The sequence goes on along the minus strand of NC_053451.1, from coordinate 54,390,237 downwards.
GGATCAGAAAAGAGTCAAAATGGAGGTTTAATAGAAATTCTCAGACATTTAATACAAATTAAGGTGTTCTGAAGGACACAGAAACATTTCCAATCTTTGAAAGTCATTTAAATAAACCTAAATTTCATTTTAGCATATCTCCATGGGTATACAACTCTAAAATACCTCTGCATTTTACCTGTTTGTTAGTGCAGAAGAAATATGTTACTTAGATTTTAACCCTTTTCAAAAGCAGCTATGACAGCTTTAACTACATTACCATTATTGGAGCTCTGCACCAGTCTTAGGCTCAGCCACAGAAAGGAAATCAGTCAGCACACTGGAAAACAACCCTAGGGATAAACTTCTCCATAAGAGCAAATACAGTACTCCAAAATAATTACTGCCCTTCAGGGAGAAATGAGAGCTAAACTACCTTAGCTGGTCTGGCAGAAGTAATCTCTGATACCAAAGCTTAGGCGGTCCATTCCCTCCGTCCTCCCCATGGAGGCAGATATGCAATTCCCCTAGTCCTGGGCATGCTATAATATAAGCAAGCGTGGATGACAGATCAGCTCACGCTAGGCAAAAACATACCTAACCTTTCCCTGTTTAGAGCACTGATGGATTCAGGCCAGTGACTGAGAAAGCAGCAACAAAACCGGTAACCAACACGGAGAGATGAGACAAGGACAAAGTGAATGAGGAGCAGCAGGAAGAGCCTCACTGGACGGGAAGGGGAAAAAGAAATGCACCACGCCCCCTCCATACCCTGAGAAGCAACTGCTAAACAGAAGGATGGGCAATTTTTAGTTACTTTCTAACATTTACTAACGTTAGCCAGAAGTGTTGAAGTTATCATACTCTTCACCTGCAATATTTTCTGTGAGAAAGATTCACTGCCGCAGACTTAAATAAAAATTAAAGATTACTTTACACTGTGAATGTCATCTTAAAGACACTGCTGCTGCTAAGCCTGACCTGCCTAAAATTGTCTCCACCCAAACAATATCAGCAGAAGCGTGAATTCTGCTAAAATACATAATGTGCTTTCAGAGGACTAAAATTCCAGTCTACCGATTACAAAAGTTAAGTGATAAAATCAACAGAAGCACGGAAAACACCCTCAGGTGAAGTCAAAGTAATCTGACACATATTTAGGTTTTCACTCTAGCGAATCCTAAGCTGATTTCAATCCTAGCCTGATTTCAGAGCTCCCTCCCCCTTTCTTTCCTATTACAGAAACTTAAACATGAGATTTGGGATTTCCTCTTTCAACTGCGAGTAGAACTGAAGATGTGTCCAATAACGATACGCAGATTCGAAGACCTCTAGGAAATAAACTCCCAATAACCCTGAAACTCTCCAATTCGGAGGAGTAAACTACTATCCCATTAACCTCACCGAGCACCGCTCTCCTTTTCCCATTCAGACGGAGACGCCCAGCAGACCATTACTGATGTGCCTACCATCATTTGAAAACAGAATATAAAAATTAAAAAGAAAAAAAGGGGCTGATACACCGTAGGACACGGAACAAAACGGGACAGCACAGCACACTGCAACAAGGCTCACCAGAGCGTGGGAGCGGTCCCCGGCACCAGCACAGGCCTCCGTGCGCGGCAGCGGCACCGCGGGGCGAGGGCAGGGCAGCCCCGAGCCCCGGCGGAAGGGCCGCCACCGCCCCGGGGGGCGGCACAAAAGGCGGCCGGCACCATTGTCCGAGGCCCCATCCGAGCCCCGGGCCCGGGGAAGGCGGCAGAACGGGGAGGCCGCCGGGGTGGAAGCGGAGAGCGCCGCGGTAAGAGAAGGCGCCGCACGCCGCCGGCCCTGCCCGGGCCCCGGTGAGCCGGCGGAGGGGCCCGCGGGCGGCCCGGCCGCGCCAACCCTTCCCCCCGCCGCTGCCTCCGCCCCCCGCCGGCCGCGCCCGCCCGCATGACGGCGAAGGAAAAGAAAAAAAAAACCCTCGGGCGCTCCCCCGCCGCCTCCTCCCGCAGCGAGCGCGGCCCGGCCCGGCCCCTCCTCTGGCGGCCGCCGGCGGAGGCGGAGGCCGGGCCCGGCCGGGGCCCCGCCGGCCCCGCACGCACCTCCGCGTCGCGGCCCTTGTTCTTGAAGCTCTTGATGCGGTGGCTCTCCAGGCCGGTGGCGGCGGCGTTCTCGGCCATGGCGGCTCCCGGCGGCTCCTGCGAGGCGGCTCCGGCGGCTCCCGGCGGCGGCTCGCGCGAGGGGCGGAGGGAAGCGGGACGCGCTCCGTGACGAGCGCGAGGGGGGGAAAACGGGCGGGGAGGGGAGGGGGGATGCCGCTGGCGCGCGCGCGCGCCGTTGCTGAGTGACTGGGAGAGGAGCGGGAGGGGCGGAGAACGGGGGGCGCGAGCGCGCGTGACGCGAAGGGCGGGCGGACGCTGTCCAATCGCGGCGCGGTTTCCCCGGCCGCGGTCCCGCCTCCTTCCCGCCCCCGCCCGGCGTGGCATTCTGGGATGTGTAGGCCTGGCGGGCGGCGGCTCCGCACGTGGCGCGGCGGCCCGGCCGCGGGGTTCCGGCTCGACGCCAGGCGCTCTGGGGCTCCGGGAGACCCCCGAGGGCGACGGGCAGGGCCTAACGATACTGTGCATACGGAACCGCAGAACAGGTCAGGTTGGAAGGAAATGCAGTGGGATATCTGGTCCAAATTCCCCCCTCAAGCAGGGCGAGCCCATAGCACATGGCATAGCATTGTGCACAAACGGTTCTTGACATCTCCAATAAAGGAGACTCCACACTCTCCTCTCTGGGCAAACTGTTCCAGTGTGTGGTCACTCGCACAGTAAAGAAGTTCTTCCTTACGTTCAGGTAGAACTGTTTGTGCACGAGTTTCTGCCCGTTGCCTCTTGTCCCATTGCCCGGCCCCACTGAGAAGAGCCCAGCTCCACCCTCTTGGCACCTTTCCTTCTCTTACTCATAGACATGGAGGAGATCTCTCAGTCATCTCTTCTCAAGGCTGAACAGGCCCAGCTCCCTCAGCCTTTCCTCACAGGAGAGATGCTCCAGTCCCTTGACCATCTCTGCAGCTCTCCACTGGACCTGCTCCAGGAGCTTCCTGTCTCTCTTGTGCTGAGGAGCCCAGAACTGCACACAGCACTGCAGATGTGGCCTCAGCAGGGCTGAGTAGAAGTGCAGCATCGCTTCCCTCAACCTGCTGGCAATGCTTCCCAGTGTATTCCAGGATTCCATTTGTGTTGTTAGCTATGGGTCTGTGCCCCCAAATGCACTCTGAGGTGACCCCACTGGCACAGCTCATGCTCAAAGTGGCCTCAGGCAGCTCTGCCATCCAAGGCTGTCTCATGAGTCTGCTCTGCACCTCCTCCTGTTCCTCATGACTGCACTAACATTGCTGTACGCTGCCTGGGAAACGCTGCGCAACAAGCACCTAAGAAATCCAGGTGTTTTCGGAAGCCTCAAGTCCCCTTTGGTGCGTGAGTCTGCCATGCAAGCAAGCCTTACCTGGAAAAAGCAAATCCAGTGCTTTGCCAACATGCCCTTCATACCCCGCATGCACAAGGCAGCTGCAGTCCTGTACCTAGTGTAACACACAGCACAAAGGGGCTCTCTGTGCCAGCCCAACAAATTGTCCCCAAGCTGCCAAAATGATTGCAGCACGGCTCCCCATATGCAGCTCTGGGAGTGTTTGGACAGACTGCAGACAGACCCACTGCCAGGTTACACATTGATGGTAGACTGGACACAGCACTTTGGGTCAAATACAGGTGTGCCCTGAAGTCACACCTGGAATTTTCATGATAGAAAAGAGGATGTGTGTGGGTGATGTAGTTGTACGGAGTGGTAAGCAGTGATCAACACCTTGCATAAAGCAGAGTATTATCCGAGAAAGCCAAACCCCCAAAGTCATTGAAACATGTAACGTTCAAATTTAGCTCATCTTATACCACATCAGGTTCTGCAACAGATCCTTACAGCTATATATATAATTTTCACAGACCTCTTTCAGAGTCTCTCCCTGTAACTGACAGCTCAGCTTTTTACTTGCCTTTTCCCAACTCCACTTTGGATCATTCAAGTGGCTATAACTTGTACCTCACAGCTCTGGCAAAACAAGGCTTGCAGCCTGATGGAGATGAGTAAAAATCTGGAAGATTAATGGTCTTCCTCACCATCACTGAGCTGCGTGCCAAATGTTCTTATCTGGCGGATCAATATAGCATTTCCATCTCTGTCATTCCCAAGTAGTTTAGACTCCCAATACACTTTCCTCTGTGTCTTTTCCCCGCAGCTTTATCCAGGCATGCTGCACCATTGTTGCTAGGAGTGGAAGAGAAGAAGGAATCAGAAGCACAACTGATGTGCCCGGCGTTTGTTAGAGGTGCCTCCTAGGCTATGTCTCTTGTACGTTTGAAGGAAAATTGGCTCCAGCTGTCCAACTGCCTTCAGGAGAGTTCTTAAAGCAGGTTCAGTAGCTGAGGACTTTGTTTTATCCTCCTGAGGAAGGTGGCTGTAGCTGCCAGCTGTGGGTGACTCAGGCCTGTGAGGACAGCAGAGCACTGCTGATATGATCCCTGCTAGGCAGGATCTGTTCTCCTCTGGAAGAACTGGTCACCTTTACCATGAACAAAAGATTATTATTCAGCACCACTCAGCGTAAACTGAGAGGTAAAAGGAAAACTTGCAACTACAAATCAAGTGTCTCCAGGCTGGGATAACTCAGTTTACCAATCCATAAATCTACACCCATTCCACTAGATAGGATTTATAGATTCACTGTCTTTTTCTTTCCCGTTTCTTCCTTGATATGAGCCCTTCAGAGTTTCTGTAGTGCATGTCATTAGTCCTAGTAGACACTCAGGAATTGAACACCTCTTAGACAGAGCTACATGGAAGTTTGCTTGGCTTTACTGCCTGAATAAAGCTTTGTGGTGGAGCTCTTGACTTGGTAATTGAAATTGCATGTACTCAGAGAAAACATTTTGATGCAGTTAAGCAAACACTCCTTTTTGGCACTGTAATTAACAGACACTACTAAAATATAAGGAATGAGTACTTTGCTACTTTGAAAACAGAACAAACCATGTGGATCTGGGTGGCTGTTCTTCATCATCATGAGTTTCATATCAATGTGTTCTTGTTGCCAAGGCCTGCAAGATATGTGTCGGGGCCGTGAGCACATTTAAAAGATTCACTGACCCTGAGCAGCCTCCCTGTGCTCCACTTCAATCCTTTGCCCCAGCGATGCTGGAGTGGTGCCAGTCTCAAGCTCCGCTGCAGCCTTGGCCCAAATGTGGGCACTGGGTGTCCTGGCTGGGTGATGGGAAAGGGTGAAGGGGAGCAAAAGAGGGTGGTTAGGGCCACCAGGGTCCGTGGTGCCTTCAGTGCCCTGATAACATAAACTGTAGCTTAAAGAGCTATGAGAAGGAAAGATCTTTCATAATTCAAAGATACGGGGCAGTAGGAACTTTTCAGGTGTCCCATTACTGAACAAAGTTGAGTAGCGCTTGTTTCTGGGATGACCTGTTGGCTCCAGCAAAACTGGATCAGCGCAATGAATATTTTGGGAAGAGCACATGGTCATCTCAGGAGTCTACCTGCAGTGTCAGAGTCAGAGGCCACTCACCCTGTGGCTGCCAGTCACTTGTTCTTTTGAAGTCAGCAATTTTGTCTGTATCCACCAGTCAACAGAGCTGCAAGAAAACCAGCGTGTAAAAAAATGTTTAATGAATCTGAATCACGTTCTTGCTGCAATCCCTCCAAGAAGGATTGGAGAGGTTTAGGTGCACTGTTTTAAGATGCAGTCCCACCCTGCTAATGGATGTTAGAAGGCGAGGCAGGAGAAACAAATAAAATGTGTCAGCTCCTCAGTCTCTGTTCACAGCCATGAGCAGCTGAAGCCAAGACCTTTGGGGTGGAGGAGGTGTGGATGCCTCCCCAGCAGAGGAGCGGGATGGCTGGCGAGGTGGGATTGTCTTGAAACACTGCTGCTGACACTCGGCTACAAACCACGTGTCAAGAACAGTCTGTAAAATCACGCGACTTGTAATCACAGAAAGATACAAGGATTGACGTTTAAGCTGTTACCTAAAGCACCCATGGGTCTGCTGCCTTGCTCTCTCGCCCCAAAATGGGAAACCCAAGCACCTCTGACCTGGGATGCAGGACAGCTGTAACCACGTTACCATTGGCACAGAGAAAACCTTTTTGCCTTACAAAATCTGCGCAGTTCATGTGCTCTCTAACTCTCAGCAGATGTTAACTTCCATGCCTTGCCTGCTAGTACCTCTAGAGACAGCGTGACTGGCACAGGCTCAGACCCTAGCACGGCTGGGGTCCCTGCCCAGAGCCTCTGTGGCTGTCCCGCCGCACGTTCAGCTCTCCAGCAACTGGCTGAGCTGTGTCTCCTTGGGAGTTGCTCTCTTACAAAAAGGGATGAGTAACACATGAAGTAAATCAAAGCAATGCCTCTGACACTCATTTTCCCTTAAGGTATATGTACTGTTTCGGTGAGACCATTAACGCCTGTTTGCAGTTCTCTCCATCACTGAGGTAAAAAATTTGTCTTCATAGGGAAAGAGTTATGTTCTTACCTCATTGCAACTGTGGCTTAGTAATGACAGCGAGCTAAATCCTGGTAGACACTCCAGCTTTGTCAGAGGCTGCCAACAAATGCCATGTGAGCTAAGAGGTAATGCACACACCAGGAGACATGAGACAGATCCACTGAAGAGAAGCTCATGGTAAGTTGCTGTGTAGAAAGATCCACAACGGCAAGGTCAGGAAATTCCTAAGCTGAAAACAGTTTAAACACTGGGAAAGTGCTGGGGGGAGCACCACTTTTTTTCTTGTTCTTATGCTTCTCTTAATACATCTGTTTACTGGTGACTCTTGGAGATGCAACAGTCTTACTGAATTCTTATTCACACATGCTTTTAGTCTGACCCACAGTAGTCCTTATATTCACAGCAGAAAATTAGTGCTCAGTGAACCATGTCAGTGTGAATTTGACACCCGAGTAGTCCCGTAGTACAGTGTGGTCCCCCAGTTTCAAAGCAGTAGGTTATGTCTGTCCTGTTGTTGATTTGTCCTTTCTCTGGTCACCTACCCTGGAGGCAGCTTACCTTGTGCCATACTCCAGTCTGGGGTGAAAACAGCTGCTTTTTTGGAAGAAAACTCCAGCCATAGGTTTGGATGATTCACAACACTCTCTGGCTGCAGTGGGGCTGTGCATCTCATCAAATTGGCTCTCTGATGTTGTTTCCCAGTCTTTCAGCAGTGTCTCAGCAGATGTGGCAGCCTGAAATACTTCTCTCCAGCAGAGCACCTCATCCCACTGCCCACAGGCAGCATGGCCAATGGCACCTTGCAAAAACAAGCAGCTCCAGTGGGCTCTCTGGAGCTTGCAGACTGGTAAAGGGCTCAGGAAACGTGGGTCCTCCTCAGTATCTCTGTGCCAGGGCCAGTCCCAGAGAGCTGCCCTTTCTGCTGGAAGAAGTCACTTCTGGGGGCAACACAAAGAGCTGGTGAGGGAGCTGGCATGAGGCTGGCTTTGGGAGAACCAGTGAGCAGCCCAGGGTCAGGACTGACAAATGCCTCATTATCTGCAGACGAGGAACAGAAGCATTGAGGGAGCAGCTGGATAGTCTGCTAGCATTTTCAGAATCTGGGGGACATTGTTAGTGAAGGAGAAACTGTAAAACCTCTGGTTATCCATAGGTTCTCCGTATTCTGTCTGAACCAAGTTGCTGTCTCAGCATCTTTGTCCATGCTTTAACTGGGAGAATTGGGTTCTCCTCCTTCTGCTTCAGAGCATCACTTTCCTTCTCTGCTATTCTCAGAGGAAGTCCCAGAGTATGCAATATTTCTTCACCTTCTGTTGTTTCCTGGTTTTAGGCAGCTCCACACAAGAGCTGGTGAGCTGCTGTTGGGGATGACAGCGAGGTGGGCACAAAATAGGGGCTTCATGGGCAAGGATGTTCTGCTATGGTACCCAAGCAAGAAGAGCTGAAGCAGGTCCCAGGTCATGTCCAGGTCCAGACCAGGGAATTATATGGCCAGGTAGAGGGATAGCTGCAATGTAGCTTGGGCAGAGACCAAGGCCAAAAGCCCTACTTAAAAGCAGTGCCTGAGATAAGGGGAGTGAGCCCTTGCCAAGGCTCCTCACAGCTTGTTCTCAAACAGCTCTTTGATTCAAGGCCAGGCAGCTGCACTGTCAAAGCTGGCCCTGGGCCCAGGCAGCCCAAGCCCCAGGAGGAGGGGGATGTGCTGAGGGCTTGGGCACCCACCTGGAGCTGAAGGCATCCCTTTCACCTGATGTCTGAGCTCCAGGCAGCCACAGAAACTTGATGGGTCACAGATATTCACACCAGCTTTTCCAAATTTAAGGTAGGTGATGGTCAGGAGCCAGAATGTCATTCTGTCCAGATAATCCCAGCAGAGCTTTTGAGATACTGTTTGCAGAACCGTGGATCCACCACCCTCTTGGCTTTGGCCTTGAGATGCAGGTGCTCAGGAGGCTGGGCTGGGCTGTGCTACAAACAGCAAAGCCTGATGGGGTCGTTGTTTTTCCTATAAAAAACACTTTGTACAAATGGCTCTGGGCGGTCTTCCCCATGGCCCCGAGCCTTTGGCACAGGCAGCTCGGAAGTGCACTGGTTGAAGCCCAGTTCTAGAGTCAGAAAGGGCCAGGAAATCTCTGGCACAGGTGATGTTGTAGCTGAAGGAGTTATTAAAGGAATGCAATTTACAGGAAAGGTCCCTGAGGACCTGGGAGTGACTGTCCGCAGGATGACTCTTAATTTATATTTCAAAGTGGATAATTCAATTGGCATGATTGGGAGTTTTGTCTTCGTGTCATGGCCCTGCACCTGCAAGCCCTGTTATGATGTTCTCCCATGAGACATGATGGCCACCAGTGTGAGAATCACTGTCTTTTTCCACCTCTCCTCCTATTCCCTGCCTCGCTGCATCTTCTAGACAGAAGGGCTCCTCAAAGTCTTCATGCAAGCTATGGAGACTGACTAGTGGAGAATGTCACAGTTGTTGAGGGAAAGCCTGTCTTGGGAGCTGTGGGACTCACACCAGCTACCCAAAGGGGCTGTACTGCATCCTGCAGGAGTCATGGGACAGATGAGGGTTACTGCTGTCCTTCTGTGAGGAGCTGGCCACTGGGATCACGGAGACAACTGTCAGCATCACTTGCAGCAGGGTGCTGATGGTCATGTCTGTGGTCACAGTGTGTGCACAAGATGGACAGTTCAGAGCTGGGTGTGCTGCCCAGGCCTGGTGTTGGTGAGGTTCAGCAGGGACAGGCAGCTCTGTTGTCACAGCCCACTCCTGACAGCTGGTAGGACACGTGCCCATGGCCTGTCCTCCCTATTGAGCTATTGAACCTTCTGCAAACCAGGCTGTACACCCACCCCTGGGCTTCAGTTGGACCAATAAACAAAGGAGAGCCCTAGTTGTCTCTGGTTGGTGTCTCGAAGAGGACCCAGAGAGGACAATGTCATTTTAGTGAACGCTTCTAAAGTCTCTGGAGTGCTGGTAGACTGCGAGGTCAGGTCTCAACTTGCAAACTCCCTTATGCTGACAATCCCAAACTATGAGAAGTTTCATAGAACCATAGAATATCCTGAGTTGGAACAGACCCACAAGTATCATCAAGTTCAACTCTTGGCCTTGCTTATCAGACAAGGTCTTGTATTTTGGCAACACAAGGGAAAAGGATGGTTTTTCTCTTGTAGTCTGTGATTTGGTGGCATTGAAGGATCACTTCTGAAATAACCTAACTGCAGGTTTGGAGCTCTGTGGCTGGGGTGACCTCCATCAGCTCCAGAACAATAATGAGAAGCCATACTGACAGCTTCTAAACAGCCTGGTGCTGGGACACTGATGCTTTGAAGAGGCGATGAGTGATACACAATAGCTGGCATGGGATAGGAGAGAGTAGTGTGGACAGCCATAGTCAAGATGTGTTTAGCTAGCACAGATGTGAAGAGCCAGCACATTACCATGTGTGATGGGCTTCCAGGGCAAGATTTTGGCAGCAGGGAGGCTACAGGGGTGGCTGCTGTGAGAAGCTGCCAGAAGCTTTCCCCGGTGTCCCACAGAGCCAATGCCAGCCGGCTCCAAGATGAACCTGACGGACAAGGGCAGGGTGGGGGGGGTGTTTAAAATTTGGTTTTATTTCTCATTACTCTGCTCTGATTTGATTTGCAATAAATTTATTTCTATGAGTTGAGTCTGGTTTGCCCACAGCGTAATTGATGAGTGATCCCTCCCTGTCCTTAATTCAACACATGAGAATTTGTCCTGGTTTTCTCCCTATATCCTGCTGAGGAGGCAGAGTAATAAAGTGACTTGGTGGGCACTGGAGATCCAGCCAGGGTCAACCCACCACACCATCACAAAGCATGATGACCTATTTCAGATTTTGGTACATGCTAGCAATATACTCTTTCCTCTAAACACAGTTACTGAGAGCTGAAGGGCTTACGTCTGCACTGCAGAAAAAAGGCAGAAATATCTCAAAGTGGAATTGCAGTGACACCAAAGCCTTCACTTGGATTTATCTGATTTCACTAACTCAGGAACTAGCTAGGAATTTTTTTGTGTGTAAGCAAAGGCAATTTAATGACAATAATTATGACGAAAAAGGCAGAGATTTACTGAGGTGGATCTAGGGGGCTTCTGGTTCCACCCGACCCCCAACCCCCCTCCCTTGATCCCAGCAACACAAGATGCATTTGCACACTGTGTGCATGTTGTGCAACCGGTGCCTCCCTGCACCCAGCCAGAGCAGGCTGTTTCTGTCCCTGGTTGATGCATCTCTGATTACAGCATCCTTAGAAAGGCGGATTTTCTTTCACGTTCTCATATCCAAGTATTAACCTGCCCTGACATCGCTTCATTTGCCAGAGATGATAGCACAGCTTGAGATTGCCTCACTGCAGAGATTACACAGAAGTAGAGGCAGATTCCAGTGACTTCTGTTCTGCAAAACAAGTTCTAGTTTCTGTTCCACTGTAAGTTTATATATATATATGTAATACATTTTTTATACATAGTTTTATGCATATATATATTTACACTTATTCTCTCTCTTTCTCTCTCTCTCTAATAGCTTGTCTTCCTGCAGAGATAAAAAGCCACAAGTGCAGTCCTATGCGAATCTGGAACAAGAGATACTTGCCTTCGTGTTCCTCGACGGAAGAAAATTCAGCTGGAATTATGGTACCAACACAAACTCTCTACAGCTGGCTACCACCATCTCCTTCCCCTTTGAGGAGATATTCTGTATATTTAAATCCTGAAAATACATTTTGTACCAGGCTACTATGAACAATATAGAATATCCTTGTTTCAGTAACTATGATTTGTAAGGAGTCACCAAGGTGGTGAGTCTCTGTGTTTACACATTGAAGCTGGTTTCACATGATTATTGGCAAAAGTGGCAATATTATTTTAAAACCTCCTGTGATCTGATCACAGGATCTATTTGGATCTTCAGTCCCCATGGCAATAGCTTCTCAAAGCCTGAAAATAACAATGTGCACAGCTATTTTGACTGAATAAACCAGATGCCACGTATGCATAAGGCTAAGCGTAACAGTGTGTGCTTGCGGGGTGAGGGTTTCGTTTCAGTCATGAAAGTAAACAGCAATTTTCCAGGTCCACATACAGATACACTCTGCTTGGTCAGATGTGTCAAGTGAGAGAGTGACATTTTTATATTGTCGCTTTTTGAACCAGATCTGCATTCACCCCTTTGAACGGCCTTCTAACGGTACCTGATGTGGCGTACGTGCACCGGGAACCCGTAAGGCATCACTCTTCCCAGCAATGAACCGCTGGAATGCTGCCACGGAAGAGGAGAGGGAGAAAAATATATTCTAGCTTAATTTTGGATAATCATATGTTTCCCCTTTGAACTGGAGCTGTTAATCAAAATGGGAAGCCTTGTGAGTTGTTTGGTTAAGAATAGAAATCTATTTTCATCTTCGGTGCTGCCTTAGGTGTTGGAAGATAATGTGCGATGAAGGAAGAATCAACTACACAGTAAGTTTCTTTACACACTTTGAGAAAAGAATGGCTTTCTCCCATTCTGAGGGACCTTCATTTAGTCCTTTGAGGGTGTTCCAACAAGACTGACTGGATGAATCTCTCCCTGCAGGCTACCAGGTAGCACATGGACTTTCTTGGTTGCCCAACTCTGCATCACTTCTGGAGCCTCCCTGCTGTGTGATCCCTATGCAGGAATGCCAGGAGCTGGCAGACACAGAGTCCCTCAGGAAGTCGGGCTGGTATTCAGCTGCTCACAGTCTCACCCAGGTTGTTGTGTGGAGGATGTTGGGACAGCTGGATCCACACAAAGCTTTATTTACAGGGTCTGTAGCTGGTGATGTGCGTTGACTTGAGAGATAACAGCTACTCTTTGGGAAAGGTAAAAAAAATGAGACAAACAGAAGGGAAAAGAAAGCTCACCCCCATGACCAGCTAGGAGAAGAAGGTACAGGAGGTCTTCAGAGGGGAGTCCTCCCCTAGGCATCCTCTCTGCTGACATCTGTCACCTCTCTGCAGACAAATTTCCCATGGTAAGTATATAGGGCTTTTAGGGTTATTTTTTAGGGTTATTTTTTTTTTTTGAACCACTCAAACTTACTGCTGGTTGGACTCAATGATCTTAGAGGTCTTTTCCAATCTAAATGATTTTATGATTCCATAAATAATTTTATGATTCTATGATTTTGTTGTGTTCTCTAATGTAAGTTGAGACCAACAGCCCAGGAGTAGGAAGACAGATGGGAAAGGAAGGTGATTCTCCTGCTGGTGGCCACTACTTTTTATGGCAGACTGTCGTAACAAGGCCTGCAGGTCTGTGGCAATAAGACAAACCCAACATGGGTTGCATGGCGGGCCCAAGAGATTCCAGCAGCATGGCAGGGAGCAGTGAGGAGCCTGCAGAGCTCCACACAGGAGCTTTTCATGTTGTACAGGCTGAGGCACTTCAAGCTCTGCTCGACCCAGAGCTAAGCTGTGGCATGGCTGAGAAGCACACACAGCTGGGAAACACTCCCAGTTGGAGCTGCACAGCTCTAAATTGTCTCTTTCTATTATCACAGCCAGCAGAGCGGGTGATGACAACTACTCGCTACGATGACATCTCGCCAGCTGCGAGCGAGCGTAAAGGCAAGAGTCCTCAGCCCCTTGCTTGAGTCTCACAGGCCAGCTGGAACAAGGGCATCCCAAGCATCCCATGAGACTTGGATGAGGTGACTGAAGCCTCATGGCTCACTGGCCAGGATGGGGCAATGCCAGGTGCTGCACCGGACTTGTCAGGCCCCTGCTGGAGGAGATTGGGGCCCATTAACTCCAAGCTCGGCATGGGGCATCTGGCTGCAGCTGGGACACTTCACTGCAGATGACTGCCATCCCTGTCTCCAGCATCCCCCAATGGATGCTGTCACCCTGGGCAGGGACATCCAACCCACTGGTAAAACAGATTCACCAGCTGCTGTTTTCCAGCAGCAGGGATTGAGGTAAGCCAGTCCTGAGTTTGGCTTTGTCCTCATGGCAAGCGCAGGAGGGATTTTTAAGCTTTCTTCAGCAATGCAAGGAAAAAGGAGAAGTAAGGGGCAAGCAAGGAATGAAAGTCAAGGCAAAAAACAAAGCAGGCAGAGGGAAGAAAAGGTGGGAAAGATGGAGAGAGAGAGAGGCTTCTCTTGTCTCTCTCTTCTCTTCTCTCTCTCTCTCTTCTCTTCTCTTCTCTTCGCTCTCTTCTCTTCTCTTTCTCTTCTATTCTCTCTCTCTTTTCTCTTCTCTAATAAGGAGTGCTCTAGTTCCTACTTCACCGTTTGTCTCAAAGAATGGATTTAAAGTGCAACCTCAAGCAGTATGAGTGTTGGCAATGCTCTATCTAAATCTAAAACATGACGACGACAACAGAGCAGGAGCGAAAAATATGAGTGTGGACTGAGAGGGGAGGAAGCCTTTTGTAAGTAACTGCAGATAGTTTTACAATGATTCAATGCAGTTGATGTAAAATCTGGCTCAGTTGAACTGGGTGTCAGCCAGCCTAGTGTGGCTACTAAAATTCAGCTGAAATGATATTTTACACCAATTGCTTTTGGTGAGGAGAGGGGTGCTTCCTTTTGGGCTGGTATCCCTACAGCCAGCCCCAGGCACAAGGGCTGGTTCTGCTCCCTGAGGCTCCTGCCATGTGCCAGTATGGGCAGCTGGCGGGCTTGTCATGAACCAGGTCAGAGAACTGATCCATGGGAAAAAGAGAAAAATGGAGAGAGGTATTTGTGGTGGCCTTTTATCTTTTCCCAGACTGTTTTTCCTGCCCTCAGCTGGCGACTGAGAAATCACGAGGGCCTCCCAGAAACCCTCCAGCAAACCTTCAGTGACACAGATCAGTATTTCCCCAGCTGCCAAGGCAAATACGAGCGGTGAGGGAAAACAACAGCGGTAAACCCCAGAACCCTGCAAGCCTCCTTCATCCACCTTGAAAAATGGTAGTGTCAGGGGACTCTGTCTGGGGGGAATGCTGGGTGGGTCTCCTCGGGAACCCCCTCGGCAGAGCCACGTGCTCCCTCCTGCTCCTCAGCCGGAGAGCTGCTCGCTTTATGAAATGCTGAGCTGCACATCATCACGCCCCTTGTCAGCACTCAGCAAGCTCATATGAAAACAAGAGGGAGGCCAAGTGGATGAGAAACTGAAAGCCTCCCTGCTGGCTACGGGAATTCCTTCCCTGGCAGAAAATCAGTGCCAGAGCTACCAAAATTCCTGCCAGATTTCTCTTCTTCCACATAAAAAATGAGAGTTCAGATAATTATCTCAGGGCCACAGATTTTAATTTTTTTAAACAGTGTTGCATAGAGCATACTTGGTGAGTCCCTGACATTGCTCTGTCAGTGTAAAAGGAATAGGGTTTCCTTGTGTTTGTAGCGATAACAGGCTCCAGGCTACTAAAGGTAACTGTGCTTTTTAATTTAATCTTACAGCCATGACAACAGTGCAGGGGGTCCCTGCTGCAAATATGCTCAACCTGCATTGACTGATGGCTGTAATACCTGAAACCTGGTAGGTTGCTTTGGGGAAAGTACCAGAATAAGCATCTTTTGCTTACTACAGAATCTCAGAAGTCAGAGATGCAGTCAGATGTAAATACCTGCTTTGGCAGGTAATACATCTGGGGTTCTGTTCAAACTCTCGTTAGGTTTGCTAACAATTACAGTCACATTTTTGAGTGGTATCAAATACAGGGAGATACATTGGGGTTCTAAAGCTGGAGGGGAAATCCTTGCAGATTATGAGGAAGAAAGAGGACCACTCACTCTTCACCTTCCTTTTATATTTAACTTTCACATTTAACAGTTAAGGCAGGAATTTTAAGATTTCTGTGCAGATCATTAGAAACCAATATTGACAGGAACCAGAGTAAAACACGCTTATATTTTTAAAATCTAGTAGAAATGCAATACAGTAAGACAAATGCAGCTATTAAAACTTCACCTCTTAGACAAATTTGACCAATATACATGTCATTTGGAGCTACAGTTTTCGAATGTTACTTATAGCATTAAAAAAGTAATAAATCCCTCATAGTGAGTATTATTTACCATCCATATTTCAGTTCACTCTGCAAAAGGATGCCAAGAAGTGAAACAATGAATTAGAGGGCAGATGCTTTTCTGGCAGATCAGCAGGAGACCTCTGCAAAAGACAATCATGGTGATGAAAGATGCCACAGTGATGGGCATGTGAAACATCAGCAGCAACCTGGATAACTGTCACAAGCACAGGTCCAAACCAGTCTATTGCAGCAGTGATTTTTCAAAGTGCCAGCTGTGCCCATGGCCCAAGGAACAGCTTTTTAACTCACCTGTGAGAAGCTAAAAAAATGGGGAGGAGAACCACAGCAGATGCCTGCTGCTAACGAAGCAGGGGCCACAAGTTGGATTACTTCAGACCTAAATTGGCTGCCACCTTTCCTTTCCTACATGTCCTTCAAAAATAATGGCTAATGCTGTGTCAGTCCCTCTCTGAACGCTGCCCCATGGGTTTTAATTACAGTTTGTCTCTGAAGGCACAGTGTCTGCTCCGCTCCTTGATCTGCCGTGAACTTGGTGACACCAGGGACCCTTTTTTGTCACCCTGTCAGACCCCACACACTTACCATTCTCATCTACAGTGGGGTTTTCTGCAGGATTCAGCAAACTCATGCCCTGGTCCTACAAATTGCTTCTCAAGGAGCAGGGAGCCAATACAGGGAAGTGCAAAGAACCCAACCAGGGAACAAGTAATTAATTTTCCAAATATCTTCTTTTGTCTTTAGATTTACCAAGCCTTGTAAAGGGCATGGGCAGCCAGTTTAGTTGCACTTGGGTCTCTTCAAGATGAGTTCGGCTGGTGCGGTGTTTTTTATGGACCACTCTGAAGGGTCCCCATACCAATTTTCCCCCGGAAATACAGGAATGGCTTTGTCATGACCAGATTGTTGCTTTTCCCTTGTGTACCTTTCCTTTCTCCATCTTCTCCTTGAAACGATGGGGGCTATATGTAAGAAATCACATGCTTTGGTGTAAAACTGCCTGATCTCAACTCAGCTTACCCAGATCAGAGGCAGATTTAAGCCAAATCACAAGAGTATCCCCTCTGTTTTTGGTATTGATTTAAACTGGGGAGAAAGAAGGAAGACTAAAGATTAAATGGTCTCTTTTAGCCACTGCCAGCCTGCCTGAGCAAGGAGCGTGTGTGGTATGGGCTGCACCCACCACCTTCAGCCTCTTAACACGGACGCACACACTCTGGGGTCAAAGACTTTTCAAATATCCTTGACCCAGCAGAAAAGCACACATAAACCACGAAATTATTGGCCATGAATCACAAATCCATTATTCGAAAGACAAGTGTCCTTGGAAATTGCTGAGGGGCGCAAGCCATCCTCTCAAAATTCTCCATGGCTGCTGGCGCCACACGGAATGAAAAGGTGAAATGAGCAGCGACGCTCACTGAATTATACACCAAAGCTGCCTTGGTGCCCGAGTGTCTCCTGGTGACAGACACTGCTAACCACGTCGGATTTGAGGCCAGCTCACAGAGTTACAGAATCACAGAATATTCTGAGCTGGAAGGGGCCCACAAAAATCGAGTCCCCTTCTGAAGAGAGTGACTCATATGGGGGTCAAACCCACAGCCTTGGGGTTATTAGTGCCATGCTTCAACCAGCTGAGCTAATCCCAGTGAAGACATTGGGAGCAGGTCTCGTTTCTGGTGCACAGCAAACATCAGCGTGCCTGGGATAGAAAGCAGGAAAAGCCACGGTATGTTTGCACCTCTTCTTTGGGTGACAAAAGGTGAAGTTGCACAAAAATGACACCCCTTTACCCTAATTTGATAACCATATGCTATCTCTTATCTTCAATAAGCTGAGAACTTGTGGTTTATCCAAAAGAAAAGGATCTCCAGGTTTCCACACTGCCATGGATTAACATCCTTCTTCAGATGCTGCCCTAGAAAGTATTACCTTCTCCTCTCAAGCTTTCTCCCCCTGAGCACTGGCGCCTCTGCCCAGGCAAATGCTCCAACTGCCCAGGTCACCAGGCAGGACATGGATCATGGAGCCCATCCCAGGCCCCCAGCAAAGTCACCCTGCTGTCAGAAGGAGGGCCATGGCCTGGGCTGTGTCTCTGCATGCATGTACCTCTCATCTGCCTGGATAAACCTATCAGCTCAGAGTTGTGTAATGTGTTTCCTTGAGAGGTCACTATAAAATCAACAAGAGATTCTGAGGCAGCCTGACACCTGTAATTGGCTGGAGGAGCAGATACTGCTTTGGAAGGCAACTTGGCAGGGGAAGGCAGGGTATTTTTCCCTCACACTTTTTCTCTCTGCCTGGCCACAGCAGAGACCAGGTTATTTAACAATTTTTAAACTGGCTAGAGAGTAATTGTTTTCTTGGTGGTGTTTTTTTTTTTTTTTTTTTAATAAACCCAAGTTGAAATGAAAGAAAACAGTACGATCTTAAGGCTATAGTGTGCAAAGGAGGAAGAGAGGGCAAGGCTGTGTAAAATTACACTGTCTGAGAAAGTCACAGGGATTTAACTGCTTACAATCCCATTAGGCTTGTGCTGAAGGTGGCAAATCTGGTTTAAGCTGGAGGAGGGTTTCCAAAGCCTCTGCCATCACAGGGAGCCTGGAGCAACCCCTGCCTGGCTGATGTTTACAGCAGACACCCAGTACTTGCTGGGGTGGCAGCTATTGTCCTGCCTTGCTTGTTCCCATGGCCAACCCCTCCATCCTGTCCCAGTCACAGTTATTTGGATGCAACAGAGCATTTCTCCAGAGCTGGCCACCTCCACTTCAAGGATTTACAGTGCTGTCTTGTCATCTCCAGTGTGCCAGGGAAGGGGGCCAGCCCTCTGGGGTGGCCAGTTTTGGGCCAACATGGTAGCCTGGGATGTGTCATGTTGGTGCCATGCAGCTGTCCCCAAAGGGCACTGCTGTGGCCTGCTGCAAATGGAGATGATGGGCAGAGCCTGAGTCTCAAGGGAAAACATGGATTCCTGAAATGATGTCATGGGTCATGCCAGGTGCTGAGATGTCAGGTTGGGTGAGCTCTGACAGGTTTGTGCAGGTATGAGGAACATCACTGCTCGTGTAGGGCTGTGGGTTTCATGCTAAGAGCCAGCTCCAAGCAAGGCGTTGAGCTGTGGAGGTGGCGGGTTAATCCCTTATGGGAGCTGAGATTGCACAGGTAATTTGGGAAGCTGAAAGCTGAACTCAGATGGAATCAGTAGTGCCAAAGGAACTGTAGCCAGCCCTCATTTCAGCAACACCACACTGCAGTGCTCATTTCATCCAAGGAAGAAGAATCTCTTTGAGCCTGGATAACCTAACATCAATCAGTACTGGAGTGTTTGATTCAATACCTGTTTACTCTATTACTTTAAACATTTTAAAAGAACTAGCTTGGGAGTTATTTGTATCTTTTTCACATCCAAATTTTATGAACACAATACTTCTGCACTGATGGAATTGTAATTTAAGCTGTTAGTTAGTTTTTTCTCAATATTAACATTCCAAGAAGCAAAACAAGTATCAAGACAAGAAGCAAAAAGGCTGAGTGAAGAATATTTACACTATCATTTGCCATATGTTAGTCTTCAAATGGCCATCACCATCCTCATTATTGTACATATTATGATTAATCATTAGCTGCTCAATGTTCATCTCCAGGAATGCCCTAAGCTTATTTCTCAGGCTTCCCTTACATAATTGATATGTCCTGAGGAGTTAATTTCTGTATGAAATTCAGTTGCAGATGATGCACAAAAATTTCAGAAAATATGGCAAATGACTTCAAAATTAACAAGGGGTAAAGATAAGAAAAAGTGGAGTGGGCAAATCAACATTTTGTGATGATAAGACACTTTTGTTAGTATTTTATTGTGACTTTCCATTCTGGAGAGAGTACAGACTTTAGATGTTCTTGTTAGTCTGCATGCTTCAGAAAGCAGAAATTGCAAAACACTTCCGTTTTGATTCTTACATTTTCCTCTCTCACTCTATTTAGGGACTTCATCTGCCTGTACTATCTCCAGCAGCCTTAGGACAGGGAGGTTAGCTTGGCACAGCTCACTGCCCTCTCAAGGCTCAAACTGAAGGTAAAAACTCTACTTAGATACCTGGATTTAGTCTTGCTCAGCATTTTTTTTGCTGATTTAGCACAGGCGAGCACATAGAATCACAGAGTTGTTTGTCTTGGAAAAGGCCTCTAAGATCAACTGTTAATCCAGTACTATTAAGTACAACACTAAACCATGTCCCCACTTGCCACATCTTCACTTCTTTTAAATACCTCCAGGAGCGGGGACTCCACCACTTCCCTAAACAGCCTGTTCCAATCTTTTCGGGAAAGAAATTTTTCCTAGTATCCAATCTAAACCTCCCCTGGCGTAACTTGAGGCCATTTCCTCTTTGTCCTTGGGACAAGAGAAGAGACTGACCCCCACCTGGCTCCACCATACTTTCAGGTAGTTGTAGAGTGTGATAAAGTCCCCCCTGAGCCTCCTTTTCCCCAGGCACCATGCCATGCACAGTCCCAGGGTCCCATAGCAGCCAGTTTTTGTCTTGCAAAGGAAAGGTCCTTTCTAGGCTGCACCACACCGAGGTCCTGATCCAGAAAGGGATTTAGTGGCTATGGTTTGCTCAGCCCACAGTTCCTGAGCCTAAATCCAGAGATGTGAACCTCAAAATCCTTTGCAAGCTGCTGCTGAAGCTTGGAGAGGGTTTAGACTCGGGGACATGGCCTCAATGCATGTCACACCTAGAAAGCAGAGGCATGGGGAGCCAGCGACCTGCAGCCCAGCCAAGCCCGCCCTGCAGGGGTGCTGCTGGCGACCTGCTTTGGGTGATGGTTGGAGACTTGCTTTGGGTGATGGTTCGTTGTGCTGAACACAGCTGCTTGTCCCACTGAACGTGGTCGTCCTCTTGTCACGGCCAGGCCTGGACTACCAGGTTACCCTAAACTGCAGAGGAACAGCTTCAGACAGAAGCAAGGGGGATGAGTTGGGAAGCACCTTCTCCCCTCACATAAGAGGTGCAATTTAAAGCCAAGCCCTGAGCCTGTGGTTGCTAAAGGTCTCCTGGCTCATTGTACTGAAGCTTCTCTGAGAAACCCCCTCCATCCCCATCTGCAGTACCTGAACCACAGGCATCTGCCTCTGGGCACAGCCTTCTCTTCTTGGACATGTTAGTCTGAAAAATGTCTTATTTGAGCTAAAACCAGTGGCTCGAGTACATTGTGTAGCCACAATATATATTTATAAATGTAAATAAATGCATATAGTATAGAAATATAGATTTGTGTTCATTGTGTAGTATTAATATCTGTTTCATATATAAATGCTCTACGTGTATCTATAGATTTGTATAATTTTTATAAACTTTGTTTATGTGGACACATTATATACAAAATATGTATTTGTCTATGGTAACTTTTGGATTTTATGTACCTGGTGTTGCACTTTCCCTTCTGTTGTGGGTGGAGAGGCTTTGACACTGTGCTGGGTGCATCTTTGGAACACAGCATGCAGAAAGGGAAACACAGCCCAGTTCCGATTGGATTAATCCACCCTGAGTGATGCTTCAAATTCCTCCTGTAAGCATCGCTTTGAGGTTTCGATAGGAGAGAGGCAGAGGTTTGTGGCAGAGGGGGCCACTTTCTTGCAGAAGGGACTGGTGGTTTTGCAGTGTGTTCCTGGCAGAAGGAGAGAATGCAGCGATGGTGAGTCTGCATGTCTGTGCAGTGGAGTCCTGCATGCTGGATGTGCTCGACCCACACTGGGAAGCACAGATACTCATGAAGAGGAGAAAGGGTGAGGGAAGATGCCAGGGAGGTTTGTGCATGCCGAGGTTTGGGCAGGGGTGGATTCCCGGTGCTACAGGTCATCTGCCACAGGACACTGTGGGCACTGGGAACTTGGCAGATGTGTCAAGGGGAAAGTGACCATGCAGAGTTTGGGGCACCTTGGAGATGACCAGGCTGCTCCCCCTGGAACCTAAGAAGCAAGATTCCTCCTCAGTCAGGTAAATACTCCTAAAGCAACAAAAAGGTGTTGATTTTGTTCTGGGTCAGAACAGAGGAGGGAGGAAAAAAAATTAAAAACCTGGAAATATTTGTTACAAGCCCCCTGTTCTTGCAAGGGAAGTGATTCCCTTCCCAGAGGGAAGCATGCGGTGGTGGTGCCCGTGCAAGAGGCACGCTCAGCAGCACATCCTTGTCCTGCTCAGCTTCACACCTCAGATAGGGTCTGCCCCTGGGCAGAGCATGGTCAGGAAGGGCCAGGTCTGGTCCTGGATAGCCCACCTGAGCTGTGCTGCTGTGAGCAGAGGGAAGCCATCTGGCTGGGATAGAGGGAGAGAGCCTGTGGCTGCTGTGCCACATGTGAGGTTCCTGTCTGCCATGCAGAAGCTTGGCTGTGCAGAGCTGTTTAGGAGGGCTTTGCTGTGCTTGGAAGGAAAGAGCAATTATCTGCCCTGCCAGTGAGTTCTCAGGTTTATGTATAGCCCCATGCCTTCTCCTAAACAAGCTTCAATGCAGAAATTGCAAAGCTGAAGAGATCCTCTGCAATTAGGGGAGAAGACATCCCTCTTTCAGCTAACAGGAGAAAAAGAGCTGAATGAAACCCTGCATTGTTAATGCGCTCCAGCTTAGTCAGTGGGCAGGGTAATAAACAAGGCAGACTTGGTTGGGATAAAAAAAGCGTCGAGTATGGCGAGATTATGAAACAATAGGTACTGATAGAGAGGCAGCACAGAGCCAGCCGCAGAGCAGAAGCTTTACTGAATGCCTGGGTTTGAATGAATCCTAATGATAATCACGGGCTACATGGCAATTTGTTTAAATAACGTGCCTCCTGCTTCCTCCCGGCCCGGCAGAATGAGTCCGTACATGTTAATTGCTTCATTTTGAAGAGAAAGCTCCTCTCTGTGTAGCAATATTATATATTTAATTTTTGCTGTTTATTTACTCTGCCCTTCTCCAAGCCTTTTGCTGTCTATGAAGGCATCTGCTGCTGTCATTTTGTATTTCAAACAAAGGTGTTTGCATCAAAGCTCTGAAGCAGTTACAGGGAATCTCTCAAGGGAAAATGGAAAGGATGAATTGGATGAGTGAGGTTTTAGAAGGGATGAGAATTGTTGAGCCAACCTACAGGTCACTGGTAAGCACCCCTGCACCACAAGTCCTCTGAGCTTTTGGAGAGGTTGGGACAGGCTGCAGCTTGACCCTCTCTCAAGCACACTGCTCCTTTCCAAGCAAAATGCTGGTGCAGAGGCTGAAGCACACCCAGGAATGTATCACTTAAGATTAACATCAACTGCATTCACTGGGCATGCTCACTGGAGAGCCTGGCATGCTTATGGTTTTTCAGAGAGTAATAATAATAATAATAATTGTAGTAGTAATACGGAATTTTAGCAAGATTCCTCACTACTCACTTCCTCAATGTTCCATTTCATCCTGGAGCAGAAGCAGACTCTGCCACTAGCAGCAGCTGCACTACCATAGTACTGGTGGGAGAAGAAGCAGAGGCAGTAGCACCCTTCTGGGCATCTACAGAGAGACTTCTTGGTGCTGCTGCTGAACTTAAACCTGATTCTCCTCTTCTCTCCCTGTCCCCATTCAGGTTTCCCCTAAGAGCCTTTCTTGAAGGGTGATTCAACCACTATTGCTACAATTTTTTTGTTGTGTCTTTAATGTCCAAAGAGGAGCAGGGAATTCAATCCCAGCTGCTTTTGTGCACAGTAGTTTATAAGTGTGAATTAGCACCCTCTAAGTTGAATTTCCTCTCATGTGGCCTTTGTTCCCATCTGACTGTGAGTCCATCGTCTCCTGCAGACTGCTGCATTAGCTCATTTAATTTACACAGGTTTTAAAAACGGTTTTCACAAGGGTCATCTAAAAATGTGGTTGTGAAGGTCACCCTGTTCCAAAACAGCCTATTCCCCAGAATACCTCCCACTAAAGTTTGCTGACTAAAATGCCACTACCATGCTGTGGGATACTTACAAAGGGGCCACAATTATTTAAAAAAAAATCAGTAGAAAATACTAGGGGGAAAAAAGCAGGAATGCCTTTTGCAAATGCAAAGACTGTTGCTAGTAGCTAATTTTGCAGGTCTTACAACCTACCTGAAAGTAGCAGGATTGCTATTTGTTTCTTGCAATTAAAAAAAAAATAAAAAAATTTCTTCTTCATTAATATCATTAACGGCATTAGAAAATATTTCAACAGTGACATACCCAAATAACATTTATGACTATTAAATATCATTTAGAATATTTGGAATAATGCCTTTATTATGGGTAGGGCATGTTGCTGGGGCCCCACAAGGAGATGTCACAGAGGAAGGTGTGCCTGGGAGGAGCACTGGAGAACTGATGAACCTTGGGCCTTATGCTATCTGGCTGCTGTAGCCTCATGTAGTAGCAAAGTGCTGGAGAAGAAGCAAGTCCCTGCTCATTGCTCACCATATCCTTGTGAAGCTGGCATGAAGAATTGTACTTCCAGATGACCCCCAGGCTGGCCTCTGCCAGTTATCAGGAAAAAGGCTTGGTGTCACTGTACAGGTGACTCTTGGGTCCAGAAAATCATTACTACAAACAGCTCCTTTCTAGCTACAGGACTGAAGATGGTGCACAGACCTCAATCATCACATATTCTGCACAACCCTGGTGTTCAGACTGTACTGAAAAAATGTGTAATCGGTTTTGGTCCAAGTTTTAATAAGCATTTAGCTACAACTAAGAACAGAATCACAGGATCACAGACTATGGAGTTGGAAGGAACCCACAAGGATCACCGAGCCCTGCACAGGACATCCCAAGAGTCATACCAGGTGCCTGAGAGCACTGTCCAAACGCTTCCTGAACTCTCTCAGGCTGTCAGGAACTGGTGCTGTGACCACTTCCCTGGAGAGTCTGTTCCAGTGCCCAACCACCCTCTGGGGGAAGGCCCTTTCTCTAATATCCAACCTAAATCTCTCCTGACACAACCTCAGGCCACTCCCTCAGGTCCTGTCACTGGTTGTGAGAGTGAAGAGATCAGTGCCTGCCCCTTCACTTCCCCTCATGAGGAAGCTGCAGACTGCAATGAGCTCTCCCCTCAGCCTCCTTTTCTCCAGGCTGAGCAGACCAAGTGACCTCAGCCACTCCTGATACGGCTTCCTCTCAGGGACCTTGCTACATTTGTAGCCCTCTTCTGGACCCTCCTAATAGCTTAATGTCCTTCTTGTATTGTGGCTCCCAGAACTGCCCCAGC
The DNA here is from genome assembly GCF_015227805.2 of Hirundo rustica. Taxonomy (NCBI): domain Eukaryota; kingdom Metazoa; phylum Chordata; class Aves; order Passeriformes; family Hirundinidae; genus Hirundo; species Hirundo rustica. The sequence continues at coordinate 54,365,450 of NC_053451.1, read as the reverse complement.
ACTGGAGGTGAGGCTGCCCCAGGTCAGAGCAGAGCAGGACAATCCCCTCCCTTGCCCGGCTGGCCGTGCTGTGCCTGCTGCACCCCAGGACAGGGTTGGCCCTCTGGCTGCCAGGGCACTGCTGACTCATGTTCAACTTGTCACTGACCAGGACTCCAAGGTCCCTTTCCTCAGTGCTGCTCTCTGGCCTCTCAGCCTCCAGCCTGTCCATACATCCAGGGCTGCCCCATCCCAGGTGCAGAATATGGCTCCAGCCCTTTTTGAACTTCATATGACTGGTGACTGCCCACATCTCTGATTTGTCCAAGTCTCTCTGCCAGGCCTCTCAGTCCTCAAGGGAGTCAACAGCTCCACCCAATTTAGTGTTGTCAGCTAACTTAGTATCCCTTCCAGTCCTGCATCCAAGTAATTAATGAAGATGTTGAAGAGCACAGGGCTGAGGATGGAGGCCTGTGGAACTCCTCTAGTGACAGGATGTCACTCCATTAACTACAACCCTGTGTACCTGACCCATGAGCCAGCTGCTCACCCATTGCATGGTGTGTTTATCCAGCTGTGTGCCAGATATTTTATCCAGAAGGATACTGTGAGACACAATATCGAAGGCCTTGCTGAAGTCCAAGATTACATCCCACCGGCTTTTCGAGATAACTGGGTGGGTTACCCTGTTGTAGAAGGACATTAGGTTTGAAAAGCAGGACTTCCCCCTCATCAAGCCATGCTGGCTATGACCAGTGACTGAGTCATCCAGGTGTTTTCAAAACCCCCCAGAATAATCTTTTCCAAGATTTTACTGGGACTGTTCTGGACATCTTTGTAGATGGCCAAAGCAACTTGGTGAGAGATCAGGATTCGTGCTTATTCCTCTCCTCAGAGGATAAAGAAAACAGAGCCAGGTGGAAGCAAGCACTGGGCCTAGGTAGGGCATCCAGCTAATTAAGGGAATATGTTAGATGTGTTTTCTGGAGCACATGGACACAAGAAGTGCAGTCTGGCTACAGGCCAGCACAACTCCATATGAGGACAAGATCATGCAGCCCAAGAGAGGAACTGGGCAGCAACTGCTGAAGCTTAACTTAGTTGAGTTGCAGAATGACTCCAGGCTCTAGGAGAAGTCTGAGCCACTGAGCAATTCACCGGCCAAGCTAACACCAGCAGCTGCAGATCCTTCCACATCAATGCAAGGGGGTTTGCACTGGTATAAATCATGTGTGTCACTAGATTCAGACACAGGAAAATAGGAAAGGAAGAGAAACAAAGGGCAGAAACAGAGATGGCTGTAAAAGGGAACTTTCTTATAGACCAATCCTGAAAGCAACAACCAGGCACTGACAATAAGGCACAGCTATGTGGTTCATTGCTACACAAGGTCACAGTTTACCTTCCCCCACAACCGCCCGCAGTGGGAGGCTCATTGTGGAGAGATGGATGCAGAACTGAATTGACAGCCAAACCTGGGGGATCTGGCTGTTTCCCCAGGATGGATCTGACATCCCTGGCTCTTAGGATGAAGACAAAGGGTGAAATATTATGATTGCCATTCCACAGAGAATGAATAGCAGCATCATCAAGGATATCTGCATGACAGGGCAGCATTATCAGCTCTGGAATAGCAGTGTGCTATCCTGAAAAGCATGTCTAGCAAGGACAGAGCTATTTCAGTAAAATTGGGGTTTTATTTTTTTGGTTTTTTAGCAGTGTAACACCCTCCTGAATGCAGTGAGCAGTGATGCAGCTACAAGCAATGTTTTTGACAGTTTAACACTCACTAGCTCAGAAGCACCTTCCCACTTGTATGGCTGTGTTAGCTGGGGATATCAGCTCTCCCCTTTCCTCACTGACACAGCTGGCCTGCTTCACCTCATTGAGACCTTCTGTATGACCTGGGACAAAATACTTAGGGTAGAGTTTTACCAGAGCTTTGCTGATGTGGGCAAAGTGTGCTTTCACACCAGCTACAGTCACCACCTCCTTCTTTCCCACCTCCTTCTTTCCCACCCCACTGCGACAGCAGCAGCACCAGCAAACACAGAAAATGCAGAGGATTTTGTTTTGTCCTCACCATTTGGTCCAGCTCTGGCTCCTCTCCCCAGAGCCCCAAGTTTCAATGTGCTTATGCTGTTGAGAAGCCTTGAGGCAGCTCTGTTTGCCTCCTTATCCCAACCAGCATGGCTGTGCAAGGCAAACCTCCAGCAATACATGGAGAATAGGAAAAAAGGCCATCTGTCACTACTGCTCACTCTGTCTGAGGAAATAATTCACGCAGCATCAGCAGAGATCTTTTGCTGCGTGACATGCATCTCTCACAGGGACTTTAGCTGACAGGATTATGTTGACCATCGTTTCTTGAATAGAGACAAAGTTTCCCAGAATTTGGGAACTGTCAGCCTGCAACAAATAAATGGCTGGTGTATCACTTATTTTAACACTAGTGGGAAAATGGGGTTTTAGAGCAGATAAAAAAAGATTATGTATTGAAAGAGAACTGAAGAAATGGACTTCAAGCAACCCAACCCTTTCCTAAAGAAATCTCTTTATACAGACTCTTAAGATAATTAGATGGTCCTCCCTTTACTGCAACATCTGAAGGTGTGTTCACACTCCCTACTCGGGGAGCTTAATTTAGGAGTTGTAACTACTACATTCAAATTAGTCATAAGTGACTCAGACTGCTCAGACTTGACTCCTCAGACAATGGATAGATGGAGTTGTGACAGGCATTAGGGTACAAGCAGTCTGAACATGGCCTCAACTGCCTCACCTTCCTTCAATGTGTTCTCCTGACATCCCTCTGAAGAGGGAAGCACTGTTTCCATCCTACATACAGGAAAAGATGACTTTGTCTGGAGCAAGCTACCAATTTGCATGAAAAATGCCTCTTCCACCAGCTTATCTTGATTTTGCCAGCATTTACGTTGGCCAAGAACATCACTTTTTCCCCACAAAATCCTCACTGAACTACTGCAACACTTATTCAGTATAATACTTGTTCACTTATGAAAAGGTCATAAGCCCTGCTATACTGAGTTCAGATATTTTAAAGGAAAAGGGATTTAGATTTCTCAACAAAGGGGATTTTAACATGTACTGCTTGCCAATATAATTAGCACACGCAAGAAAAATGACTCAAGTTTTCACATTTGAAGCTAGGAAGTGTCTTGTCTACTAAATGTGCCAGAGTTTTCCATGGATGTGACTTGGCTTCAATTTTTGCTCTCCCTATATTATCCTGAATTGCAGGCACAATGCAACCTAAACACATATACACAAAGATATAAATTCTTTTCTTGGCATGCTCTGGAATTAAGGAATAGTGACCTTAGTTTTATTTACGCACTTCACACTGAATTCCCGGCATTTTAGCAGTTGACTCCCCATGAGAATGTTCTTTCAATCTCATTTAATCCCCAGCCCACCTCTCTTGACTGCAGCAAAGGAAATTCCAGTGTCTAAGAAATCATTCCTCCTCCCGGGAAGTGTCAGACGTTAGGACTATGTGGAGGGACAAGGAGCTCTTCTGCTGATTCATCTTGGCAGCCAGATCAGATCAGCTTTCTTAGCTCCAACACAGAGCTGGAAAAGGAGCTAGGAAAAACTGAAACGTCTGGATGTGAAAACTAAAATAAAGAAAACAATAAAGGGCTCTTGCACAAGCCAGGTGAGGTGGTAAATGGTACTTCTAACTCTTTGTTCTTACAAATATTCAACAAACAAAAAATTCAGCGTTCAAGCCATCAAGATTTGCCTCAACAGAGAGCTTACACATGAAGCACTCAAGAAAAGCAAAGGTACAAAGCACTGTACACCTGAGAGCTCTCCCTAATGTTTTGCACTTTTGACTAGAAACGTCTGTCATTGAAGTGTCAGAGTTTATCCAAAGAAGGGCAACATAGCTGTGCTGAAGGGTCTGGAGGACGAGTCTTTTGAGCAATGTCTGAGGGAGCTGCAGGTGCTTAGCTGAGAAAAGGAGGCTCAGGAGTGACCTTGTGACACTCTACAAGTGCCTGAAAGGAGGGTGGAGCCACGTGGGGGTCAGTCTCTTCTCCTACATAACAAATGACAGGACAAGAGGAAACGTCCTCCAGTTGTACGAGGGGAGGTTTAGATTGGATGCTAGGTAAAATTTCTTCCCTGAAAATGTTGCCAACCTTTAGAACAGACTGCCTAGGGAAGTGGTGGAGTCCTCATTCCTGGAGGTAGAACATGTAGATGTGGCACATGGGAACAAGGTCTAGAGGTGGACTTGGCATTGCTGGTTGGCTTGAGTATCTTAGAAGTCTCTTCCAGCCGAAGTGATTCTATAATTCTATGAAGTCCAAGATATTTACACTGAAAACTATTTTACTGCAGAACTGGGCAAGGGAAGGAACAGTGAAGGAGTGGAGAGGGACTTAAATTTGTTCCAAATCTTCCTTTAAGTACCTTAGTGGCTTAGACACATTTATGCAAGCAGTTCTTCACTAAAGCAAGAGGTATTCCATTTCCAGAAGCAACAGTGGTTTTGAACACCTTAGGTTACTTGTGGGGCTGGATCCTCGGGCCTGAAAGCCTGGATTCAGAGAGAAAGGTATGAAACAATGTTTTACTTATTTACTTGTGGACCTTTGTGGAACCTTATCTCAGCCCGGAGCTTGACGGGTTGCCTGCAAGGCAAAGCAACATCAACACAAACTGATAAGAAAGATGAGCGAGGACACAAAAATAATCTACGAACTCAGATGAAGTGAAGAAATTCTCACTATAGAATCTGGTTCCTTCTGTTGTTTTTGTGCACAGCTGTATGAACAGTAGTACACTCCCAAGAAAGCCCGAGGAAAGGAAAAACAGCCTGAATATTCATGGAAGTCTGTATTCTCATGAACATCTGCACCTGAATAGCATGTCCTGCCACCTCTGAATGCTCTTTTTGAGCATGGGATTAGAATTGCGCTGAATGGCATTTAAGAGACCCAATGCAGAGCATGAAGTTTCTCTTTGCAGAGAATGCATGGTGCTGGATCCTGATTTTTTGTGGAAGAGCAGGTGTTTCTAGCCTTCTAGTATCTAATTAGGATTTTAATCTTGCTCAAATAGTACTACCTGATTTCATCTACCCCAGAAGAACCACAGGCAATTCTAGTATAACAGCTCCTCTGATCTATATGTAACCTGTATTATGTGTCCTGCCACTTCTATCGATTTGTGGATGCAAAAATAAAGTCTGAAAAAGACTTCATATCTTGCTGTCACAGTGTAATGTCAAAAGGAGTCAGGAAACATTAGCTAATACAAAGTTTTGTACTCAAAGACACCAGGTGTCAAAATTGTAACATTCAAAGATTAAGAAAACATTTTGGGTATAACCAATTAGTGAAAATACCTCAACCATTTCACTGGGAAATATGATTCATTCTTGCTAAAATAAATTTGCTACTAGTAAATATATTGCTAAATTTTAACTGAAATTTACTTTTTACTGAAATGCAACTTTTAGAAATGGGTATTGCATTCCATTTCTTTGGGCAAAGCTGGGACTGGGAACACTACTGGGAAAACATCTGGATTCATTGCCAAGTGCTGATGACAGGCTGAGACACAGGTTAGCTCACATTCTGTTTCTGTGCTCAACGGAGTTAAATCTAGCCTTGCTTCTTTTAAGAACTCTCACCAAAAAAACTTATTTTCGGGTGAAAATTGGTCTTTCTTTCCTTTTTGATGAATAGATTATAGTAAGATTTTATAATAAGATTTTATAAGATTTTATTCACTTTTTTTTTGGGGGGGGGCTGGAGTTTTCCTGTGTCACCAGTTAAAAAACATGTTTTCTGACTTTTACAGAAGAGATGCAGTTACGTTGTGCAGCATTACAAATGCATCTCATTCTAAGATGAGAAATGAGGAAATTTAAGCCACAAAAAGGCAGGCTCTTTCCATATTTTTGGTGAATGTAGCAGATATTTTGAGTATTTTATATTTACCTTAATGCTTTCCATTTCAAATACCAACTTTGATGAAGACAGCCTCCTCTCTATTTCAAAACAAGTCTACATTAAGCTCAAGGTAGCAGCTTCTGCTGTTAAATATTCCTAACCACAGCAGTCTTCAGAGAGAGTTGTTTGCTGGATGCAGTTAGACACAGTGATTAGAATTTCTTTAAATACCTCCTCCTTTACCCATGAACATGAGAAATTAATTCCAGGTGAAGCATTTGAATGAGCACAGAATGGATGAGCTGGGAAGAGATTTCCAGACATCACCTGGTCCAAACCTCCTGCTCATGCACGGCTACCTCAGTCCAGTTACTCAGGACTATGTTCAGTTGGCTTTTGAGTATCTCCAAGGATGATGGCTCCACAACCAGTCTGGCCAAGCTATGCCAGTGCTCAGTCATCCTGGCAGTAAAAAATGTTTCCTGATGTTCAGAGGGAGCCTCCTGCATATGCTTCTGCCCATTGCCTTTAGTTCTGTCACTGTGATCCTCTGCAAAGAGCCTGGCTCCGCATTCCTTTCTCCCTCCCTTCAGGTGTCTTATATGCACTGACCAAATCCCCCTGAGCCTTCTCTCCTTCAGGCTGAACAGTGCGAGCTTTCCCAGGCTTGCCTCATAGGGGAGATGCTTCACCCTTTAATCATCTTTGTGGCCCTTCTTCAGTCTCTCTCCTGTGTGTCTCTGTCTCTTTTGTACCAAGGAGTCCAGGACTGGACACAGCAGTGCAACTGTGGCCCCACCAGGGCTGAGTAAAGGCAAAGGATCACCTCCATTAGCCTGCTGGCAATATTTTGGCTAATGCAGCCACAGATACCATTCACCTTCTTTGCTGCAAGGGCACATTGTTGGCTCAGTTCACCTTGTTGTCCACCAGGACCCACAGCTTCCTTTCTGCCAAGCTGCTGATGGATAGTCCTCAGCCTGTTCAGATAGAAGGGACTGTTTCTTCCCGACAGAAGGACTTTGCACTTCTCCTTGTTGAACTTCACAAGCTTCCCAAAGGCCATTTCTCCAACTCATTGTGGTGTCCCTGGATGGCAGCACAACCCTCTGGCATATCAGCCAATCCTTTCAAGTTTGTGTCAGCTGCAAACTCGCTAAAGGTATACTCTGCACCATCATCCAGAATGTTAAAGAGGATGTTAAAGAGGACCAGAGCCAGTACTGACTCTGGAGTAGAGCACTGGTTCCTGGCCTCCAACTAAGCTTAGTGCCACTGACCTCCCTCTGGGCCTGGCCATTCATCCAGTTTTCAGTCTACCTCACTGCTCTTAACAGAACCTGTCTATTAGGATCTTATGGGATGTTCCCAACACTAGATCTAGAGTTAATTACTGACTTGTCCTATTAGTGCCTTCTCCTTATCACTCACTTTCCTCTCATCAGCACGGTATCGTCCACCACCTGGACCCCCATGCTCATCTAGCTTCAACTAAGAAAGCAATGAACCTGTTTTGCAGTTGTAAACCCAGAGGTGTGGCAAGAACATTCCTCTTGGTGCCAGAAATCATCAGCTTCCATCCATCCTTTTCTCCAGAGGTTTTGCTTACCTTGACAGTGCAAGGCAGACACTGCTGTCTTCCCTGTTACAGATGGGGTCTGAGGCTCTTGACGCTGTTAAGATTCAGAGAAGATCCTGTCTGTCTCCCTTTCGTGTTCTCTGATGTGCCACTTGCTCACTGCCTCCTGAACTCATCCAGTTGGCAGCACAGCTTCTCCAAGACAGCATACCTCTGGAAGGACAAAGGGCCATTTTTCTTGGCCTCAGAGAGAGGTCACAGGCAATCCCTGCAACCTGGGACTTGGAGGGTTGCATCAGACAACTGAAGGCTGTGTGGAAGCTGTATTGGGTTTGCATGGCAAGGGTCTGGTAGCAGGGGGCTACAGGAGGGGCTTCCATGGGAAGATGCCAGAAGCTTCCCCCATTTCTGACAGGTCCAATGCCAGCTGAGTCCAAGACAGACTCACTGCTGGCCACGATCAAGCCCAGCAGAGACAGCGGTAGAGCCCCTGGAGTAACAGATTAAGAAGGGGTAAGGGGAAAAATGGCACCACTTCAGCCAGAGAGAGGGGTGAGAACATGAGAGAAACAGCCCCACAGACACCAAGGTCAGTGGAGGGGCAGGAGGTGCTCCAGGCGCCAGAGCAGAGATTCCCCTGCAGCACCTGGTACAGCCCATGGTGAGGCAGCTGTGCCCCTGCAGCCCGTGGGGATCCATGGGGGAGCAGAGATCCACCTGCAGCCTGTTAAGGACCCCACAGATGCCCAAAGGAGGCAGTGACCCAGAACAGACCCCATGGGGACCCATGCTGGAGCTATCTGTTCCTGAAGGACGGCACCCAGTGTAAGGGATCCATGGTGGAGCAGATCATGAAGAACTGCAGCCTATGGAAAGGACTCACAGTGGAGAAATTCTGGAGAACTGCCTCCCAAGGGAGGGACCCATGCTGGAGCAAGGAGAGAATGTGAGTTCTTCCCCTGAGGAAAAAGGAGCAGCAGAGACAACGCGTGGGGAACTGACCACAGCCCCCATTCCTTGTCCCTCTGTGCTGCTGGGGGAATGGGGTAGAGCAAATTGGGAAAAATATTAAGTCCAGAAAAAAGGGAGGGGTGGGGGGAAGCTGTTTTAGGATTTATATTTTATTTCTCTACCTTACTCTGATTTGAGCAGATTTCAAAGGAAAATGATAAAATTGCACTCTAATCTCCCAAGGTTTACACCATAATGCTGACAAGGTTGAAAAGTTCTACTCAATACTGTCATGTGACAGCAAGGCTAAAAGGAATGAAAACATGGGCCACAGAATGAAGACAGATGCAGTAAATCCTAAGGTGAAAGGCTTTGAGAAAGCTGTTTGTATTTGAAAATTTCAGAATAAGGTAATTTCTAAAAACATTTAAATAAAATCATTTATGCAAACACATTAACCCAGGAAAAGCCAAAACCGAAACACAAACATTCAGTATGAAGATATTTTTTTACAATATAGATTCTTCTAGGAAGTGTATTAAATATGACAAGAGGGGAAAAAATAGCATCTCACAATGTATATTCAAGGGCATCACATTTTAGAACAATGTCTTAGCCTTTTATAAATGATCCACAAAGAAATTAAATATGCTATTCCATAAGAGAATAATCTCATTTACAGTTTAGATGTAAGGCTTCACCATAACATCTCATATCCTTCACCTGGATCTTTGCTTACCCAAGTTGAGTGATCTGTACTTACTCTCTTGCCAGAGTAACAGAGCACGGTGGTCCTCAAAAACACAGGCAGTTTTCAGGTTTACTTTTTAAAGTTCCACAAAAAAAGTATTACTATAATAAAATAGTCTATTTTTTATTTTGTCACAATAAAAGCAAATGAAAAGCTAGAAGAAACAGATAAGCTGTACTTGTTGGTCTAAGACTGAGGGAATGGATTAATCTACACCTTGCCAAAAAAAGGTATCTAGCTGCTAGTTATGCCATTGTATTATTAGTATTGTGCAGAACTGGGACCACAACTCCAAATTACAGATTAGAACACAGTGCATCCTTCAAAGAAATTACATAATTTCTGTGAGAAAAAGGCAGGGGGGAAAAATAATGAGAACTATCCATCTCCATAGCTATCATATGTGTAAGAACTATTTGCCTTACAGAGCTCCAGTTTATTCAAAATACTGAATAGTGACAACAGCAATATCCCTTAGTCTCCTTATGCATCAAGTACAAATCAGAGAAAAACCCTGCCCCAAAACACTCATTTTCAACCACAAAACAATGCGCCAGAAAACTCTTATTTGCAACACATTTACATGGTGTTGCAGTTAACATATTTATTCTGCAGACAACAGTCACAAATACTTACTAAAAATACAGATATGTTTCTTAAAAGTAAAATGAGGCTTCAAGATGACAAAGCTTTTGTAACAGTGCAGGGTGCAAATTCTCAGTATGAAGACATTCAGAAGATTTGCTGCTCAAAGAGGATCTTTTCAAACCCGGGTGGAGGTGTGTGATAAAATTCACTGAACTGACAATCCAGAATGGCACTGTCATCAACTGCAGAGGAGAACCAAAAAGAAGGAATTAGAGAAGGAGCACTTACAGTTTGATCCTCTTTTACACCATCTTAACAGACTGTAGACTGTGCTCAAACCACAAAGAATTTCTTCAATACATCCATTACGTATATGCAATTAAAAGAAATCTCGTCAATTAATTTGGTAAGTCCTTATGCCAGGAGAGCAAACCATCTCTCTTCTCTACTGTCTGCTCGGTAAAGATGCCTTAGTGAAGTCAATGAGAATGTCTAATTTCACTGGAAGTGTTAGCAGAGCTTCAGGATATTGATTCCAAATTTTCTACTCCATTTCTCCAGAAATCTACAGATTAAGGATGCTACCAGATAAACCTTGCAGGGATGTCACCTTTTCATGTGTGTATTTTTCTCTTCCTAATTCTGCTGGAGTTTCAGCTGTCCACAGTGGTTTTTTGAAGGTTTACAAGGTTTCACATGTCTGCAGTGGTTGGTATCAAACCATCAGTTTTAGCATATGATCCAAAGAGAGCTTCTTTGACTGCTTCTTGAAGCTGAAAGTTAATGTGGTTTTTTTACAGAACTTCTCCCAGTTTTTGACTCCCTGCATAATCTACCCACCTGCAACCACACTTTCAATGTAGAATATAAAAAAGGAACTGCTGAGTATTTTCAGAGCACCACTTCTGTGTACTTCACTACCAAACTGAAACACCTACCTAGTCAGAAAAACAAGGTCTCTTTCAAAGACAGCTTCTGAGATGAACCTGGCAGACTATCAACATTAGTTCAAACAAGGAAAGTCTCATCTCCATATTTTGGAATTTAGCTATCTCAGAGACAAGGTCGGAATTTTTCCCTCCTAGACTTTGTGAAAACTCATATCAGTGTGTTTGTACAGTTCTCTAGTACTTACGCAGTGTTTATGTCCTGCTTCCATTAAAGTGTGTGAGGTACAACTGCTGTAGGAAATAATCTTTAAGTCCAATTTTTTGTTTTATCTACTCAAGCTTGACACTGTGTTTGCCTGATCTATCACGTTCCTTTTAAAAATATATCTGTTGTTCTAGTCTGAATAGAGCAAACGTTAATTAAAAAAAGAAACTCTCTTCTGTATGGCCAAATCCTTCCACAGGACTAGAAGTTCACATTAAATTAAGGACACTTGTAGTTTATACCAAGTAAATAGTGTACAAAAACAACCTGCAGGCTTCAAGTTATAGCTATATATGCGAGACATGATAATTATGATGAAATTATGCCCACTTGTGGAAGAAGACAAAAAGAGCCTGGCAACAAAAGGTCACCATTCATTCCCCAGGCATGGAACTTTTTAGTCAGAGAAGAAAGATTAACAGTAGGCTAACACGCCACCAAGCATTTTCTGAAAGCGACCTTCATTCTCCATGCTGTGTAAGACCCCCTCCAAAATCCAGGGAGGCTGCAGCCACACAGTAACTCTCCTGCTGCTGCAAAATGAGGGCTTCGCACGGGGAGAGCGCGCGGAGCCGCCACCGCGTTTTCGCAGCGCCATCGCGTGGCTGAAGGACACATCGCAACTTGGCCACAGAAAACGATCCCACCCTGACGGCTCCGAGCAATTCACCCGCTACATTTACAGGCTTCAAAGACTCTACAACACATCTGGAGTTATTTTCTTCCTGGTCATAAAACCCCCTATCTATCAAAATGTATCAAGATATAAATGGAAATACGCCAACAAGTTCATTAGGAACCTATCATGAAAATAAAAATTGTCCCCATCACATAGCTAAGGGTTATCCTTAAGACCAAAATTATCTTGGCTACTGCTTAGATGAGGCTCAGCTAAACTGAAGATGGAGCTCCCGCAGTAGGTGCGGAGGAGTATGGTGACAAAGATGATGAGGGGATTGGAGCACCTCTTCTATGAGAAAAGGCTGAGGGAGCTGGGCCTGTTCAGCCTTGAGAAGAGATGACTGAGAAGAGACCCCATCAATATCTGTATCTGAAGAGGGTGGATCCAGGCACTGCTGGGTGGTGCTGAGCAATAGGACAAGTGGCAATGGGCAGAAACTGCACAGGAAGTTCAAGAAAATACAAACAACGATTCTATTGCTATGTAACACTGCAGGCATCTATGAGTTACGTGAAATTGAAATGCACAAATATCAAGCTCCATAGATAAATCAGATTAACCCACAAGTCTGCCATGTGCTCCATATTTTTTTTACCTGGCAACTTTTAGACTGAGTACAGCAACCTCCCAGCTTGCTGGATGTGGACACTGTAAGCAGTCAGTAAGCAGTGCTTTTTTTCCTATTAAGCAGCATCAAAAATGAGGCAAAAATATTATTTCTCAATTTCCTAGGTTTGCATTTTCATGTAATTAATTGTTGTAGTTGCCAAGAATAGATGATTGATGTGTGTTCCATTTAAGTGAGAAGAATACACAAAATGAAAAGATCACAAAACAGAACTGGAATGAAAATATTTTCCCTAATGTGCAACAGCTTGAAAATCTCTGACTTACCATAGACCACTGGATAGACAGTCCCCCTGATTCCTGAAGCTGGACAATGCATATTCTTGCCATTTAAATATACATTTAATTCTACATGGTCATATGTAATGCCCTACAAAGTACAGAAAATTAAGAAAAAAAAAAAGCATCAGCAAGTTTATATACACAAGACTGCTGCCTAACTTGGCTTCCTTAGGCACGGGCAGATTTTAACACCACTATGCAAAACACAGCATCCTACGAAATCTCACTTGACATATTCCTGCTGAGGACTAGAAGTTAATAAATGAGCAGTAACATCTGTATTTTCAAATACTCAGGATTCCTTAACACCCGTTCAGCTGAGATGCAGCACACTACTGCACAATACACTTTGCATCTTACTGAGTTTACGGAACGAATTTCCAAACTTCACCACGTTAAAGAAACACAAGATGTTCAACGATTTTGAGTATGAGGCAGTTTGCAATCTTCTCATTTGCATCTTCTCACGGAAATAATAAATAATAAATAATGATGCTATGAACCAAGTTCATCCTTGTATGCCTCCATATGGAAACCGCTCTCAGTTCCATTTACTCTGCTGGCAGCAACAGACCGCGGTTTCACACGCAATGCTATGAATATGCTGACCACAGGGCAGAAAGCAAACACTAACAAGATAGTAACTTACTTATCTGCTAGCTAAAGGACTTTTCTCCCTGCTTTGGTGTTTCTGAGTGTGACAATTTGTGTGCTCATGCAGGACTTCAAAATTCTGTTTTCGTGACAGAACAAAATAACTTGATATTTATGGAAATGGGGGAGTCAGCAGTAACACATCGGGGTGGGGTTGTAATTATTTGAAGCTGTTCAGACCACACTAGTTCACCAAATCCTGAAAACAGCCTGCAACCCTTCAAAAACAGTTTCAGAAGGGAACAGTACTGTATCTGAGGGTAAAGGGTGGAGATGTCACCCTTAGCTGTTTGGGGCTTCTAAAGATGGCATTTCTAACCATGCTACAGAGAGGCAAGTTGTCAGCATGAAAAAATAGGGGTGATAAATGGTCTCATTTTCATTGCATTGCTCTCATGTACTTTTGAAAATATGTAAGAAGACACGGAGAAAATGACAGTACTAAAAAACAACACTTTGAACAAAGCCACTTAAGCATGCTTTGAGAAACCTGAAAGAGTAAGGAAAAAAAAAAAAAAAAAAAAAGACATTTTCCCTCAATCATTTTTCCAGTGCACATTACCCCCTTCCCCACTTAATATCCCCATGAACTACAAAAGTTTGGCTAAAAATACAATTAATTTACCACCCAGGACCCATCCCTGCTCCCCCCTGTCCTTCTAATCATTAACCAGTTAGCTAAGGGATCTTGAGTTCAGCTGGGCATGGTGCATAGCCACGTTATGCATTCCAGCACATTATTTGTTCAGGCAGGTCCCATCTCAAACAATAAAAGATCCTTGTGATGAGAGTTATCAGTCAGGTAGATACTGCAATAGAGCATCAAAAACCATTTCTCAAACTCTGGTCAAGTCCATCCCTCCTTAGGAACCTATCAATACCAGGAATGAAGTCCACCCATATCCAGGCTGCTGATCCATTCAAAGACAACAGGAATTTATATCCCAGCACTTTCCAAACTGGGGGGTGGAAACTGAACAGTTTGATTTAGAACAGTCAGTTTGATCACAGAGCTGCAAATAAGAGGCATTTGGGAAGAGGTGAGGAAGCAAGAAAGTCTTAAGAAACTCACCACCACATCACCCTCCTGAGGAAGGCTGTTTGCTGGTAGCCTATTTTTCTCCTCATTGTTATAGTAGAGAGCTCCATCATTTCTCATCACCAGGCTGTGGACATCTCGACCAAGTGGAATTTGATTCAAATTTGCTTTCTGGGTTGCAACTCCAATACCCCAAATCCCTAAAATGTGACATTAAAATAGTAAGGGAAAAACCATGTTATTTTGAAGACTGACTGAAGCAGGACAGCATAAAGAATTTGTTTTTTAACTAATGCCATGATGGTACTACCAGTAAATACATCCTGGAAATACCAGAACTATTGTAGACTAGCTCTGGTAGCTCTGGCAGCCGAGCACCATCCAGCCAGTCATTCTCTTTCCGCCCCTGCCAGGCCCCCATGGAATGGAGGAAGAGGAAAGGAAGAGTAAAACCAAGAAAACTTGTGGCTAAAAATAAAAATTGTTTAGTAAGTAAAGCAGAAGTGAAAGAGACAACAAAACAAAGGGATGAAATGGCAATCGCTCACCACCTCTCATGGGCAGACTGATGCCCAGCCAATTCTCAAGCAAAAGATGGCTAATCTCCCTAAATCCCTTCCTCTCCCATTTACTCCTGAACAAGACAGGTGGTATGTGGTATGGAATATCTCTTTGGTTAGTTTGGGTCATCCACCTGGTTATGTTCCCTCACAAGCTCTTATGCAACCCCAGCTGTATTCACTGGAGGGGCAGAGTGAGAAACAGAGGAGGTTTTGATGCTGTGCAGGCCCTGCTCAGCAATAGCTAAAATGTTGGTGTGTTATCAGTATTGTTTGGTTATCAGTATTGCTTTGGTCACAAATCTAAAACACAGAACCACAGCAGCCGCTATGAGGATAATTAACTTCATCCTGACCAGATCCAGCACAAGTAGCCACAGGAAACAAACAGCATCTATCTTGAAAAAGAAGGATCTCTGAAAAAGAGAACTCTAATCATTCAGCTCAACTTTTACTCCCAGAAAAACACTGAAAACAAACTCTATGACTGTAGGAGGATAGAAAAAATAAATCCAACTAGCATAGATCTGTAAACAACAGATTTTCCTTTCTCAGCTAGTTTGACTAGTCTTATAGAAAAAAAGGAAGTGTTAATGTTATAGACCTTGTTTTGGTAATATTTTTGAAACTCATACAACACTGAAATAGTCAAATGATGAAAACACGGTCTAGACAGTTACAGCAATGCAAAGGCACGAGCGGCTAGAAAACTATTCCAGGATTACTCATCAGTAGCACTCTGTCAAATCAAAAAAGATGACTCAAGTGGGGTTTGAGGTTTTGCATTGAATGCACAAGGTCAGATACTGTTCTGTAACCCCACCAATTACTTGAATAACGTAACAATGTGTTGATTAAATGTGCTGCCAATCTCAACCTGACAGGACTGCAAGCTCTTGAGAGGCCCCTCAAGTTTAAAGTGATCCTGACTAACTGGTTAGAAATAAAGTGCATCTGCTTTTACTCAATTATGAAGAAGAGCAGGTAAGTAGGAACAGTGAGTGGCACAAATACAGTAACCAGTTCACAGACCACTTGCTGAGTGTGACTGTGCCCTGCTGCTGTGGAAAACTTCTGGATGTGTGGCATGTATAAAACAGATGAGGTCATCTACTGCTGCTGCAGCTGAAGCAGAGCATCCATTTTAAGCACTGCACCTCAACACAAATTAGGCTGACTAGAGATATTGTTGAAGAAACAAAAAAACCAATCAAAAGTGTAAAAATTTAATCTACAAGGAGACAAAGAAAAAACCCCAATAAACTAGGACTGTTTAGTCTAGAAAAAACTAAAACGAGGCCAAAATATAAGAAACTTATTTTCAAAAGATGAAACTGTAGAATAATTTATTCTAACGCCAAGAATGAAAAGGACAAGAGTGTGATTTGACTTCAGAAAACTTTACAATTGTCAGAACGACCCCATAGAAAACCTCTCATTGACTGTGCAGAGACACTTCTGGAAATCAAAGATTTACTTTAAGTCTTCTACAGTTCTCCTGCCTTGGGGCACAGGAAGAGAGGAAAAAAGGCTCACAGGGACCAGAAGAGTTTATTTCCCATGTTTCTCAAGTGTAAGAAGATGGACACACTACCTGTGTGAATAATGACCATGTATGAACAACACCTGCAATGGATTCTTCCTAACATAAAGGATAATAAAATTGCCAAGATGGATATGGGTTTACATGTAGCTTAAAAATAAGCAACTAGTTGGACTGCAAGGTGTTCTGGGCAGATCTATGTACACGCTGCCTGCACTCCAACCCACCTGAAGGCAAACAACTCTTACCCAAGAAGTTTCAGCATCAAACTCCAACTGGTACGTAAGGCCTGTCTCTGGACTAACACTTCCCTTCTTCTTCTCCTCTTCCTACACACTCTTAGGGAAAGCACAGTTTCATTTTTAGAGCATCTGCTAGCAGCTTTTAAAAATACAGGATGATTTTTCCTGCTAGAATACGGGCAAGCCTGGAGTGCTCTCTGTAGCAGTGAAACTGACTGTATTTGTAGGAACAACTAAAGGAACAAGGTGCTGAAAGGTTCCCCTGGATAAGGCAGTGTCAGAATAAGTGCTACACCCTTGATCTGGAGAGCAACGGGTAGCACAAGGAGTCCTACCCTTGCTTGGGCAAACAGTGCCTGCTACGAGCAAAAGAGGGTAGACAAATAAATACAAATATCATTGGATAAACGACACTCCTTAAAAATACTTTATAGCTACTGTGTTTTAAGTGGTCCTAAGCATTTATTGAGCAAAAGTAATTTCTAAAATATGCCATCTGAAAAACATGCCTATAACAGCATAAAAAACAATGTGGAGGCTTAGTATTTGCACTCCTCTATTAATAAACTTACTATTATTTTTAATATTTTGGAGTCAAAATAAAAAGGAGAAAAGAAAAAAAAGAAATTTCCTTTCACACAGTACCTTATAAATCTCTCCAGTGTTCACAAGTTCAAGGATGCAATTAGGAAGACACATGTGCTGAGCATTTGAGATATTGCCACCAGCAGGCAATGTAACATACCTCCCAAATTTAAAGTTGTATACTGTTTGCTGACTAACCTGTGGACTGGATTTTAAACTCAAAATAGCTCTTGTTCTGATGCAAAGGTGCATTGGCTAAGCAGCCTCCCGTACCACATATTCTTCTTCCAGTTTTAACAATGACGACATCTGTTCCTGCAAGAAGAAAAAAAAACACCCCACAGAACTTCAAAACATTTCAGAAATCTGAAAGCAGCCCTCAAAAGCCCTAAACATTGAGACCAGTTTTTGTTCCTTTTGCCCCAAGTAAAACTTTCATTAGTCTGTGAGGAATATGATGATGGGCTGTACTTTGAAGCAAGAGAAGGAAGATGGTTTACAGGCTAGTTCATCTTTCCACTAGGGTTTATTTATTTCAAATCTATAAGCTGATCTAATTTTCACCTCTCGGTCTTTATGGACCATGCTGATTACAACCTTTGCTAAGCCACATTAGAAGCATAACTTACAATTTAGTCAGAAAGAGTTCACTGTGAGACCAAAGCCCTGCACTCTGTTCTCTAACATCGGAGAAAAAGCATTCTGCAACAAGAAGGAAAAGCATATCGGGCAGAAATGATTGATGGAATTGCAAGGTGTTTAGTTAGTCTCTGAAACAGTCTTATCAGAAGTGTGCCTGCCAATACAGAGAGAAAAAAAAAAAAAATCCTCAGCTAAGTTCTCCTTCTCCACTGGACGACTTCATCTTCAGGCACTGTTGTCCCGGGCAAGCACACGGGAGGCTGTGGCTAACAACTGTGCTCGAGCACTGGACCGTACCTATTCCTCCCCAGCTCTCTCCCCTCGGCTCTGCCGCCGCTGGCCCAGATCCCTTCTCTCCTCAACAAAGCCCGGGCACGGTTCTGCGGACAGCTCATGCTAAGGGTAATCCTCAGAAGAGCAGCACGGACAGGACTGCATGGCCGGGCTCCTTTCTCATCTCCACTGCCGTAACTGGAGGTGGAGTCTCCGTCCCTGGAGATGTCTAAGGAAAGGCTGGACGTGGCATTAAGTGCCCCGGTCTGGCCGACATGGTGGTGTTGGGTCACAGGTTGGACTGGGTGACCTCAGAAGTCTTTCCCGACCCCACAGATTCTGCGGTTCTGTAAACTGGGCCCGCCGGCTCTGAACCACCCGCGCCACCCTGACCGCGACAGCCCTCGCCGGGCAGCCTGCCCCCGCGGGGCACCTCACATACTCATTGTGCCGATCAACTTCGGTTAAACCCAAACTGCTTTAAACCACTTTTCAAACCAAGCTTCCTTTTTTTTTTTTTTTTTTTTTTTTTTTCCCCTCCCGAAAACTGCCAATTCCTGCTAAAGAAGCAGTCCCAAAGCGACATTCCCAGCGGCTAGCCCCGGGGCTGCGGCCCTGCCCGCCGGCGGCAGCGGCCCTGCCCCGCTCACCCATGCGCTGCGTGTCCAGGTGCACGGCCGGCATCTCCTTGAGCGGGATGTGCCCGGCGCCGCCATCCCGGCACCAGGAGAAGCAGCAGAACACGGAGGCGGCCATGGCCGGCCGCACCCCCCGCACCGCGCAGGCGCAACGGCCGCCCCGCACGGCCCCGCCCCGCCGCGACATGGCGGGCTAAAGTGAAATAAAATTTAAAAAAAAAATAAAAAATTCAACATTAACGCCCCATCTTTCCTCTGGAAATTAAAATCTAGTGGAGAAGGAGTGCAACCCCTGATGCTCCTTTTCCGCGGTTGTCTCCGTGTCGTGAGGCGACCGGCGCAGCCTCCTAAAGGATGTATTGTACGTATGTACGTGCATATAAAGGATAATTCAGGTATATATGCATATGTACATATATTTAAAAAGAGGACACTGATTATGATGGGCAGGTAGTAGGTGTGGCATCAAGGAGGCTCACACGTGAGAAAGGGACTACTTCACGGAAATTTACTGCTCAGTTATTCCGGGCGCCAAGTAACAAGAACCCCGTTTTTTTAATTTCCTTTTCCTTCCCCCGCCCTCCACCTTTCTCTTTTTAAATTCTTTGAAAACTCAGACGTGGCTCGCTGAAATGAAAGAGTCGCACAGCCAAGCCTGGCAGGTGCATCTGTGAGTAGCTCTGTCTCCTTATTTGCCAGACCTGTCCTTCTCTGAGTGTTTGAAGAAGGTACTCTTTGCTTCTAGAGTACTTCTTCAGGTGTTCAAAACCTCTCCTAATTTACTCAGTTAAATTCTACTGCAAAGTCTGCTACAGTGTGCTGTCATTGCACTTCTAATTTGGTTTTTCAAAGCACTGTTTGGGGCCAGCTTTTTGACCCTTTCACAGAGACAGAATACCATGCAATTAAAAAAGCTGTAACGTTACTTGTGGTCTTTGGGTTACACAAGCATTCCTATGTCTATTTCTGCATTCCTACAGCACACACAGCACCCAGAACAGGACCCAAAAGCTGGGCTCCAACAAACACAGTAAATATTGATAACATTACTATAGAAGCCTACCTGTGCCCACTTCACATTTTTATTTATCTACAGAAAAATATCAATAAATGTTGTGCCATGACCTGCTGATGTAGAATGTTTTGCAGACAGCAGGTAATTTGATTACTTGCATCTGAAGGTTTATTTATCTCCAAACCAGTCTGGGATTAAGTTGTTTCTCATTATTTCAATCGGTGCATTATTTTGTGGCATTTCACCTAGAAGGCTCCCTTAACATTTTATTACAGTATGAAGCATGATGTAAGTAATGTAACCCATGTGGTATTATGTTATCTGTCTTGTAGGGGCCAGGGGGTTAATACAGATATTCAGACATCCTTGTTAACAGAAATTTTCATACCCACAAATATCTTACTGGATGGGCTGTATCAGTCACACTTACCCCCTTTTACTTTAAACGTGAGGTGAAGTGCTGTCTTTCTTAAAATTGTGCCTAAAACCAATCTGATTTTAAGAGCAGTTTTAAAATGTGCTTTTTTTTTTTTTTTTTTTTTAATTGGACTTACTGTTACAGCCCATAAACATTTGGGGTCAAGGGCTCACTTCCTTAAAATATGCCAAATGGGATTAGTCTTGAACTTCCAAGAAATAAATATTAGGTGGAAACTGATGTTTACTTATTTTGTATGAAGGGCATCGGGATTCTTATAGGTAGCTCGTTGTTCACAAATTCAGTCTCATTTAAGTCACTGTGGGATTTTTATTGCCTGTGGGTTTGTTGTAGTAAATGCTAAAATAAAAATGTTAATATAGTTTAAAAAATTAAAAATATAAAAAGAAAAAGAAAACTTAGATAGAGACTTAAGCTCTTAATGAGTCCCCGTCCTATGTTTTTCTCTGCCCCACCGTGTCCTTTCTTCTCCAGAATGAGCACTGGGAATACAAACACCTCTCACCACATGAAGTCAGCATTGCCAAATCTGTTGGAGCCAAGGTGATGAAGCTTTGAGGAGCAGTGTATGGCTGTGCCTCCCTGCCAGTTTCCTGCTCCCCCACGCTGAACTGGAGAGGCTGGTTTCGCGGGCCGGCGGATTGCAGCCCTCGTGCGGCAAAGCACACGCCGCGGCTTGGAAAAGTTGCCGGCGCTGCTTTGGAGCGCGTCGATTCCAGCGCCTGTGTGCTTGGCAGGCAGGAAGCCTCGGGGACAGACTCGTCCTTGCGCCCGTCCCGTCTCCCTGCAGATGCAGAGCCCAGCTCCTGAGCACCCTGGCAGCGGCTGGTGGCAGGCTGGTGTCACGGCCAGCAGGAACGGCGGCAGAGGTGTTCGTGTGCCCTGAGTGAAGGCTCTGGCGCCGGACACAGTCGAGCAGAATATACGCTGGTGTGGTGGAAGTAAGGCAAAAGTCAGCCGGTAAGAAATGTGGCTTAATCATATGCCTTTCCTGAAGGATGAGGTGAACGACTGCAGCAGGATAGCACTGTATTTGTAAATGTGATTGTCAGCCTGTTTACAGACTGCGTGAACACAAGAAGTTTTACAGTGAAGAACTGCCCCAAAGAAATTAAGATCTTGCCTTCAGTATTTAGAAGTATAATCGTGCTGGGTAATTAAGGGTTAATTCAGCTTCTGCCTTACTTGAATGTTCATTTCTTTCGCTGGGGAGGCCAAGTATTTTGGACCCTCCCACACTGGATGCAAAATTATGCTCAGCATGCCTAGACATGTTTGCTGCTTGCAGTGTTTTAACTTTATTTCCTTGAACAGTAGCAGCAGAGACATTTTGTCTGGGAACCATGCTAGGAGAACACGACCACTCCCATCCATTTCACAAATGCAGACTTACTTGGAGGACCTGCTGAAGGGAAATGATGGTCATTGACTCGTTTCATTCTCTGGCTTAGAGCTTCATTCACAAAATACAACTGTCTCTCATTAGCCCTGCAAAGTACATCTACTGGCTTCAGACAAGTATGCTTCAGAAAAGTTCCCTGATATGCTAAATTTGCAGGACAGGGCAGCTCTCTCCCATTGTGGCAGCACACATTACAACAATGTTATACATGACTAATCCCTTCTCAGAAAAATAATTCCTCTTTGTCCTGCAAGTAAAAACCAATTGGACTTGCTTCTCTGCTGTCTTATGCTTTGTGGAGGCATTTACACCTGTGAAAACTAATGAAAAAAAGTAGTTATTATGTATGTTGGAATGGATTTAATAATGTCTCCATGCAACTTGCACAGAAGTAAATGAAGGTGCAGGACTGGAAAATCAAGGTTTGTTTATTGAAAGCAGTCATTCCACTCCCAGGGTCAGGCCTGTGGTTTGGAAGATGATACAGACAAGGTCTCAGATGAAAAACAGGTTGTGCTTGTACTTTTGAAATCTTCACCATAATGTAGTTCTTGTGAGGATTAACATTCTGTAGAAAGTCCTCTGTTTTACACAGTTAATCTGACGCTTGCCAAATCACAGCAGAAATTACATATGGAAATTAATTTTGTTCTTTGTTGTTCTCTTTGCTTTGGAGGTCACTTCTCCTTTCTTCTTTATGCAATACAAGCAAAACCCACTGGAGCAGAGCTTTGATCTATAGGCAATCCCAAACCTCGTTAAAACGGACAGGCACACTGGCCATGCTTTGTTCAGGCAGGAGCAATTAAGTTCTTTTATGGCATAAGATAGCTAAAAATGAGAAACCGCTGCCCGTGGCACAGGGGCGCATGGCCAAGTGCTAAGACGAGCTAACTTGTATGAGCAAGCACTAATTTGGGGAAAGTCAGGGAGACTTTTCTAGGGACTGCTTGCGAACGCAGCAGCAAGAGCACAGATTGGTTGCAGCTGTGTTTGCCTGTGTGCGTGTCTGGGACCGGAAACACCACGAAAGAGCCAGCAGACAGTGGGAGAAGCAGTGGTGTATGGCCCTGAGAAAAAGCCAAGGGACAGCTTCTTCTGGGCAAGCATCCTGGCTGGAGCAGCAAACTTGGACTGCTGCACAGTTCTCCCTCCCATTTGCTTCCTCTGCGTGCAAGGAAATGGGACGTGGCTGTACATTCTTTGTAAATAAATAGGATTTCGCTAAGGAGCTGACTGAATTAATCATCAATTCTCCCCCCACGTCCCTCCACAGAAAAATCTGGCAAAGTGCTGAATATTGGTTAACTCTGTGGGTCAAAGTTCTGTATGCAAAACTACAGAGCTTTTCAGTACAGCTAAAATAGCAGATATCAAGGCTGTCTCTGAAATTCAGACCTCAAAACAGCAGTTGATAATTTCAATCACTGATGATCCTTTGTGGATTTTTAATGGCTGGTATTTCAACAATCCATATTAAAAGTAGCTTTTATGGAACAATAACAAGAAATTGCTTTCTCATATCCCTTGTTTGGAATGTTTAATACAGTCCAGATGTATCTGTTGAAAAGAAATGTAGTCAGATACAGTATAGTTGTGAAACATTTATACATCAGTAAGGTGTTTGATACGTGGAGCTGTTTTGAATAATTTATTTATTTGTGTTATCTTATGGTGTCTTCTTATCAAGCTGCTCTAAGCTCTTGCAGATTTGTGTCCATATTTAGGTCCCCACAGGGATTGCATTATCCACCTCAGATTGAGAGTATGCTCACCCCAGCACAGCTGAATAAAGCAGAGTCCTTCAAGAAGTCTCTGTCCTGAAGCTGGAGTGTACTCTGTGTGTGCTCTGACACCTCTGTAATGGGATGTGAAGCCTTAGCCTTAGTGGGAAGGCCGGTTTGCAGCCAAGGATAAGACTGTAAAATGCCCTCAGCTGACCTCTTTTTCCTCAGAGCTTCACCTCGGGAGACTATAACAATCCAACAGGTCTATGGTTCAGAGGTGCTTTATGGATGTGAAATACAAATTTGTGAGGAAAAAAAAAGCTGCTTTTAACTCCAGCTATAGTTATCAATCCGTTCTTCTCCAGAAAAGCACAGTGGGTGCCTGGAGCCTGGAATGAGCAGCTGGTGTGGCCGAGGGCAAGGCTCTGTTACTTTTGGCAGCAGTGCTGGCAATAGCTGGCTGGAAGCGTTTGTGAAATTATGGCCTGTGGGGCACTTCTGGTTTATGCTGACGTGTGTGCAGGCTGCCACCGAAACAGGCCCTCTCACTGGCTCATCCTGGCACTGGTGTTTGTTTGGCTGCAGGATCAGCTGGCTGCCAAAATTGATCCTGCTGGAAACTTTTTTTTTTTTTTGTAAACTGGATTAGCTTTCAGCTCTGTTGGCAAGCCCATCTGGCTTGACGTGTGGCTGCATGAGTGTTGGAGCCAGCAGAGAGGAGACATCAGGAAAGCATGACTAAGGAAAGGGGAAAGGATGGAATGATGACTTTTGCCAGTAGCACTGTCTTGTCTTGGCTTAACCCCCTGAGAATCTGCCTGTCAGGGTAGAGTTACCTGTTACAGCTTGAGTCACGTTAATGGCTTGCTTCCACTCAATGAGAAAAATCTTGTTCCTCTTTTCCTTGCTCTTCTGGTGTTAGACCTGGTGATTGTCTAATCTTGCATTGGACTGATTTAACACCAAACTCACCTCGACAAAGAAGAGGGAATAGCATTCCGCTGGCTGAGTGGGTGGAATCAGCTCAGTAAAGCATCTGCAGAGGTTGGCAGAGCTGGGATAGGCGAGGGGAGTAGTAGCTGTCAGCTCTGAGGTCACTCAACACAGAGCTTTAGAAATCTCCTGGCATAGTGCTTATTAGAAGAGCCGTGATCTGGGTTCTCTGTAGTTTAAAGATGACAGTAGATGATTGCCCTTTGTCTTACAACAAATATGGTGCTTGTCTTGAAAATCTGGAAATTGCCACTATCGTATAATTTCTTCCAAATTTCTACCCCTGTATTTTTAATCCTCCCATAACTAAGTGGCATTTATCCTAACACCTTCTTTCAAGCTGGGCCTCTCCTTTGAGCCTAGATTTCCATTGTCTTTGTTTATCTACTACTCCAGAGATCTCCATCAGCCAGAGGCTTTTCTCTGAAGCTTCCACAACCGGCCTTTGATGCTGCCTCGGGAAGACACTGTGCTCTCGGATGCAGGAATGCAAGCTCATACACAAACTGCTACTGAAAGTGCTGCTGTTGAAGCAGAGTTAAAAAGTACTGAAAGATGGAATTGAGTGTGTGCAAAATGGTTGTGTGTGACTATCAATCAGATAAGAAGTAGAAGAGTGCCCAACTTCTATTTGATCATGCTCAGAACAGCTGTGGGACACTTAAGAAGGGTGCTGGATAGGAAGTGTTTCTATGCACCAAGCACAGAAATCCTGCTGTGTGTTTGCCCGGAAGTTTAAGCTTTCGTCTTTGACAGAAGAAATCAAAGGCAAGGAGGGACAAGAACATCTTCAGGTGGACCTAATGAAGAAGCATTATCTCAGGTGGGCAGGCAACCACTCTTCCACCCATTCAGCTCCTTCTTCATTTATAAGGAGACGGAGTTGTACCAGCCCAAAGAATTAATAGAGAGTAAAATGTACTCAAAAATATATCAGGGACAAATGTTATATGAGAAATATATGGAAATAGTGAGTGAGAAATCTAAAATGCCATGTTGTTGTTAATCTTTAACCATAAACTTACAAAGATTAATAGGACCCAGAAATTCTTGATATAAAAGTGGCTGTTGGGAAAGTGTAGACAAGGAGTACTCAGCAAACATAAGTGCACAAGTATTGGGATATCACTTGAAAGCAGTTTAGGTGGCTGAGGAAAACTACCTGGAATTCCTTAACAAGATGCTGTTAAGACAATTAAGAAGAAACAAGCAGGATGTTGAAATACATCTGAAGGTCTCAGTTGCTTTTGTGCAGCAACTCTACCTCCTGGGTAGTTGGTAGTGGAAGAAATGCCTCAGTGTGTAGCCACTCTGAAAGGGATTTTCAAAAATGCCAACTTGGGTGGGGCAGCAAGGAGAGAAGGTAAGGAGTAACTGACTGCAGTGAATTGGGGAGGCATAACCTTGGCATGTTATTGAATGGCTTTGAAGATCCAGATTCCTGGATTTCTTCTGATTCCATAATCAGAAGAAATATGTCAGATGCACAAGGGGACTTCATTTGATAGAAATACAGTGTAATTTGTGATGTTCCTTGTGTGGGTAGTCCTGGATGTGAAGAGTCTCCCCTGTGCTGATGAGTGATGTGACTGCAGTGGGTGCAGAGTAGGGGAGTGAAGGGATGCATGAGGCATGTACATTTGGGAACGGCTTTTGATGTAGTATTTCACAATGTCTAATTTGAAAATAAGTTCAGTATGACTTTGATGTAAGACCTGTTCTGTTGACTGAGAACTAACAGAAGTGTGAAAGAGATACCCAACACAAAGGTCTCTTGATACCTCAGCGCTTCCAGACTCAGTTTCATAGTCCTGTAACTGCAATGTTCTTTCAAATGGCCATGGGATCTCTCCATCTGCCTGGGACCAATCAGTGGAAAATCTGCACAGGTTTTACAGGTCACGTTAACTCTTGAAGAGATTCGCCAGCTGGAAACTGTATAACCAGTGTGTTCAAGCAAGTAAGAATGAGTCTCTATCCTTTTATGAAGCACATAAGGTTATCTGTCTCTAATTATGTTATTTTTTCTAATAAGCACTTTCAGAAGGTGGCAGATGCCCAGCGGGATTGTCACCTAGCAGCGCCCCTCCTTAGGCTGTGCAACGGGCGCCTGTGAGCTGCGGGCTCAAGTGTAATTTAACAGAGTTAACAAACAGAAACCCGTATATATCTCGGCGGAGGCACAGGCTGCAGCCTCGGCCGCCGCCTTAGGCAAGCGGCATCCACCGCCGGCCCTCTCTCCCGGCAGCTCCGGAGGCTTTTCTGGCCGCTCACAGGCAAGCGGAGGAAGGGAAGAGCCGCAGCAGCTCCTGCCCTGGGGCTGATCGGCGGCCGTGGGCCAAGGTGGGTGGGACGCCGGGGCAGCGGCTCCCGACGATCGCTCCGGCGGGCCGAGGCCGGGGCGGCGGGGCGGGAGCGGCGGACCCGGAAGGCGGGCGGCGGCCGGGGCGGGAGCGGCGGCGTGCCGTGCGAGTGACCGAGGGGGCCGGTCCCCCGCCTGCCCCGGGCTCCCCGCCGTCCCGGCCTGCCATGGTGAGTAGCGGGGGCCGCGGGCGGCAGGACAGGCGGGCGCGGCCGGGCGAGCGCAGGCCGCGGCTTTGTGAGAGGCGGCGGCAGCGCCCGGCCCGGGGGACGCTGCGGCCGGAGCCGCCGGTTCCGCTGGCGGCCGCCGTCCCCCCTGAGCCCCGCTGTGCTTCGCGGGGCTCGGGCGGACCAGCAGGGCCTCCCTGCTCCGGGATGCGGTGCCCGGCGGAGCGCTGTGACCCCTGCGGAGGCCAGGGCCGGCGGCTGCCTGCAGTGCCATCGGTTAGGGGCGATTCCCCGCTGGATTTGGAGCGGGGTGTTGTAACCGGGTGCAGCCAGGGAACCTCTGCCAGGTCAGGGGACAATGGGGGTGAGCTCCGGGGCCAGCGTTAGGGCAGCCCCTGCGCTCGGCAGACCGTCCAGCCCTGGGGATGAAACGGTGTTCATAGGGCTGTGAATGCACTGAGCACAGACAGATTCCTTAGTCCTCCAGGCCTTCCTGCCTTCCTACAGTCTGAACGGGTTGGATCTGCCTGGTGCTTCTAGAAGAACTTTTGGCCATGAAATACCAGGTTTAAAGCATGGGCAATTTACACAGATCTTTTTGGCTGTCTGGATAGCAGCCCTCCAGTAGCTGAAAGGGGTCTGCAGGGAAGCCAGAGAGGGACTCTTCATCAGCAACTATAGTGACAGGACAAGGAGTAGTGGGTACAAACTGAAAGAGGGGAATTTTTGTTTAGATATTAGGAGAAAATCTTTACTGTGAGGGTGGTGACACTGGAACAGGTTTCCCTGGAAGGTTGTGGATGCCCCAGTCCTGGCAGTGTTCAAGGCCAGGTTAGGTAAAGCCTTGGACAAACTGGTCAAGTGATTGGTGTCCCTGCCCATGACAGGGGGAGTTGGGAATAGATAATCTTCAAAATCCTTTTTAACCCTTTAACAGTCTATAATCCTATGTTACCTACTGCTCATGGAATTCAGTAGTTCCACATTAAAATATATACAATGACCCTCCATTAGATCGCAGTTTCTCCCAGTGGAATAAACAGGATTAAGATCATTGCTGCTGGAAGGAGGATCTTCCATCTCCCTTCCTCTCTGTGTGGGACTCTTTAGGGCTGATTCAACACACCAGTCTGACAAAGGGCTGGTGAAATTGTTCGTAGGGGTCCTGACACAGACCGGGGTCCTTACCAAGGAAGGGAGATGAGACCTCTCCTGACTAGCTCAGCTGCTTGTAGAAATGTAGTTTGACTTGGTCAATTCTCATTTAGAACAGCTACACACCATTGCAGGAAACTTGTAATTCAGGAGTTATCTTTTTGTTCTGTTTGAAGCCTGGTGAAATTCTGGTTTTGCTTTCAGCATGCTGCTGACTGATAAATGCAACTTCTGTGCTGAGAAGCATGCTAAATGAATTTCTCTCTGGAGCGTGGGAAAAAGCTACTGTGGTTGGTTTTGCTTTTATAGTTTGATGTTGTTTGCCATTCTTCTTTTTAATGATAAAACTGTGCAAGTTACTGTGTCTGATGGGTGACATCTGTTGGGTTTGTACCCAGAGATGCTTTTGGTCTGTGTGCTACAAGTGGGGAATTCCAGAGCCACCCAAACCTGGGTCAGAAGTTACACAGAGAAATTCCCCATGGAAAAATTGGAACGTCCCTGTAGTTCATCACACAAATACCAGGTTGCTAAGGGATGTTTCAATCCACAGACTATTTACTCTCTGAAATTAATATCCTAAAGAAGACGGAAATTAATCTGTCCAACCAGTCATACAAGTCTTCAGTATTTTTGCTTTGGCATTTCTGGTGTTGTAAGAGGGGGAGGGGAGGAAGTTTGTAGATGTGCCCATTTATTTTTAAAAATCCAGTGTTTTTAATGATGTTGTGTAAAGGTTTTGAAATTCAGTTATATTTATAAAGCATAATTATGTAATTCGGTAAGGGGGGTTGAAATGCAACAGGACTGTCACCGAGACACACAACGCAGTCACATGCAGACAAGAGATTTTCGCAAGGCAGAGGTCCTTCCGATTCCAGCTCACAGCTGAGAGAAGAAGAGAAGCCCCTTTGTTTATTTTTACTTTTTATACATTTGTGGGTCTAGCAGAAGATTGGCTTTTTGGGGTTTCCTCCCCTCAGCCTCAGTGGCCAGACCAATTGTCAGTTACAATTGTTTTCAGGTTAGAAATATGCAAACAAAGGACAGAGAATGAAAAACAAAGGATTTGTTTATGTTACATCTGTGAGAAAGGTAGAAAACTGCTCTTAATATTGTACAATAACTAAAAAGATCTGACTCCATTTAAGAAAATCAAAAGGCTCAGAAAAACCAGGGTAACACAGGACCATTTTAGTTATATCACAAAGCCTTTTTGTGTATGTTTTTTGTATTTTTAGGAGTGTGAAAATCTTCAGTGTTTATCCTGCAATTTTGATGGAAAGTGTTATAGTGAGCATTTTCTGCATTGGTTTGCAGTTCTTGCTGTCAGGCATGCAAAGCTGCTTTTCCAGCTCCCTAACTGGGAAGTAAAATCCTCCCTGGTAAAGGAGATGGACCAGAGCAAATATTTTCTGCCCCGTGCATTTTCACTTACTAAGCGATGGAAAACTGACATTTTAGTTTTGTAATTATCCTCTTAACACATGAGCCGAACAGAACTTTGTGCTGCTACTGTGGCTAAAAGCTATGAGTACAAGTTGGAAAGAGAGAGCTGCTCACAGAAAGGAAGACTCAGGAGTGGAGGGATGAAATTATCATCTTCCTGTCATCCCATTATTTTTAGCACTAGGAAAAAGACAGAAGAGAAGCCTTGCTTTGAGAGCATGAGAGGTGCTTCAGAACTATGTTCTCTTCACACAAAATGAGGTTTCTGAATGGGATCTGTGGGGTTCTGAGAAACCCATTAGAGTTACTAGACCTTTTCTCTGGGACTTTGTCCCCAGTTGTTGTGGTGGCTTCTTTTGCTTCCTGTCTTTAGCTCTGAGTAAAAAAGCTGGCAACTTTTCCCAAGTCCCTTTTTTCCAACAAGCACAGAGGATATGTGGAGGGGCATAAGCACATAAGGATGGTTATTGTGCTGTGACAGGAAAGTTGGGATGGGGAAGGGAGGGTCCCGCTGAGGCAGGGCAGCGCTGTTTCGAGCCAGCTTCCCTTTCACTGCTGGGTTTGCAAATCAGCCTGGAGGCTCACGTTTCGTGTGCCTGCGGCAAGAGAAGGGTCAGGTCCCGGGCACCTCGCTCAAGGAGCTCCCGGACCGCCACAGGCGCCCGGCCCCGCTCATTCCCTGAGGGGCTCTGAGGGCTCGCTGCGCGTGCGCCAGCAGCAGGAAATGGCGCGAAAAACGAGGGGATGTGAGCTAGGGAAACTGTGAAAGGGAGGGGGTCGGTCCCGGGCTTTTGTTGATCCCACATCTGGACCGTACGCAGTGGCAGGACCGATGAGGGATCTAAGGACTGGTGGTCTTTCCCCTTCACTTTCTGTATTTTCCGTCTTTACTCTCTCCAGTAAGGAGAGTTCCATCCCAGCAAGTGTGGCAATCGGATTTTTCCCCTTGCTCTGTGCCGAAGTTTGCTGGCAGAATTGGGAGCTTGGTAAAGTTCATTGTAAAAGTTACGAGCTTGTTAGCCAACACTTCTACGACTAAATAGTGTGATAGCTGTCAGAGTTAAGGTGGCTATATAATAAAGGGTAAGAGTTCCCTGGCACTGGACTGCTGTCTTTCTTCAGCCCACCGAGAATTTCTGCTGAATTGCTGGGCTGTGACAACCCCTCCTCCTCACTTGAAAAGCATGGAAGCTTACACTTCCCAAGAATGGCTTTTACTGTGAAATCTCTCTGGGACTATTGGTCCTTTTGTGAAGGAAAGTCAGGACTGACCTCATCTTTCTTCCTGATAGTGAATTTTGCTTTCTTTGAATTTCTCAGAAAATACTGATTTTATTGCTCTTCTTGTCCTGTGGAGTGTGGATTTTCCCTTGCAGCTCTCTTCTTGGCTTCCATGTTTTACACTTCGTATTTCTTTGAGGATACAGAAACCTTAGAAATTACATCAAAACTAATTAAGAGCTCATTCACATGCCTTGATGTCATAGCAGTACTTTGATGCACTTTTCTGTGATGTCTTTCAATTTATAAAAGGAATTTTATTACATATGTATGAATATATGTTGTATAAAATGGAAGGAATTTATGCAAGGGAAGCATCTCTCTAATTTTAGCTCAAAATTAAGTGTTCAAGAGCTTTGGATGATACAGACTGTCACCTATTTTGGTCTTTATTCGCTATTTGTTTTCTTAGAGCATGTTGTAAGTTACAAGGTGTCTGCGTCTGAGAACTTGACTTTAGTTAGAGGCAGGGGGAGGGTAGTGCGCTGGGTCTTTTCACTGAGACTTTCCAGTAGGAAGGATTACATGATAAATATTCGTCCTGTAGGTTCTCTCCACAGAAAGAAATTACTGAGGCATGAATGCTGTGAGAATGGAATTGGAAATAGAGATTGCAGATGAGTAAAAATGTTTAACAGTTTTGTTTCATGATGAATTCATGATCAAGGATTATGGGCAGCTGTTATTTGAAGTATTTTAACTTTGTGCTGAATAGCTGAACAGTAACACATGCAGTTTGTTTTTTGAAAATATTGCAGGAGCAAGAGAAAAGCTAATTCTTAAAGTGAGTGGTGACTCTCATTTGGCCTTGCAAGGAGAGCAAAAAGACACAATAATGCATTTTGTATCAGCAGAAATACTGCAGCTGGGCTTTTTCAGTCACTTTTAGTGTTGTCTGCAGTACCAGTGTGTGGGGTTTGAAGCTGGAAGCTTTGGATGAGTGGAGTAAGTAGAAAGTAATCAAATCTTAGCAGGGTGTATTAGCTGGGTATCTTCTGTGCAAAGCCTTTTTCTGTGTATTGCATCAGCAAGGAAAGATGTAAGTCTTGCACAGTTATTATGAGTACCTGAGTTATTTTCTTTCAGAATCCTTGTTGGGATTGGCAAGCATTCTTTTCCAGCATTTCTAGCTGAGAATCCAAAAAAGTGGTCCCGCCTGAGCATTGCACCATTCTTGTGCCTGCCGTTTGCTGGCCAGATAACACAGCCAAGGGGGACTGGCTGCAGAAGGCTAGCTGAGCCTCTGTCTTAAGTGTACTGGAGGAAGAAAATACATCCTTTTCTCACTGAGACATGTCTCAGATGGAGATTGGGTTTTGTATGGTCTCTTTGAGGGAGAAATAGGTTTTTTAAGTTCTGTTACCATCTTTTTTCTCTTTCCTAGGATATGATGGAGCTCCTAGAGGAAGATCTGACCTGTCCCATTTGCTGTAGCCTGTTTGATGATCCTCGTGTCCTGCCCTGTTCACACAATTTCTGCAGGAAGTGTCTGGAAGGAATTCTTGAGGGAAACGTGCGGAATGTGCTTTGGAGACCATCCCCTTTCAAGTGCCCCACATGCAGGAAGGAGACTCCTGTCACTGGAGTCAACAGCTTGCAGGTCAACTATTCCCTGAAAGGTATCGTGGAGAAGTACAACAAAATCAAAGTAACTCCAAAAATGCCTGTGTGCAAAGTGCACAGTGGACAACCCCTTAACATTTTTTGCCGGACAGACATGCAGCTGATCTGTGGGGTTTGTGCCACCCGTGGTGACCACACAAAGCATGTTTTCTGTTCCATTGAAGAAGCTTATTCCCAGGAGAAGCGGGCTTTTGAAACCTTGTTTCAGGGCTTTGAAACTTGGCGTTGTGGAGATGCCCTCTCACGGCTGGATACCTTGGAGACCAGTAAGAGGAAAGCTCTGCAGATGCTGACAAAAGATTCTGACAAAGTGAAGGAGTTCTTTGAGAAGCTGCAGCACACGCTGGAGCAGAAGCGAAATGAGATTCTGTCTGACTTTGAGACCATGAAGCTTGCAGTGATGCAGGCCTACGATCCGGAAATCAATAAACTGAACACGATTCTGCAAGAGCAGCGGATGGCTTTTAACATTGCAGAGGCCTTCAAAGATGTGTCTGAACCCATTATATTTCTGCAACAGATGCAAGAGTTCAGGGAAAAAATCAAGGTGCTGAAAGAAACCCCTCTACCTTGTTCCACTGTGGACATCAGTCCCACAATGAAGAGCTTTGATACCAGCCAGTGGAACGGAATAAAACTTGTTGATGTGGACAAACTTTCCTTGCCTCAGGAAAGCAACACTTTTAAATTCAAGATTCCCTCAGTCTTTTCGCGCAGATTTATAGTTAACTCTCTTATTTTCTTGCTCATTCTTGCTGTCACCAGGATGTCCTTTGTGGAGTCAGTCATTGACAATCTCCAGTGCTGGAAATCTCAGTTCCTTACAATTTGCTTGTCCTATTTGGCAGATACCGTGGAGATAGCAGATCATGCAGTCTTTTACTGGGAACAGATGACAGATGGAGCTTCACTTTTAAGAGAAAAGTGTAAAAACTATACGTTGGTTGTACTGGATAATGTTGCACAGTTTGTGTGCAAATATAAACTGTTGTGAGGTGTCTGCTGGAATATAAGAACTAAGAGGGATCTGGGGAAGAAAACATGGAACTTCTTGAATTAATTGGTCTTTTCAGTGAAAACATTCAAAGATTCAAAATGATTCCAAAACATTCATAATGTTCACATAGTTTGAGCACTGCTAAACCAGAAAGTGAAATGGAGCTTTGAAATATGCTCTGGATTCTTCTTTCAGTGGCGATTATGGGAATATTACTCACTGTAAATCATTATTCTTACCAAAATATAGGGCCAAACTGTATCTTTAGTTTGATGTTAATGTAATTGTAGAATAAGATTAAAAATTGTAGTTAAAAAAAAAATTCTAACTGGGAGATCGTTTGGAAAGAGGAAGAAGAGTTGTGATTGAGGTGAGCACTGTGCTGACAGGTTTGCCAAGGTCTGCCCTTCCACTGCAAAATTCAGCGTGCATCATTCATGTTCTGGAACCGGCTTCTATCTGATGATGTGTCTTCTCTCTGAAATAGCTATATGTTTTGCTTTGTGATGGTGGTTTTTTGTTGGTTTTTTTTTTTTTTTTTTTTTTATAACCAAATGTAATTACCCTGCGGATTCAGATTACGTGTTTTATACAAAAATGTATCTTCAGGGCAGGCATAAATTCTAGAGGTCATAATAAGCACAAGCTGCAAGACAGCATGTGCTTTGCAGATAGTTCATACTTTGCAGTTTATTTTTCCAGCATCATAATGTTGGCATAGCTGGGTTGTTTTGTTAGATCCATGTTTCTCTGAAGCCACGCTTTCTTAGAAACTGGCCTTAACAAGAAGAACTTAGTGTAGTGAAAGGCATGCAGGGGTCTGCCATAGGAAGGCAGCCTGGGTTCTAGCCCTGCAGAGGTGGCAGGTACAAGAACTGCTCTCCTGTCCTTCTCTGCCTCTGCAGACTGCAATTCCAAAAGCCAGGAAAAATGATTGGATGATTTCTGGAACAGGCTGTGTGATGCAGCAGGTGTATGGATGTTGGTGGTGTTTGAAGAACTTTGTATAGGTTCTCCTGCTGTTACTGTATTTTTGTGTATCTCATTTCAGGAGCTAATTGAATTTTCTTGTTGTATTGACTTGGCCTTAGATAACAGTGATTTAAAGGGAACCCTAAGCTTGAGTTCTCTGAAGTGCCCTTCTTTTGGAGCATATGAAATGTCTTGCCTGAAGCACATCTGACCTCTTTTTGCAGTGGTCGTATGAACAGCAGTGTATGGAATGAAAACGTTGAACTGACATTTCTCGAAAACAAACATAATGTGTGCCATAATTTGGGAATCTTTATTGGCCTGTCTCAACGTTTCATAAGTTGTGAGAGTCAATTCACTGTATTCTGGTAGTCCTTGCAAGCTGTTAATTTCAAAAATAAAACATTAAATTCCAAGAATCAAAGTTTCCAAGCAACCAAACGAAGCAAACAAAACTATTGTACATGATATTTACATCTTTGTTGCCTGGGAATCCTGTTGCTGCTCCACACTTCACTCCAAACACTTGCTAAAAGCATGCAATGGTGCTTGCAGCTGCCTTGCAGTTTAGGAAGGATCAAGTCACAGACATGTAGACGAGAGAGCTACGATTCCTGAGTGGCTGAGGTAGCCATGAGTAACCGAGAGGTGATCGTTCTAAGTGTGGGAGGTGTGAGATTTGTAACCCGGGCTTCTACCTTGCAGCAGTTCCCTGAGTCCAGGCTGGCACGGATGATAAATGACGATGACCGGGAATTTAAACTGGTGAATGGAGAGTTTTTTGTGGACAGAGATGGAGCTTTGTTTAGTTACATCATGGACTTCTTGAGGACTCTCCAGGTGTCCTTACCAACTGATTTCTCAGACTATCAGAGGCTGCAGAGAGAAGCAGAATTCTATGGACTCTACCCCCTGGCTGACCTCCTGAGGCAAGAACATTTGCTGAAGCCGAGGCTGGAGATCTTGGAAGTGCGTTTTTCTCTCCAAGAAATGCAGACCTTTTTCCGGATCTTTGGTTCCTGCAGTACCACCATTGAAGCACTAGCTGAGCAAATCACCGTGTTTACAGGGCAGCAGACAGGACAGGGCTGGAACAGCCCTTTTCTTTCTCAGAAACCACTTGTTCCACTTCCTTTGGAAAGACCCTCTCATCACGATATGGTTTTTCTGTGTGGTACTGAGTATTCTGCTGGTGACCAGTTCGTGGCCAGGTACTGTTCTTAGAGTGACTTCTTATTATGGATGTCTTTGTGACTTGCAGTTCACGAAGTGCATGCTATGTGGTAGCAAAGCTCATTTAAAAAAAACTAAAAGAAATAAGTTTCTTTTTTTCTGTTCAATGTTATATTTTTTCTAGTTTTGAAACACCCAGCTTAATTTGTTACACTGAAAGCTGTCCTTCCGCTTTCTAAAATATTGTTCTTGATGTGAGCTCTCTTAGGTTTTTCTCTCTCTCTGCCATTTCTTCCTCACTCCCTTTAGAATTTCACAGTATCACCTTCTAGAGAACATGAAAAACACAGCAAAATGAAACAAAGGAAACAAAGAAGTACTGGGGGAAAGCCTGAAATCTCCACTAGCTTGGTGGAGGTGGTAAAGGCTTTCATATGGAAAACAGGAAACAGAATTGCAAGAAGGGTTAAAAACTCTGGTGGAACTGAGACAGCATTTTGGGGACTGGAAAGCTTTTGCAGAGCTTTTTATTAGGGGGAGTGAGAAGAGACAGAGTATTAACTTTATGCTTCACAGTGGGTTTTCTTTGAATTCAGAGCCAGGTTCTGTTTTTATTAAGGTAACTGTGTATCAGTAATTTTTTGTGATAGCAGTATTGTATTCTAATGACTGCTTAGGTTTTTTAAACTATCTTTTGCTGGATGTCTCTATTGTATGGAGACGCATTCTTACTGTATAAGAAAATATTAACCTAATTTGTCCTCTGTGGCTGTTAGAACATCTGGAATTTTATGGAAATTTTATTGAAATATTTCCAAAAGGGTTATTCTGTTTGAGTATATGAATCAACACAGCAGTCTTTTGATTATTTTTTTAAGAAAATAAAGTTTTATCTTTCTTCCAGCTTTCTTTGGCTAAGAAAGTAGAATAAAAACTACTTTGCATTTGTGAAGCAGTATATATGTTTGTGTGCCAAACCTTAAATTTTTAACATATTGCTAATTTTAATGGATAACAATTGGTTGAGTAGGTTATGGCAACTTAAGTAGTGGGGAAAATATTTCTGATTTTTTCATTTATTTCTTCAGACTTGGTAAAAATTTCCTTCTGCAGATCAATAAAACAGCTTATCTTGAGTAACGAAACAAGTCAATTTTGATGATGTTGCCTTGCTGAATTTCTGTCTCCTTAATCTTTGTGGTGACATGGACTTTTTTGCCTTTCTTGTGCTTTCCATGAATGTTTGGTGTACTTGCCTGTGAACTGTGGAACAGTTTCACCCATCAGTTTATATATTTTGTAACAGTATTTTTACCTGACTTCTGCTCCTTTATATCAAATGAAATAATTTGAGGCCATGTGAAAATGATTTTCATATTTGTTACCACACAACCTGCTGTACAAGGTAACTTTGCAATAAATGTCACTGTTTGTAGCGAGAGAGAGCCTGTATGTTGGAGAGCGATGCTTCTGGGGTGACTCTGCTGTCCATCATTTACTCTTACCTGAACAACTGTTGCAGCATTGCAGAGCCTGCTGCTCCTTTCTCCTCCGTTAAGTGAGACAAGATGGGGATTGTCACAGATATTTCTTAAGAAAATAAGTTTTGTGGCGGGGGAGGGTGTGAAAGAGAAGCATTTCTTCCCCAGCAAATAACTCGATGAACTGAGAATTACTTATAATGAATGAAAGAGTCCAGTTGTCCCTTAAAAGAAGAAAAAAATATCCAGCGCCTTGGTTGCTGTACATACAGTGCAGCTGTGCTGATCTATGCTGTCAAGAAAAAGTGTGTTGTAACTGTGTGGTTTTGGTTTTTTTTCTTTTTTTTCTGATTTTAGGTATGTTTCCATAAAGCCTGATAATAGAAAGCTGATTAACGGTACTAATGTGCTAGGCCTGCTGTTTGACACTTTACTCAAAGATGGATTTCGCCTCATAAGCACCAGGACAGTCGCCAGTGAAGAGAAGGTTGAATGCTACACTTTTGAAAGGATGAAGAGGGCAGCAGGCCTTGCCATCGTGGTGAACCAAACCCCGGGGAGCTCTGGGGTAGCACAGGCAAGGAGAAGCCAAGTGCAGAAGGGGAAATAAAGGGTTTTCCTTCCATCTTTTGAATGTAGAAGAGGGATGTGTCAGCACTAGTGGCCTTCTTTTTTGTTTGTTTTGGCTTGTTTGAAACTGCAGCTATTGAGGGAAGTAACAAACACATTTTCTTTCAAGTGTTTAGGGGAAAAAAAATTCCTTTCTTGCCTTTTACTGCTCCACCCTCTTTAAGTAAAAGAAACCCAGATTCGATACTGGGTTTGTGGACCAGATTTCAGCATTTCCAAGAGTTTGTTTTTTCTCTGTGGCTAAAATTTACACGAGGACTTGCAAAGCATCAGCCATCCCTTCTAGAATTTTTTTTAATGTTCTGTGCTAATCTTCAAGTAGATTTTAAAAACATGGTCATACATGAAGAAATAACATCTTGATGCAACTGTCATCCCAACAGTTCGGAGAAGTGGCTGGAGGGGGAATGCAAACCCCAACGATTGATTAGGGCTTCCGCTCACTCTCTTTGCAGCTGGCTGAAAGCAGTGTAAGGGAAACAACCTGAGCTGTGCTGCTGCGTGGCTTTGTGAAAGCCATCACTGAGGTCTGTGAAATAACATGTGACTGTCTTGCAAAATACTCCTCTGTCCTCCCACTCTCGTGGCATTACGATGCTCTTTGGTTCCAAAAATTAAATTATAAAGACCTTTGTGAACAGAAGGTCAGTTAATTTTTAGTGCTTTCACCACAAAAAGGATGAAAATGTGATAAACAGCCTTTCAGATGAAAGAGTTTGTACAGTTTCAAACAAAATACTGTAAAGGATTTTTTAGCACTTGTTAAATACAACACAGTTGGAAGGCTTTAAGAGCCTTGGGAATGTTAGTCCTGTACAAAGCTTTTTAAAGATGCCAAAATTAGCTCAGGTACTGAGAGAGGTAAGTTAATGAAGCTTTATAAATTAAGAATATTTTGTCCTTCCATCAAGGCAGGGAAAGAAGATAGCAGTAACTTCAGGGATTCATTAGCTGCATTTCAGTTTTGTCTCAGTGGTAAAATACCATCTTCCCAAGGCTTCAAACACTCCAGAATAACCACTTTGGGCTTTCTTGGCTGACCAGTTAGATCTGGCTTTTCAATAGTTTTAAAATGTGAATGCATTACTTTATTTGCAGCACTTGATAATGGGGGTGGGACTCATCCATCTGTTTCTTGCCCTAAGGAGTTTCAGTGAAATGGATCTTCCCAGACTGGTGGTGCCACTATTGGACACCTCTTTTCTTTGGCTACTTCTCAGGCATTTCAGCTTCAGCCAAGTTCAGAAGTTCAGCAGAAACAGTGAGGTCCTCTTTGCTTTTCCTAGAGCTGTTTGGGTTGAGAATGTGATTATGGGACTACATCTCCTAAGCTGCCGACAGGTTATGTAATGTAATAATAAATAATAAATGAGAATGTAAGAGTGAATGCTTTCACTTCAAATGGCATTTTTTTGGTCAATAATGTCAATATGTTCATATTTGTCTTGAAGTAAGATGTTTCTTACAGTGAGAACCGTCATTCACGGAACAACCTCCCCACAGATGTGGTGAGTCTCCATTGTTAGAAGTTTTGAAGAGGATGCTAAATGATTTCATGGAGGCTCTGTTTCACATGAAAGACTGGGCCAGACAATCTTCTGAGTTCCCTTCCAGCCTGGCCTGATTCTGTGGAGACCGTCTGTGAAGGTCTGTGCCAGAAAGTCTTATCATGGTGGGCTTTGTTGTCAGACCACTGTTGGGTGACAGAGCAGACAAGCTGTGTGGGATGACTGTCCCCATAAGTAGCTGTGCTGCAGAACAACTCGCCTTGTTTGGAAACTATAATGTTGATTATTGGGTGAGTCATTGTGGATACTGTAGGTGGAGGGACTAGCCAATAACAATGTGAAGCACAAGACGAAAAGAAAAGAAAAAAGAAAAGAGAAAAAGAAAAGGAAAAAAAACCCCAAAAAACACCCCCCCCTCCCCCCCCCCCCCGGCAACTTCCTACAGGGAAAGTTTAAAAAATAGACTTGAGGCTATTTTTTTTGTCAAAAATGTCAAAATTTTGACATTTTGCCCTATATGATCACCAATAGCAGTGATGTAAGCTGAGACAAGTTTCAGAACCCTTTATAGTAACAATTACACTGTTTCAGGTACCACAAAAGTAGGGAGTTTGTTGTCCTTGCTGCAGCAGTCACTTTGAAAATTGAAGTTTGGATTCCATTTTTTTTTTTTTAAATTTATTTAATTAATAAAGGGAAAGAAAAGGCAAAAATACTTCAATCTTTAAAGAGCCCCAAAGTTTTCACCTATGCCATCATCCATGTTTCATGTCTTTGGCAAAATGAATGTTTGATACAACCATTTTGGTAATACTTTATGATGGGCTGAGCACTTTCTGGTTCCTCTCATGGGTTAATTTTTATTTAGCACCAACATCATTCTATGAATACAATATTTGGCTCTGGAAAATGTTTCAGTGCAAGTTCCTGTCATGTAAAGAGCCATATGTGCTTTACCTCGCCCTTGGGTAACAGTGTGACTGTGTGCTTCATTTGGAAGCAAAGCACATGACCACCAACAAGCTTGGGTTCCCAGAGTTCTTCCAGCATTTATTCTTTCTTAGCTCTGAACTGAGAAGTGTCACCTTTGGTCATTTGATGTTCCTGCAGAGAACTTGACTAGGCTCTTACACAATGCTTTCACTTGGTGTTTTTTTGTTTTGGTTTGGTTTTTGTTTTTTGGTCTTTTGGTGTTTTTTTTTTTTGTTTTTTTTTTTTTTTTTTTTTTTTTTTTGTTTGTTTGTTTGTTTTTGTTTTTTTCCCCCAAACTGGTAGTTCCTTAAATAAGTTTGACAACATGTGTGTGAACAACCTGATAGAAATCTGTTGAAAGTGTCTGTCTGATACCAGTAGGATACCCATGACTTAAATGGAAGATTGATTGAATAATTTAATTGAAGCTGGTTCTTCAAGGAAAGCATTTTACTGGATTTCTTTATACAGAAAAAAGAAACAGTGATGGTAGAGCTACAGGTGTGTAGCTTCAAGCTACAACTGAATAGCAGTAATTGTGGAGGAACAGGTGAAGTTATTAATTCACGGACAAACTAACATAAAAGTAGCACTGATTTACTAGGAGGATCTTCAGCTGGCCTCCACCATGCGAGGTTATTTATGCTACTTACAAAAGTGTTGCTGAGCCAGGATGGCAATTTTTCTGTGCCCTCTCTGAAGTGATATGCAGTGTAACCTGCAGGCACCAAGGCAGGAATTTGGAAGTAGTAGCCAATGTTTTTACTACACCTTCCCTTCTGAAGCCCCAAACAAGTAGGGATGCAGCAGAGAGCAGACTGTGTGGTGTGTGCTCAGCCGAGTTGTTCACACGGAAGGGAACAGCTGTACAAGTGAATTTGACTGATAGGAACTACAAGTCAGAGTGATTTTAAAAGCTGCTTTGTCAAAAGCACATTATGTGCTAAACCGAGTACTTGCACCCAAACTTTGGCAGGCAATTCAACTCTGGTATCCCACAACAGAATCTCTGCTAGACTAGCAGTTGTCTTGTAGGTGACTTGGTTGTGCTTTTACATGTGACAGAACCAGAAGCTCTGATTGCTCGCATCTAGCTCTATTTTTGATTAAATGGGAATGGGATTTTGAGACATTTTGACTTTTATTTTCCAATAAAGTAATTTGTTATCCCTGACATAATCCACTTCTTCAAGTCATTGCCAACTTTCTCAAGAGAATTATTTTTTTTCCTGTGACAATGCAAAATTTGATTTCAGTAAACTCCACTCCTGTATTTGCCTTTTTAATCTTCCCTATTTTCAGCAGAAATGTGCAAACTCTTCTAATGCCTGTGATGCTAGAAAGGAATTGCCACAGTGCTGGGGCAGCCCCCTCACTCACTCACAGTGAGCTCTCTGTCCTGTGTAACAGGCAAGCAGACAGAGCCCTAGGGGAAAAAGAAACTGAATGGTGAGACAGCAGCATCATCCTGTCCCAGTCATGGGGACTGCAGTGTACACGGCAGACGATCATCCAAAATGAGGTGATAGCTTGTGGGATTTGCCAAAGCCAGATGATTCAGAGAAACAATGCCTCATTTGCAGTACACTTTCTCATTTTAATCACTTTTCTCTCCTTTATAGTTGGGTTTCCTCCTGTGTTTATATTTAAGACTGCCAAGGGCTTTTCCAGTACAATCTTGTGGTGCCTATTGGATGTCCCAACAGGATAGAGGTACCACACACTTTTTCCATCCCCCTCTTCTTGCACCATGTTGACTTCTTTTTCTAGTCATTGGTGACATTTTTTGTGCTTTTAAGTAACTTTTTTCCTGCTTCTTCACACACTGGGAAGTCTCTCTTGTGTCATTCTTATCCCTTTCAGGGACATGTAATTTATTTACCACTTGAATTGTTCAGTATCCTGCTGATACCAGGAAGGACAAAGTCTGTTGTGAAATACCTTCTTGTTCTTTGGGTATTCATTTCAATGACAGTTCGTGTCATTTTTTGTTTCTCTGGGAAGTGCAGTCACTACATTTTTACAGGTTCTGCAGTCAGCACCCATGTGACTGTATAAATGATTAAGAATAGATGTTTAAATAAAGTTCTAGAAATTGATATAAT
Source organism: Hirundo rustica (assembly GCF_015227805.2). NCBI lineage: Eukaryota > Metazoa > Chordata > Aves > Passeriformes > Hirundinidae > Hirundo > Hirundo rustica. Next base: position 54,323,299 of record NC_053451.1, on the reverse strand, counting down.
GGACTAAGATACTGTTTAGACTAAGATACTGTTTACACTAAGATTGATCTCTTTGTGCTGGCCATAGTACTGGGAAGTTTTCCCATATACTAAATTCCAAACCATTTTTCACTTACCTTCATAATTGAATTTCATGGAAGTAGTAGAAGATCCTCCCTCCAATGCTGTATATGAGGAATTAACAGCCATAGGGCAAAACAATGATGCTGGAGTAATTGCGTTGTGCCCAGTGATAGTAACTTCTGTTAACTTTGGAGAAACTCTTCTGCCCAGTGAAGTTTTCCCAGTTCCTACCTATTTTGGTTGGTTTCCAGCTTTCCAATGCTCAAAAACAACTCCCTTAATCTGACCTGAGCAAGGCTGATGTGCTTTTGTTAATTTTCTTGAGTGGGTAAGTCTCAAGTACAATCAGCACCACCTGGGTAAAATTTTGTTTTGATCCACAGCTGAATTCGGTACCAGAAAGCCACCAGAGTGGATCAAAAGTCCTGTTTGAGTTCCCAATGAAGCATTCATAACTATGAATAATTTTAAAAAGTAAAAAATGTTCCTAGATTACTGGAAAAGTGTTACTAAATATTCATTGAGAAACAAGCTGGGAATTATCCAAGACGAGGAGGGAGGCTCATTGCCTCTTACGCCTTTCCCTCTGATTTGTGCTGAACCATTGCCAGGCTTTAACTTTACAAGGTTTATTTTTATCGATTTTCAACAATAAACAGTGGGAGTATCTTCAATAAAAGATTTACAGTGCATCATGAAGAAATACAACTCCCTACCAAATATTATATTGATCTATTCCCAAATGCTGCTGAAACAGCCTATAAAACCCCAAGTGAAGTCCAGTGATGGAGAACTTCCTCTCTCTAGTGACAGATGCATATGACTGTTATGTCTTCAGAAGACAATAAAAGGGAAGGGAGTGACTCTGTTTCTTTGACCATATCTTCAACAGGCCAGTTAAATCTGTCAGCTCAATGTAATCCACATAAATAACAAATTTGGGAACCAAGGGAACTGCTAGTGTGTCTGAAGATTCCCATTCTTTGAAGCTGCCTCTCCTGCTGCAGTCAGACCATAATTAGTCACAGAAGGCCTTGTTGTAACTAGTAAATGGATGGACTAACAATGATTTGAATAGTCTAGTTCTGGCTGGAGATATGCCTAGAGCCCTGAATATTCTCAAATGGGTGGGTAAGACGTAAATCACTAGCCATCATATAAAATACAAATAAACTTGACTTCTGTTAAGGAAAAAAAAAATTTTTTTTTAGACTGTCATGTAGTTTCTGCTGAAATAACCTCCTGAAGCGTGATCTGATGCGTAAATTTTTCCAAGAATCCTTCCTCCATTTCTACTCGGTTTTCATGCTAATGGAATGGTTCGATAATTGGCGTCTTCTTTCTGGTCAGGAGGAGGACGATGAATATAGCCCTAAAGGTTGGAAACAGTAATGTGTACAAGTCTGCTGTAGAAAATTAATTTAGGGCTTTGCTTTCTAAGCAAGTTACTGTTACAGCAGTCAGCTGAATGCTTGCTGAAACTGCGAAGAATTAAGCATTGCAACATTGTTCCATCCTGATTCTCCATTGGGGGGAAAAAAAAAAAAAAAAAAAAGGCAATAGATTGGAAACATCAAGTCTGGGGTTTTACTAGTACTTTGGAGTCAGGAACTGAGTTTTCTTTGAATTTTAAAGGCAGTTTGTAGCTTTCATTGAGGGCCTTCTGAAAAGGCTGGTTTATGTTTTTTGGTTTTTGTTCCCCAGTGATATCTAAACTAAGTAATAAAATAATTGCTGACATACTGGCTTATTTACAATGTTGTATTCAACAATAAACAGAAGGCATGCTGATCCTTCCATCCTTTAATCTTTGTGTTTTTACTATGTCTTCAGCCTGCTCCTCAGCCAGGTCCTGGTGGAACAGAAGAAGGAACTACATGGTAAAGGCAGGCAGAGATCCACAGAAGGCAGCAAACTCACTTCTTTCCCATTACAGAGAGGAAACAAAGGAATAACATTAGGCTGGAAAGAGTCATGGCCTTTGTGGGACCAAAGAGACACAACTTACTGTACTGAGGAGAGGACAAAGCTGCCAGAAATGCCAATGCCACTGGACAAGGAAAAGCAGAACTCACAGGGGTGAACAAATGGGTGGGCAATAGCTGCTATCCAAACCTGGAAATGGCACAGAATAACACGGACAGGAGACTTAAATGTTCATGCCCTTGAACAATTCCAGGGATGGGGCTTCCACAGCTTCTCCGGGCAACCCGTGCCAGTGCCTCACCATCCTCTGACCTATGATCTCGGTGAGCTTCTGAGGTAGGCTCTGAGATTGAATAGAAAAGCTGAATGTCATGTGAAGTCACAGAAGGCTAATGGAACATCAGACTGCTATGGTTTGGATCATCTCTTCTGTTGAGGGATCTATGCTGACTTCTTGTCTACCCTCAGGACCAAGACAAAGCCATGAGTGAAGGACGTAATGACAGTTCTTAGATCACTTACGGAGTGTTCAGGACTTGCACGCATATGTAGATCTTTGTTCTTCTGAAGCAGGCAGTGACAAGCACGCAGGTCTCATACTGGAGGCAATGACGCCTGCTAGAAAGACCACACAGTTCTTTCAGGCAGGGTAGGTAACAGTGTGGAAATAAGTGTTTTGAAAGCTCAGAGCTCTCAGGGCTTTCTAACTTGGTAGTGATAAACTGCTGGCTGAAAAGATTTCTCTGTATCCGATCTTTCAGCTGTGCATATTTACATTCTTGAGATCTGGGACAGCCAAAATGAACACTATACTAGAATTGCCTCACTACCACAGTTTTTAAGAGATCCCCTACCCTTTTCAAGAGATAAAAAGGGGATCTCTTTTCCATAGGAAAAGAAACAGTGTTACTAGCGATCTAACATGCTCTCATAAAACACCTTGAACAAAAAGGAGATATAGGCGAATCTCTGTGACAGTTGGTAGGCTTTAACACATTGTAAAACCATTTCAGTGCTTGAAAGGGAGATAAAACTTTAAAAAATATCCAAATGTTCTGGTGCAGTCAGACACTGCCATGTGGATAAAAGAAGCAGGTGAGCTGCTACACACAAAGAAGTTGTCTTTTTTTCCTCTTTAAGTCTTGTGATGCTTTGCTGGAGGGCATATAGGCCTGCAGGGTTGAAAAGCCTATGCTCTTGTGATGCCTGTACTTGGCAACTGGTGTTTACTTGTTTTGGGGAATCTAAGAAGAGTGTGGTACAACCCTGTCTATAAAAGAGAGGTCCTTGTGCTTCAGAAAACCCATAAAGAAATAGTTTTTATCAAGATGTCTATCTCTGGAAATGTCACTACTGCCATAAAGGCGCTCTACTGTGCCATATCTAAATTCCTTTCTAGGCGTCTGTGGCAATGCTTACTATTTCAAATTAGCATTTGCAATATTAACAAAAAATAGTCTATTTAAGACACTCCTTTTCAGAAGGTGTTGGAGTCCAGGGCATTCCTTTGGTTGCCCTGGAGGGTCAGGGACCTGGGCAGGGGGGTCTGGGACCCCAGCCCAGAGCGACACTGGCTTTGATTTCAGTCCATGGGAAAAACTTCCTACACTGAGAGAAGGTTTACATGCCACAAGAATGTGAGAAATAGTAGTTTAGCTTATCACAGAATGAGAAAATAATAGTTTTAGGTTTCTAGCATTGAAGTGAATGGGGACAAGATGGAGAATCTGGGGCGTTGTCTCCTTCTCCTTCTCCTTCTTCTTCCCTCACTCCATTGCTGCATTGACGTGGCACAAAGTAGTTAGTGAGGATTGAGTCAAAGTAAAGATGACCTTTTTAGTAATAGTGATAGACATTGGTAAGAAATAGTAAATAAGAAATACGTAGTAATTAGTATAAAAGGACAGCCCAGCTCGGGGGGAGACGTGAGGAATCCATGCTGCGAACATCTTGTCGGACTCCGAGAAAATTGTAAGATAAGAAACAAAAAACGAAGTATGCAACATTGAAAAATCTAAACCTGAGAACTCCGTCTCTTCCTTCGGCTCGGCTCGGAGCTGTGCAGGGGAGCAAAGGACCCTGAAACCACCTCAATGTTGGGGTAAGCCCCCGACAAGAAGGTAATTCTTTCTGCAGCAGAGACAACACTTCAGCATCTTTTTGCTCTACTTATCAGTATTTCCTGTCATTGGAGGCAGCTTTCACAGAATCAATTAGCTTGGGAAAGAGCTCTCAGATCACATCCAACCTATGACCAACTGAACACCACCTTGTCAACTGGACCATGGCACCAAGTGCCATATCCAGTCTTTTCTTGAGCACCTCCAGAGATGCTGACTCCACCGCGACCCTGGGCAGTCCATTCTAATATCTAATCACTCTTTCTGAGGCGAAATTCCTCCTAATGTTCAACCTACACCTCCCCTGGTTGGAAGCCATTTCCTCTCATCCTGTCACTTGTTACCTGGAAGAACAAACAAGCAAGCCCTCTGCAATTACCTACGAGGATGTTGTAGCAAGGTGGGTGTCAGTCTTTTCTCCCAGGTAACAAGTGACAAGATGAGAGGAAATGGCCTCAAGTTGTGCTAGCATAGGTTTTAGCTTGGATAGTAGGAAAACTTTCTTCACTGAGAGGGTGGTTAAGCATTAGAACAGGCTGCAGGGAAAATCACCATCCCTGGGAAAGTTCAAAAGGCATGTGGGTGTGGCACTTGGGGATATGGTTTAGTGGCGAGCATAGTGGTGCTGGGTTAATGGTTGGACTAGAGATCTTGGAGGTCTTTTCCAACCTTAACTCTTCTGAATCTATGAGATGCTGAGAAATACAGGAAGTTCCCATCTCTATAAGCTGTCCTAATGTAAACCACACCTACCTCTCTACTGGTGTAGGATGTCCAGCTAAACAGAACCGTACAGAACCTTTCAGTCTTCTTCTGGTTCTGACTAAGCACACAAATACTTTATTGGAACTAGTCCCACAGGATGCCAGAAGCCTATAAGAAATCATCTTGAGTACCAGCAGAGCAGAGAATGCTTGAATCAATATTGAAGGCCAGACATCCATCGAAGTTTATGAGGGGTGATTCGGAGCCTGATTTGACAGTGAGGATCTGGATTTCTCTGATGAAGCACAAGAATTCAAAAGTGATTCAACCTTGCTACAATTAATCCTTGGTGCCACATTGTTACTGATATTTTTTCTAGAATTATGTCTGCCAAGGAATCCAAGAACTGTGGACCACTGTATCATGAAAATTCCAGCTCTGCATCATTGGACTTCCTGGTGTTCCCAGGTCTGAGCTGTGCTTAACTTCTTCAGAAGAATTTATGTAGGATAAAATCAGGATATGTTTCACAAATGTTCTGTTCCTTGTCTCCATCTAATTGAGGTCTAGCCATGTTAGGAGACTTGCTGACAGCCTAGGACAAGAAGTTAGGAAAGCAAAAGAGCTCTGGTCTTTTTCAAGTGTTTCTGCTCAGGCAAACTAGAACCAGAGGCCAGGTGCCTGTATCACTTGTGACATCTTGAGGCAAGATGTTTTGCTTGCTCAGCCTTCTTAGAAGATTCATGTGATGCTCATCAACTCAAGTAAAGTGTATCTTATGTAGACAGTCTTTAATGACACCACTACATTACACAGCAAATGTTTGAATGCTTAGGGAGGTCGTGTTCATTCATGGGGTATGCACAGACATGGAATTCTTCCTAGGCTTAAACAATTTCTCCAACAAAAGCAGAAAAAACCCAAACCCAACAAACCAGAAATGCTACAGTTCCTTAACTGAACCACATCTTAACAGTTTTTAAGTGTTAATATAAACAAGTAAGAAAGTAAAGTAAGAAAAAACTAATGAAGATTAGTGAAAAATAAAATTACTACTATCATTGGTTAATGAAAAGCTCTCTGTAGCCAGTGGTAGTCTGAAGAATGAAGGGATGGATTAACACTACTGTTGCACAAAGAAATGCAGTTATTCCTTTCATAGCTGCTGAAAAATGCTCTGCTTTATTGGTACTCATGGCTGCATGCTGCATCCCTGTATCAATGCACAACACACACACACACACAGGAGAATTACAAGTATTCTTAAAGATGCTAGAATTCAGGAGGATATTTTTTTGTTTTGTTCATGTATTATCCAGAGGCAGATGAAAGAAAAGTGTCACGGGTAAAGAAGTTCAATATAAATTATTTGGTTTTAACATAAAGGGTAACAGAGAAATTCCTGTCTCAAGGATGTGCTTTATGGAGATTCACAGTAGTTTTCCCCAGGCCTAGATGTCTCAAAAGAAGAGCCTATTGAAAGCCTGAGAAATTCAAACAATATAAATCACCAGGACCAGGTGCTGTTTTTAAAAGAATCTTGCAGTAAACATGAAAAAACCACTAAAGTTAGGATTCTGTCAATTATGATTGAAAATTATGTCCACTAGTCTGGACAATTGTTCACAGCTAAAGAGAAAAACCTGCAATTTTGGAGGAAACTGAGATACATTCATAGCAAAAGGTAGAGCTTTTCTCAGGCTACTTATTTTATGGCTGAATAAGCATAAAAAACGGGATCACAATATAATACCTCTGCAAGTTATCTGTATATTCTAAGTGACTAGAATTACTAAAACTAAACATTAAAGATACTCCAAGAACCATGAGGAAATCCTGAAGTTCAATCCTAATTTGAGAATGGAGTAACCACTCCTCCTCAGAAGAAGAATATTTTAATTTTTCTGAACCGGGTAAGTTATTTGAATCTTCTTCAACCTCAAACAGGCTCTTACCTATGCTGTTAATTTATGAGGGGGATTGTAAGTTCTCCCGTGAAAAAAATCCAACCCAAACCAAAACACTTCTGAAACCCAAAGACTCAAAAAGCTGCTTCAAACATAGAAAGGAAGCAGTTTGAGGGTAGATTGCAGGAGGGAAGAGGTGAATCCCCTTGCTGGTTGCTGAACAGCTATGAAGTTCTTTAATGCTGCTCCCTGCTTTCCATCTTCAGCAGATTTAGGAAATGTTGGAGCATAAAGCAGTTTAAAGCCACCTTTACTGGTGCTCTCTTCAGCAATGAAACCCAGATCTTTGGCATAATAGTGGACTGTGATGAGATTCACAAATACTTCATTATCTCAGTGTTCATCTACTGGAAACATAAGGTACTCCTTTAGTGAGCTTTAATGGTTACTTGTATTTATTATATGCTGACTTTACCATTACTTCAGGAAACATCTTAGGAAAAGAATATGGAACATGCAAGGAACTGCACAGTTAGTCCAATAAAAACAAATTACATTACCCTTTGAAATCCTACCTGCAGCTTGCTTTCATCTGCTAACAGCAATTGTTATCACTGCCAACAACCTTTGAACAAAATGGTTTTGTGACTTTTTTGCGCATATCCTTGATTTAACAAGAAAGATGGGGAACATCTGTGGGCAACTTCCACTGGGTATTTTTTCAGAAGCAGGAGATGTGAACTTGAATCTTCTCAAGCTTCTGAAACCCAGATTTTGTTTCGTGGAGGAGTCCCCTTGCCTTGAGATTGTTTCAGCTAGTTTCTTAAAACTCTTGAGGGATTTCAGCAAGTCATGACAATTTTAAACCAGCTCTTTGTTCTGTCCCCATCTTTCCCATTCCCTCTTTTTAATCAGAGCAGGTAGCCTTACCCTCTTGTTTCTGCCAGCTGCTCCAAGATACCTGATCACTGATTTCTTCTTAATGTGTTCTAGGAGTGAGAAAAAGTCGTCCAGCACTCTGGCTTTCTTGGCATCATGCTAGTCTTCTGTGGTATGGTAGAAAATTAATTGTCACATCAGTTTCTCTAGCACTGTTGCAGCTATGGATTTTCAGCCACAAATCCAATTCCTTAAATGAAGATGACTTGTTATAACCTTGGCCATACCTGATGCAGAAGGAGGTAACTTATGTATTGTTTAATTCAGAGCAGAAGATCCTGTACCTCTGTGATCAACAGTTCTTTCTGGAATCCTTGCATCACCCAGTACTACATTTCATACAGTATCTACAGTATTCCATCACTGCCTGGATATACAGTGAACATTACAAGGAAGATTTTAGGTTCTCGTTACACTTGGGGAAAAAAAAAGCCTAAATGCCTAATAAGTGTCCTGCAGCTGTCAGCATGAGACATTAATTTGAGTAAGAACTTCTGTTTCTCAACATATCAGAAAACAAAAACAGAGCATGCAGCTAGTTGCATTGGTAGCAACTTAAAACACATACAAAAACATCTTAAAGCAAAGCAAATGTGATTAAAAAACACCCAAGACTCACTCTTGGTAAAACCATACCTTGTTAAATAGCAGAAGCTCTCATAGATGTGCCTGCAAGAGAGTCTCAGTCATTAAACAAGGCTGTAACTGTTAGTTCACTGCCAGCTTACAAACTTTTATGCTTAAAACCCCTGCATTTTTGACAGAACTTTATGTAAATGCTTTGCCTTAGTCAGGCTGTAAATGTGATATTAAGGCATGCTAGTCTTAAGTTTTATCACAAGGACGAAGTACTGCTCTACATTTTTATTACAGCAATTTAAAAATAAACTTCTATAAAGGCATTCAGAAATTGTGTGCAGGCCCTCTATTTAACCAAGCTTTAACATTTCTTATACACAAGAGATAAAACTTGATTTTAAAGGGAGTTTTTACAAGCACACACATTTTTTTTCTCCATTTTCTCTATTTGTGATACAGGATTGAAAAAAAAATTGTTTGCTGAGTGCAATGAACAGATGAATTCAAGCACAATTTCCTCCTAGAATCTCCACAGCAATACAACCAACAGGGGGCTGTCTGGCTACACAATGTTATCGAATCTGCAGTGAAATCCTTTTCCTGACTGTACAACCTACCATTCATGCACACTTCCCAAAATTGATTGAAGAACAAGTCATTTAACAGATTTCATACCTTCAAAACAGCATTCTTGTCCATTTTTGTCTCATACTACTGGAAATCTTCTATTTTTGATTTCAAAGTTCCATTATAGATGGATAATATAGCTTTACTGTATTTATTGATGTGTCTGAAAATAACAGATATTGCTTCTTGGAAAAGGGGCAGACTTTCACATTGGCTTGATAATAGGAAAGGCATATCACAGCTGCTTCCAGATGTTACAAAGCTATATTTATATGAGCATTTTTGTGCTGGTTTCATATGTTGATACTAATCTTCTGTATAAGAGATATACCAAAATGTTTCTAGACCCTTTGATATTGATTTAAAGAGCAGATAGGGGAAGTCTGTCTGTAGTAGTGTCAAGAAAGGAAGACTAAGGCCCTGAATATTCCTTACAGTGATTTAAGCAATGAAATGGACTTCAAAACTGGAGTGCCAATCTCAGAAATAAAGGCTATTTTCTCAGTGCTGGCACTATTGCTTACAGTAAGCACATTCAGCTGGCTGAGCCTACCAAAAACTAACCTAAAGTAATTCAGTGAAACCACCAAAGGCATATGAGAGCCAGGGTAACAGTGAAAGAAACAAGAAGATTCATTCCCAAACTTGTCTGGTTCAAGAATCACAAGGCTGTAGAACCATAGTCTTATATTATTGTTGACTGTCCTAGCTGGTCAAGTAATGTAACTCCTGAAGCGCTTCCTTTGCCTTTATTGCATTAAAACATTAAAAATGCATACATTTGAGACTTTCTATGCTATAATTTATGCCTAATATACTTCAAATTCTATAATACTTCAGGGGTTTTTGAGTATTTGTTGAGAGATTCCAAATGCTTTACTTTTAAAACCACTTAAAAGTGTAAAAGCTGCTGACAGAAGGTTCCTTTATGGACAATACATCCACACACTTGCCCTGCAGAAACATAGGGAAAGGTGAAGCTTTCTATCCATGTCTGACTCCTATGGCTACAAACAGCAGAAGAAAACACTATGGATATATGATTCCTATCTCTCAAGAGAAACTAAGCCTTTACCAATATGCACTGTATACTTTAGACTGAAGATACAAACTAGATAAATGCTACTATAATATGCTAATTTCATAACTTTTGATCATAAGGTTCAAATTTTACATTAAGAAGCAGAATCAATATAAGAAATTTAATTTTATTAACAAACACAGAGCTATTATAAGTGAATAAAATGTGTAAAAAAGAGTTGCACCCGATGATCATTAAATAGCTTCTAACAGAAATAAACTATTTAGAGTGATATAGTACTCCAATGATTATTATCCCCCTCACAGAAAGATGAGTAATGCCTCTCATGCCACTGCGTTTTTTCCAACATTTTTTATTTCTCTTTATAGTTAAATATTTTATTGTGATACACACAACTGCCTTAGAAAGGAGATTTGCAAATATCTTAAGATGCAGTCCCAGTTCTTGTTACAGAAGCACTCCAACAGTTTGCTGTTTGCTGACAATAGGTTGCGATGAAGATACAGGGAATCTAAACACTTCAAATTTCAACCATTACTGCTAATGTGGCTATCTGATTAGAAGAGACTTCCCCCAATACTTGACAAGACACCATGACTAAGGGAAAAGCTGAAACATTTTCACATCACTATATCCAAATTTCTAATACAGACCACTCATTTAGCAAAATGTGCCATAGACAGTAACAAGAAAAATGCCTTTGAAATTTGAAGAAAATGGCTACAAGTCCTACATAGTTAGGTATAAGTCACTTCACATTTTTAGAAATGCAGTGCTTACCATTGTATATTAAGAAATTGTTACAATTTAACTAGTTCATTCCTTCTTGAAAACAGATCTTCACCATTTAATTTATTGTCAAATATGCTGAAGTTCAAACATGTACATTACCTTTAGTATATAGAAGATTTTACAGAATGTTGATGATGTTACTTACAAAAATGACAAGCAAAAAGTGGCATATACAAGTGTTTAATAATGAGTTATATTTGCAAAATGAATCAGTGACAAGACAGGACACAAATCAGAGTATTTTGGAGCTCACAGGACTGCAGAAATAGACCATGGATAAACAGCACGGAAACTCTGCTTCCCAACCTGAGCTGGTAACAAGGAAAGTTGATTGCAGATCTGGTCTTTAAAAGATGCACAGTACTTACCTCTTTCTCAGAAATCAGAATTAATAAATACCATAGAAAATTCCATGAGGAAATGCATTACTGTAGTACAGCTACTAAACAAAAGTAGCCAACAGCCCTTCAAGGTATGTGTCCATTACCCCTATTTTAAATATGACACAGAGGCATAGAAACTATCATAGTATGCAGCAGTTTCAAGTTCCCTTTAAGAAGATGAGACTGTCAGCAGACATAACTTTAAAGAGTATTTTAATTCAAATGACAACTCCTAAGAAGCTCAGCTACCAATGTGAACCACCAGTGTTTCTTTCAGACATGAGAATCTTAAATCAGACACCCCTAAAATAAAGCACTCTATATGCACTACGGAAACAATGGCCTGGTTACTTGTCCAGCATCATGTGAGAATAAAGGCAGAAAAATAAACATCACATTCCATTCTTAGGAATTCTCACTTGACATAACCATGAAGACATGGTTTCCTCTAATTCCAGCCATTCGTTCCATTGCCTACAGAATTTTTTACTAATTTCTGCAGCACCTATCACGACATCAGGCTTCTTGCTTGCACAGCCCACAAACATCTTCTCTGGCCCAGCACCACAACAGGCTGACCCTATCAATAGGTTAAACATTTTGTGTGATCACAAGGACTGCTTCATAGTATACTGACACAAGGGGGCAAATGAAGATTGCAGAATCTTAAAGTAGGAGTTATCTAACTTCTTAATGTTTCATTTTGTGATCTTCTTGTTCTTTTAACAGTTATTAGCTTGTGCTTTGGTTTTTCTTTTTCCCCCCCTCACAAAAACATTTCCTCCTTTGAATTCTAATTCCCCTTATTAGATGAAGCATTTTATTTACTTCCACAAAGATGATGAGAGAACTGAGGAATCTTTCACATGAAAAAAGGCTGACTTAGCTGAGACTCCAGTCCGGAGAAGAAAAGGCTTGTGTTTCTGTGATTTCAGCAATGTTTCTAAATGCCTGCTAGTAGGGGTACAGGAGAGTAAAGACATAGTCAGGCTCTTCTCAGTTGTGTTCAGAGACAGGACAAGAGGCAACAGGTAAGAAATGAACTGCATGAAATTCTAGCTGAACAGGACAGGCTGCAGAGTCTCCGTCCTTGAATATATTCAAAATTGACTACATATAGCCTTAAAGAAACTACCCTGTTTGAACAGATCTCCCTTACAACCTCAACTAGTCTTACTTTGGGATTTTTCAGGACCGAAATACATGAAGTAGCTGAGGCTACTAATAGGCTTGCCCTCTTCTCTGTGGAATATGATGAGGAGGATGAAATAGACAGTGATTTCCCATATGACAGCAAAAACTACGACTTAACAGTCTGCATTCCCTTCTGGATCCAAAGTGCAGAGTACTTCAGTGAATATTAGGAATCATCTGAAAGTGCAAGTCCCTTTCCCTAAGCCTGGCTCGTTCTCTTTGCCTCAAGCCAGACCCTTCTGTCAGGCTGCTGCTTCTTCCAATTTCAGAAAACAAACCAACCCCCAAATCTTTGCCCAATGTATTTCAATCCTTCTGATTTTCCAGTTCATCAGCTCTGTCCTTCCTGTATCTGTTCTCAGCTCCAAACTTTTAACATCGCATTTTAGACATGCTCCTTACACTAGTTGTCTTGACTCATACAGAACTATTAGTCTCAGTTTATTTTCCAGCAGGCCAATCTTTTCTTGCCTTTTTATGTGAACTAAGCATCTTTTTCCCATACTGTTCCTAAGCCCAGCAGAAAATAAGCACCTGAACCAAAAACAGTGAGCTTTTCTTTCTCACATCAGGCACAGACCTCAGGACCCCAGGGCTGCAACACAAAGTGCGTTCAACCCAGCCACAGTCTCCAGCACCACCTACACAGGCAAACCTCTGGAAAATATAACTGCAAATATTAAACCACCCATGGACCATGTGAGAAATGGTCCTTTTCAAAGGTTTAGGAACAAAATCATTTGAGTAGACCTTCATAAGCACTTGAAGTTTTTTCCTTAATCCAGACAGGAACTTTGGTTCCTCAGTTGAACTCTGGTTCTGCAAATGCTCAAACTGTGTTTTCACCATGTCACTGAACTATTCTAAGCTGCTAGGGCCACCAAATGAGGCACTTCAACCTTTGCCCTTCTGCTTCTTCCTGCTCCCTGCTATTTCCTGCCCTTGTGCCAGTGATAGGAGTTTGCATGGTGAACCAGAAGGAAGCAGAGATTGTTTCACTCTTCACACAAAGGCCAACACGAGCACAATGAAGCAGTCAGGAACAAACAGTTTGGCAACTGGACTTCGACAAAGCCATGCAAATAGACTTACTTGTTGCATGCTCTCAAGTTTCTGATCAGCTCTTTAGATTCACATCTACACATAGAAGTCCCTGGGAAAAATCCTGGGTACATTAAAACACTAGATTTACAAGAGCAACTGGATGGATGGCCTGCTGCAAGCACTAGTTTGCAGCATGCTCAAAAATCAGTGACCTTTAAGGTCTTTCCAAGCATTCTAAGTCTTCAAATGGCTAAAGTGTATGTGCAGGTCTTTAATATTTAGCAGTTACATAGTGCTACTTGAAGAAACTCAATGAGAAAGTTATTTAACTTTAAGCCAGATAGGATATTTTTTCTAAGTAGTCAGTCTCATTTTGGTCATGCATCTTAAGAGAAATGTAGCAGGAAAATGTGCACTCCAGTGTTCATTGTGAAAAGCTGTAGGCTAATTCTACATAGCTGTGCTGTTGAGAACTGCTCAGGTCTGAACTAAATCAGAAATTTTAGCCATTAGTAATTTTGCCAGTTCAAATCCACAGCAGTAGTAGACAACAAGAGTGTGATTTTTACCAGTCTAAAATTTGGTCAAATAATGCAAACTTATGAATCATAACAACTTGGATTCACGTTCATCTACATCATGTTTGTACCTGTGCAACTGCACCAGCAGCAGGCCTGTGAAGGCAAAACAAATCTTGAGTGCAGATAAGCTTTTTTTTCCTCCTTTTACAACATCTATATAATATATTAATGACTCTGTGAACAACTATTTGAATAAGGTATATGTATTCTAAATGGTAGAATACAACAGGGCTAATAAAATTAGATTAGCAAGTGATACTGAGTCATGATAGTGAAGAAAATAAAATCTTAAAAGGAAACACACTTTCAGATCTGTATCTAAAATTAGCGACATTTACATAACCATTAGTCTACATTTGACTCACCACACAGTTCTTGCATGCAGCTTTTAAAAGGAAAGGAGCCCAGTAATTTCCATTCTCACTGCAGCAATTTCACTCATCTCAATGAAAGATTCTCCTGCAAGAGAAAAATCTTAGTGGAAGATGAGAAAAAAATTAGTAAATTCACAGTCAGATACAGAATGTAAACTTCTAACCATAAAACTGTTATCTATCGATAGCCCAGTGGTTTACGAAAAGAAGTGGTTAAAAAGTTTTGTTAAATAAAATTGGAAGACATTTTTTCTTTATGAGCTCTCTTTGCTTTTTAAAAGCATGATCAAAAACCTCCCAGTTCCACTAATTTAGAAAAGGTAGTAAAAATGAACACAGTTTGAGAGTAAAGAAATGTGCTGTAAATGAATGTAATTTTTTTAGTTTTTAAATATATAAACAAACACACTTACCAAAGCATTGTTAGACAGGTGTAGCTTGAGATGGCTCCTTTAAAAAGTTCAGTTTTCACATAAACCAAAACAAAATTATATATATGTCTATTCTATATTTACCATCAGATACTATGAAGCTCTAAATATAGTTTCAGAATAAATGAAAATACAAGAAAAGCTAAGAAAGTGTTCATATACAAACAATATATAAATTTACAGAAATAAAAAGGCATAGGAAATACATGCAATGTCCTGTTCCATGACTCGCGTGCAGAAGTGGCTAGCCTTACTTCAGCAGCACAGTTAATACTGGAGATATTTACAGTCTTAACACCAATATTTACGTGCTGCTAAAGTATGACAGACATCAGCATCACAAGATTCACTAATTCATAAGTGGTATGTCTCTTCATGGTGATGAAATCCTTGTATTTTTGAGGCAGCACAATATGGCCTGCACCTTTTCAAAACCCACAAACCATTATGTGCTGCTACGTTATGCCAAGGTGTCTACCGTGCTTCAAAGAAACAGGAACAAACTTTCCGAGCTGAATGCAGTATTTTCTTATTGAACTTTAGCTTTCATGTAGTAACATCAGTTGTATCAAAGAAGTACAAAATATTTAGGAGACATCTGTCCATTGCCAAGCTGACTGTATTTACATTGAAGCTCTGGACTTTCTTGTCACCTGAGCATAATATCTTAATGGGACATGAACCACAAACTGGACAATTATGTGTCTGATTAGAGGAACTAAAGATTATGCAGATGTTTATTTCAAAAGAAAACAAAAAAAATCTGGGTTATTGTCTAATCTAATTTTTTGTCATTTGGAAAGTCAGATGTAAAAAGAAACCCCAAAAACTTCCATATGTAAGAGAATAAGAGTTAATTTTAAAATGAGCTTCTGTCAACTACTCTATCAGTCCTCAAGCCATTTGTTAGCTCTGTAGCTTATCCTTACTGCAATTTTTGGGCAGACAGACTAAAAAGAATCTTAGTTAATTTCAGAGGAAAAAAAAATTGAAAATCCCCACAACAATTGTTAGCAAGAATAGTAACTTATCTGTTATTATGAGCAGGAGTTCATCTGCCCCCAGCCTAGAATGACCATGCCGCTTTACTTGAAGTAGGCATGAGATGTGGAATTCATGTCCCTGCTAGGTATCATTTTCTTAGACTAAAGAATGCCAGAGATTGAAGTGTGTGCAGTCCTTTTACTGGTTCCCTAGATAACATGAATTATGCTTTCTATAATGCTTTTTATACTAAACTGTTAAGACAAAAGCTACTTACACGCATTGGAAGAAGCACGCCACTCCTTTGCAATAAGCCTTCCAGTCAGGTCATCATAGACAACTTCTGGAAATTAACAGGGCTATCTGGAAGCACAAGAAGAGACTTGGCAGGCCATGTGGTGGAAAGACTGGAGTTTTTCTTTGCTCCTTTCTTATTTTTGCTTCTATGCTAATACAGCAGGGCAGTATCTGCTAGAAGAGTCCATTGCCACAAACATGCCAACTAAAGTGGGACTGCCAGTGTAAATTTGCAGGTAACAGCAGCAACACTTTTTATATAACTTATCCAGGTAGGAACACTGTCTTTAGGAACTGCAGCAAAGAGCCATTTCCAGTATATTTTATACATGCACAGCTATATTTAAACTTAACCTACCCCACCTCTTAGTACATATGTTTGTTTTTAAAACAGATAGTTAAAATAGGCAAACTAAATCAAATAGGCACAACTTACCCAACTTACCATGGTGAATTAAAGCAGCAGTGCAAAATCAAAATAAACCTATACTGTAAACGTATGCTCTGACAGTTGATCTCCCCCCTGAAGAAACTGTGCTAGGCATAAGCTAAGAGAAGAAAAAGTAAAGACAAAATCTCCACCATATATATTTATACACACATATATGTAATGTGGAAGGCACGGACAGAGATAGATATGAGCAAAAATGCTAGCCAGCAGTAAGAGATTTACTCCAACTTTAAGAGTAAGAAAAAGAGTATGAAAAATATTCTCTAGCAAGAAAAAATACTGCTTGGTACTTGTAGATTTACCTTAAAAGCTTGAAAGAAAATTATTTAAGTAAGACAGCTGCAACATTTAATACCTTTGCAAGTGCATTTCTCATTTTTACATTCAGGCCAATTCTTCATTTAAAACTCCGTGTGTTAAACTGACACTATTCTTTCATTGCCTGGTTGATTTCAGATTCTAGCTTAAGTATGAAGGGTTTTTTTCCCTGTTGCATAACTAAATCCCTCTAAAATTGAACTATACACACTATGAAATGAAGACTTGGCAGAACTATTATGCTATTTTCTACAGTAAGTATATCAGTAAGAAAACTTGCAGGTAATTCCACCCACCCAAACAAAACATGAACACAAAACCTTGCATGAATTACAGGATTCTGGGTCTTTTTTTTTTTAATAATGATTTTGAAGGTGCTTCACTGCTGCTTATTTTTTTTTAAACTTTACTACAAAATGCCCCCAAAGAAACCAACCAATACAAAATTCAACACAATGTGACTGTATGTTTTCTACACTGCTATTAAAATAGATACCATCTGCAAGGAGAATAAGCAAATTAACACCTAAAATTGAAGGCAGCGTATGTGAGAGAAGGAGTTGTAGAACAGGAAAAGGATGAAAGGAGGAATATCTAAGATAAAAAGTGTACTGATAGCTAAGCCAAGGAATCTACTAAAATCCAGGAGTGTCTCCACAAAGCTGTGTACCATTTTGTTTTGGTCATAAAGTCTATATAGCTGTTACCAAGAGTTCTTCTCCTACTTCCATCCTTGTGACTTAAGTTTGTGGATGAGAGGCAGACAGACAAAGGAGACCCCAATAAAAGCTGGGAATCATGTATGCAAGCAGCTCTATTACATTTCCCAAGTCCCTGGGAACGAAAGAGAAAGAAAAAAAGAGAGAATGTATATATGTATTTGTGCTTGGTTTAGCAATTGGAGTGTTCCCAAACAATGAAAGAGCCTTTCCTCAATTTCAGTATTTCTTAGTTGATTTATCACAGATCAAGCCCAATATAAAATATAATTTTCAGTTTTTATTGTTTATAGTTAAGAGTTTATGACAAAACCAAGCCAAACTCAATCTTTTCTGACCCTGTGAAAACCAGCTACAAGTCAATTTCTGGCTACTACACATACTAATAAGCTCCTTAAATGCTACTGTAACTACTAATAAGCTGCTTCAACCTCTATGTAACATATGATATCCAGAAGGTACCACTAGGCCTGCAATCTGACTGACAGGTCAGTGACTTGGAGTAAAACACACCAAGACCTTTGTATTGAACACAAGTTGTCTCTAATACCCAAGCGCATGATGCAAAATTTAATAATTTACCTTGTGTGTTGTACATCATTGCTCACAACCATATTCCATTGCTTTTGTTCCTTACTCATTAATGCAAAACACAGATCCAGTATGAAAACAAGGCTATTGCTTCACTGTTCATTGTGACCCTTTCCCAACCTTATTTCAGAATAAACTTAGAAAACTGAACGTGACCCTGAAAGACTCAAGTATTCCACAGTCTCAAAGCATTACACTTGTCCACCAGTGCTACTTTCCTCCACAGCCCTGACATCAGCAATTACATGTCCATATCTCAGTTTTCCTAGGTTAGCTTAGTTTAACCAGAAATGAGACAGGGTTTGCACTGAGATGGCACAGCCTTAAGTGTAGCATTTTTGACAAGTGTGTCCTGCTCTGTGCATTCCATTAATGGAGTAAGTTACCTCTGTGTTAGACAGGACATTTTGCAGTGTAGCTTTCTGGACAACTGCTGGTGAATTTACCAAGCTCTCCTCTCACAGTTCACTGCCACTAACACACCAGTAAAAATGAATAAACACAATGGCAGTTCAACACTGGAAAATACTCTTATGGTTTTATTGAATTAATATGAGGAAAAAAAATTTGAGAATCTCACTGTTCACTACCAAGAAATCTGAAAACTTCCATTTTCTAAGATCTGAAAGCATATGTAGCTGTATCTTTCTCATGCACTGTTTACACCCCTCCCTCCAAGTTAAAACAATAGGTTAATTTTATTTTTGTCATATGCTTACTCAACACTGCAGTATTTACACTGCAAACATACTAGAATTTATAACTCTTGTTCATTCTTAAACCTAAGATTTAAAAGTATGTTATTTTACTCCTGTCTTCTTGTTTCTTTGTTAAGGAAACATCTTTCCATCAAATTTGTGGTGTCAGCAGCCTTTAAAGTGATATGCATGTATTTTTTAAAAGAAGAAAATATTCCACCGAAATATTGCTGAACATTAACTTTAAGGGTATCAGTGTACTTTCAGCTACTATTCCATTATTATTTGGTTCAGGCATAATCTACAACATTCAGTTCACTCAACTTAATTGAGGTTACTTTCTGGTCAGAGGAGGAAGAATTAAGAGATTAAACTATATACCTTGATTGTTCTTCTCTGGAAGTAAACAGTAAGATTTTTAATTACCGTTTAAGACTGCAGTTCTAAAAAGAAAAAATAAAGTTAAATTAAAAAAAAAAAAATCTGTCTCTGAACTAGCAATTTTGTTACATTTTTCTGAATTAAATAACTAACACACCAATAAATTTGCCTCACTTCACCTCAAAGAGGTGCAGTAATCCAGGACCAAGCTTATACACACTCTCTATGCATAATAGGTCCTCCCATACCTTCTAGCAAGCAGCTGAATATTTCTAAGACTATTATAAAGTTCTGTTTAAAAAAAAAAAAATCACAAATAATGCTTTAAATAATTTTCTGAACAAAAAGATGAATATTTGAACAGAGATAACCAACTCTAATTTAGTGTTTTGGTAGCATAAACTTTGACATAAAAAAAAAAAAGCATGTTCACTATTTCCTGATTATGTCAACAATACTCCCCATATAACCACGGCAAAAGACTGCAAGAACTACATTTTTTGCAATGTGAAGTATTAATAACTAAAGTAAAGCAGATGACTGCTGATTACTGAAATATACTGCTACTAAATTTGGAGAATCTATATCATGTGTCCAGCCATCTCTCCAAGGATCATGAACAAACAGATTTAGACTAGCTGGAGAACTACTGCATAAGATAAACATGAAATAACAAAGGCAGCTAAAAATAAAAACCAGGAAGTAAAAGCATTGAAAAATTCAGAAATATAAGAATACCTGGAAATTTAGAAGTGCAGTTAAGGATTCTCATAATCCATTTCTCTTTTACACCTTTTTTACTTAATCTAAGGCTCCAGCTACTGCTTATACTAGCTCATGTATTGTATGAGATGCACCGCACCCCCCCCCCCCCCGCAACTGCTCTCAGGAAGACAAACCAAAGTGTAGACTGTTACTTGGTTCTGCAATATTGATGCTTCTACTGGAGTGATGAATAGCAAACAGAATGCAGTGGATTTCACTGAAAGGCAAGAAACTGAAGGTAGTCAGTTCTGATTTGAATAAGTATAGTATGCCAATTTTTATAGCTTGCTAGCTAAAAAAAGCATAACTACGGGAAGCTGATATAGGACAAAAAATGTATCACTGTAGAGTTTGGTGTATTATCAGTGTATTTTAGAATCAACTGTAGCTTAAAAATAAAACTGAATAAGACTAATCCCTCCCACCTCTTTTCCCAGCTTCTAAGAAGTGTTTTGTCAGAAGCTGATGCATTAACTAGATTGCTATATGAAACTGTCCCCTTTACAGGGAACTTGTAAAGTGTAACAAGCTCCAAGTTCTAGCAGAGTTTGTAAAAATTGCATTTCAGAAAAGCTTTCCAGATCCCTCTTGACTGCACTGGTATAGCTTGCACACAACTTTTAAAAATCTGTCTTCTCTGCACCTTTGGCAAGCACACAGCAAGAAAAACTGTGTGAACACTTTCAATCTGTACCAGCGTTTTCTGCTTGAAAGGACACATACAAAATTAAGAAAAACTAAGAAGCTGTTTTCTAAAGTTCTACAATTTAAGTTTTAAATTTCATTATAGTGGTAATTAAAATGTTCTTTCCCCCCCAGTTTTATCACAAAAAATATTAAAACTAAATCTAGCGGACTTATCAAAAAGAAAGCCAGATCTGTTTTAAAATATAATCTTCAGTTTCTGTATGAGTATTTAAAAAATTTTCTAACACCTTTTAAGATAAAAACCAAATTATTAGAAAGGATAAATATGTTCAAGTTCTCCAATACACGTAGACTTAGATTATTACACTATTACATTCAGAAAATATTATCCTATTATTATAACTAAAGTTTCCATAACCTGAGGTATGTAGAATCATTAGTGATAAAATGTGGCAATCCTGCTCCGAACAACAATAACTGTACAATACAAACCAGCTACATAAAGTTATTAAGACAGGGAAACAAGTTCTCCTTTTAAACATATTAAATTAAAAACAACAACAACAAAAAAAACCCCACAAACTTGAAAATCTATCAACTACTGTTCACTATTATATGCATTAATTTCTGTTTTTCTTAAAAAAAAAAAAAGTTTTATGAAGTTCTCAGAAGACTTGCTCATGTAACAGTCACAAGGCTTGTGTAAAATTTTGTGCTCCCCTAAGCTGGCATAGTCTTTTATGAAAGAAAGTGCAAGTACTGCTGTTTAAATCTTCTAATTCTAGAATATACAGCAAAGCATTTCTTGTCCTCAACAGAATATTCAAGTCACTTTTGCAGAAACCCTGGTGGGCTGCACACAGGATCAATTTCCAAAGTACTTCTAGGAAAGTGAAAAATATATTGGTCAGTATTAGCCAGACAGCCTTCCTAGTTGCTGTCTTATCTCAAATTGGTAAGTAATTACAAATCATAGGCTGGTAACAGAGAAACACAGCTTTTTAAAAAGTGCCTTATATAAAAATAATAACTATTTATACTATGCCAAACCACAAATCTTAGATTGAGATTTTGTTACATCTCAGTATTGTATGGGACTACAATGCCTAAAGATAAAAACCAGGCTCATAGCTCAGAACGAAACCCCACTTGTAAAGGGCTAAATTTGCTGCTTGTCTGCTTTCAAAGATTTAAGGTCAGAGTGACAATGCTATAAAATAAGGGTCATAGCACAAAAAGACCAAGGCCACAGAACAAAGAGCTTTTCGTGTCGTGAAAGAAGTTGCTTGCTGTAAGCCTGCCTTCTTGCTCAGGCAGTAAATTTGTCTTTTTCTTAACATCATCACTACATGACTTGTATAAAATGCTAGACAACAGCATGACTTATGAAAGGTGAGTCTGACCTGTTTGAAGAAATCAAAGGGAATCCAGTTAAGGGAATCCAGTAGTTAATAGCAGAAAAAACACCTCCTAGTAACTGCTACTTTTCCAGTTATTAGCTGTACTTCTACAACTGCATTATTTAATTAGTCACTTCAGCAGAAGTTTCAGGTGTCCATAACACCTTTGGGGTGCAGATTCCTGGTCATATTATCTTATTGTTTACTCAGTGGTTGCTGGAGCAGCAATCTGTCCCACGCCTCTCCATGAAATATTATTAAAATACTACTAATCGTAATACATACCATCTAACACGCAGTTCTGTGTACTCCCTTTCAAAAACATTTCTGGTTTGGTTTCCCACTTTCCATCAATGAGACCCACTACTCACAGAACTGAGCCAATACATAATAAAAGGGTGCTTTCTAAGGCTGACACATCGATAAGCAGCAAATTTAATTTTTCCAGCTACAAAACAAACTTCACTTAGAATGTGCTCTTCTAAAACAGTAACAATGCTTTTGACAAATGAAAGGAACTTTATCCACAAAAAAAAAAAAAAATACAAGAGATAAGGATGCTGGGTGCTTCTTATGGCTTTATATTAAGCTAGATTTTCAATATTTCACTAACAAGCTTAAAGTAAAACCATCCTGAATTAACTAGATGTTAATATATTAAGAAAAAAGATTTATTAGGCAATATTTAAAGTACACAAGTAGTTAAAAAAAAAAAAGAATCAAAATTGTACTCACAAACTAATAAATATCGTAAGCCTAAAAAATGTTAAATCTCTGAAAACCAGTATTTTAATTTTTTTTTAAATAAAAAGCTACTTGACAGTGTGCTCTTTGAGCAATATCAGTATTGCAAGAAGTGTCTCTATCATAATCCAAACCTATATGAAGGAACCAAAATTACCTGCATTATCTTTTATAGCAGGTCTAAGGCAAGACATTTTGAAAACACAGATCTTCCATACTTCAAGTAATTATTTTCCCCTTCAAAATAGATGGCTTCTGTCTTCAAAGTTACTATTTTTTTTTCAGTCCTACTAACTTACTTAAAAGCTGGAATTGGAGATTCAGATATGTGGAATTAGGTTAAAAAAATATACAAAAAAACCCTTACCTTTTGACTCTGGAGATCTATAATGGCTGAATTTCAGTGCCAACAAAACAGAAGTTTCATGAAATAAATTGCTTTGCTTTTGACCTACATAAAGCCATAATATCTGATTCCCATATTAATAATTAAATGTAGCATTTAATAAAATTATCTTTTTTTTTCTTTCTAAAGATTTAATATCATTTAAAAAATACCTTAATATAGGAAAAGCCTAGTGCAACATATGAAAGGCTTACTCCAATCATCCTACACTTTTTAAAGGAAATTATTACTCCTCATCTCTCAAGAAGCACTGGTACGAGTATACTGATTTTTCTTGTGGTGAATAGCAGCCCACAAGTTAAGGAACTGATGCAAACTGGCAGATTTCCCCTTCTAATTCTGAGTCATATGCGTCATCTTTTTGTCAAAAGCTGGGAAGAAAAAGAGTCTCTCTTCCAGCCTGCCACATGAAACCACCTGCTTAAAGACAGAACAGACCAATATTACAATACTGGTCTGCACATTGCTGGTACTTACACATTCGTTCTTGCTTTGTTCAAATAAACAAAACTCTGAAGACAGCTCTAATGTTAATGGCAGAACTTATCTCTTTGATTTAGGGCCAAAAATCAAGCTGGTAAAAGGAAAAAAAAAAAAAAAAAAGAGAGAGAGAGAAGAGTCATAGTGGCACGAAAGTGCTTATTCTTAAAATGGTAGTGTCTTACCTGCAAAAGACTAAAGGTTCAGTTTCTTAAAAGCTTACATGCATGCTTGGTTTAATCACCTAGAATCAGACAGATTTCATAGCAATACATTCCATAACCAAGAGTTCTTCTGTGTGATTAAAACCTCTGTATCACTGTACACAGCTGCCATCGAATTCCTCAAACCCACTTCCCCAGTTAAACCAAAAATCTCCCCTAAACCCCACAGAATCTAACAATTTTTGTAAGTTAAATTTTACATGCTCCTTTTTCTCCTGTTGTGCATTTTACAAGTTAAGAACCAAGAAACCTCTTTTCTTCTTGGACAGACTGATCAAGGCCAGTCATTGCTGGACTATATGTACTGTGTTATGACACAGTATCTCTCTTTCAATGGCACCAGCACCAGTTAAGGTTGGGCACATCATTTCCAGCAGATTATATATTTTCAAATTGCACTAGAGTTGCTGATCAGACCTGAAGAATACAGGTATAAATGTTTACTGTAATAATGCACTGCAGTATTTATATTAATCTGTGGCACTGCCAGAGTGATTGCAAGTAAATATTCTTTATAAAAAACAACTTGAAAGGGGCTACAGCAAATTTTAGACATTAACAGTAAGTTGTGCAAAAGAATGCAAAGAAAATACAACTTGACAAATTGATCCAGAGTGTAGAAACAAACATGCCATTTTAATAATAGATTGGCTTTTTTATATACAAGCACACAAAATATATAAGATATTATATATATATATGCACATAAAGTTAGATAGAATGACAGTTATAAACACACACACCCTCTTATATAAAATGCCCTTTGTTTTCAAATTTGTACTGTGCCACAAGCATTTACACGGCTGGGTGCATACATTTCAATATAATGAGAAAATTTGCATTGCTAAAATAAGAATGCTAGAGTGCTTTTCAAGAACCATGACACCATCATTTGCATTACAGGTTATTATTTACAAGTATTTAAGATGTTCTGTAAATCTATAATGAACATTGCAACAGTGAAAACTATAATTTATTATGTAATGCACTGTTATATAAATTGTTTAAATTGTGTACAATATACACAGATGATCTCTTCTACTCAGTTAATTATTAAATACAGCACTTTATTGCTCATCTTCAACTATTTTTTTCCATTCTATATAATATATTTTACTTGATAAAATTATAGACACAAAGTACCTATCTGATGCCTTATCCTGGTTATTGTGTGGTTTGGCTTTTTAAAAATATGTGTGTATTTTTTAAAATATGAAATTAATTATTCATATCGTAGTCTTAATTTGACTAACTTCGCAGTATTTTTAAGAAAATATTTTACTCACCATATATTCCATTTTCCTTGGTGCTTAACAAAAGACATTTAAGCTTTTCTGCAATGTTACCTTACCCCCTAAACACCAGTATCTTTCCAAGAGTTTGATGCAGCAAGTGACAGCAAATAAAAACCAAACAAAACCCATCCCCGAGGAAGTTACGCCTTTTTGACAACGGCAAGAGTGAATGAGGTAAGACACTGTGTGGAAGATGTTTCTTAACTTGTAATTCAGCAAAGCATAAGAACTGGCTTAACTTCTTTCTCATTCAGTGGAGCACTCCAATATATGAAAAGTGAGTTAAATAAACCATTTAGGAGGGTAATCACAAAGAGCAGCTTTTGCCTGGGGGAGACCCTGGGAAAGTCTCCATTGGCTCCCTCTTTTTCATCTCAGGGCCACAGGCACTCATAACTGTTCTAGGGTCGGCTGCAGCTTTGAATTGCCCTCTAGTGTTAGCCTTCATTAATTCCTACCTCAATGACAAATCCTATTCAGGTTTTTAAGAACGGAAAGTGGGTCAGCAATGTAAGTTATATTAAGCTAAAAAATTAAACAAAAAAATTTGAACAGTGTTTCAAATTTGTTTTCAGGTCAGAAGACTGTGAAGTTGACAAATTAAGTATTATACACCAAAAATACAAGAAGTCGATATATCTAAGTGGCAAAAAAAAAAAAAAAAAAAAAAAAAGAAAAAGAAAAAAAAAAAAAAAAAAAAAAAAAAAAAGAGAGAGAACTCATGAGCATTGTATTTTACATTTCAGTGAGTTTCCTATGCAGTTTCACAAAAATATCAATATCTGAAGTAGATACTCAATATTCACATCCAAATTCAGCCATTATGGTGGGATCAAAACATCAAAAAAACCCAGAGGAGTTGCTGGTGTCAACAGAACACGGTTTAACAGTAGCAATACCTTGGATGGAATTATTCTCTCACTGCTACTTCAAGAGTCTCCTCATTACACCCTAAACCCAGATGCAGAACAGGCACCATGAAGATCCAGATTTAAAACCTGGTAATACTGCCAAGAGAAGGCAAGCATTTTCCTCTGATTTTATTTCAAGCCATGTTTTATCTGTTCTCGAATTCTTTAGAGTGGTCATGAATCTGGGACTTAAAGAAGTATGGAGAATATATTAGTAACACTTGCATGTCATACAGGCTATGGATTTCCACATACATACAATTAAAGATGAGCATATGACCCTTTGTTTAAAAAATACTCTGGTCATACAGAACTACAATCCCTCACTCTGACTGAGAGCTGAAAAAATATTTTTAGAATTAGGTGTTAACACAGATGAAGAATAGTACAGATCTCAATGCTGCTTTTATAACTCCTGTGCTTGGCATTAAAAGCATCATGTTCCCTTCTCCTGAGAACCTGAAAAAAAATCTTTTGGTTTTAGGGAGCATAGGGACAGGGTAACCAGTACATAATTATTATTTTTGATCAGCTCTTTTTGCCTGTGGAAAATGCTGACAATAAGTGTTAAGAGTATTAAAAGGGAACTCTGTTCCACAATAAACTTTTCAATATATTTTCACTTAGAGAAGGACTTTCTTATAAGAGCCATTGCAACGTTTCATACCAGATGGAGCATCTTTGGCTAATTTTTGAGCTTGACTAAAATATGGACTAACTTACAACATGAGAAAATGAGGTGTTTTCAGAATAAAGTGATAACATTCATAAGACCACAATATCTACCCATTCTACCAAGAGAAAACTCTACTCCGAAAGAATACAGAAATTATAAAGCAAATGTTTTCATTAACTGGACCCACTGAAAGCCCTGTTGAATCTAGAAGTGACTTATATGATGTTATATCTGTTTTGAAGTAGTAAATGATCAGTTAAATTTGGGAAGATCATAATCATGTTCATAATTACACTACTTTCTAAATGTCTAAGCTAACTTCCATATGAATACTAAAATCCATTTTCTTCTGTGGGGAGAAAGGGCAGTTTAAAAAAATTAAAAAAAAAAAAATTAAATTGTTCTTCATGTCAACTAGAAAGTGGAAGCATAAAAATCACAAAAATCTTTGACAAAAGGCTCAAACCCCCCCCCCCCACAAAAAAACACCTCACCCCACTCCCCCCCCCAAAAACAACCCAACAAACTAAACCAAACCAGCCACAAAATAAAAAAACCCATAGGACACTCACAGAAAGTAAAAAGCAAGCTCTTAAAATTTAGTGGGTTAAAGAAAAGGTGTAAATACTTCAGAGGTATTTGTGCATTACTAAGATTTTTAAGTACCTCACAAATAAAAAACAGGTATTGCTGGTATCTTGCTTTGACCAGATTATCTTGATAATGTATCTAAATAAAAAGAGCTAGCTCTCTTATAATACTGGTCTAAAAAATTAGAATAACAAAACCCCCGATTTTCTGGGGGGAAAAAGAAAAAAAAAGAAAAAAAAGTCCTGCTGCAAACAAAGTCAGAAAAAAAATTTACCATGAAATACCATGCTTGAAAGAAATTCAAAATTAACAAAGCAAGAAACAATGGTTTATTCAAACACCCTACTCAATTGGCAATTGCATCTTCATACATGCCCTGTTCTTAGTGTCCAAACAGCAGTCTAAACCAAGGTGTATTAACAAGCCATCAGTACACTATATGAACATTTAACAACTTTGATTACATTTCTCATTCTCTCACTGAAACCTTCAATGTATCGGTCTACATAAATTCCTCTTTAGATGTCTGATGGAATTAAACAAAAATAACAATAAAAAGGGAAGCAATATCTTACTTATATCTATTTGCATTTGAGTGAGAAGAATAAGCATTGACATATCCCAGTTAGTACATTTTAACTACTTTTCCTAAAGAATTTGCATGCCATTTGCTTTTCTTTTCCTATTGCCTAGCAAGACTATCTTTATCAACAGACAAGGAAAAATGATGCCTAATTAAGTCAGTCTTAAATCCTTCCTATACACGTTTCATTGAGTATCTGAAGTAATAATAAAAATTAATGTCTATTTAAATCTAGTAGTATACAAAACTCCATTTTAAAATAATGTAGGGCTGGATTTAGTTTAAACTAACAAAATCCAGAAAATTCAATTGCTTCAGATTTAAAACTTAAAATAGTCCTTCCTTAGATATCAAACAATAGGTGATTTTACATGCCTTGTAGTAACTAGGAATGGGTTGCATTTATAGCTACATATCTCTTTCAGGAAAATTATTTCAGTTGCCTTTGTAAAGCAAGAGAAGTCCTTAAAGAAATAATAAATGAATTGTAAAAGTAATCTGCAACAGTTTCTTTTGGATGAGCAATAAGCCTGCATTGTCAGCTTTCAAATTATGATTTAGTTAACAAGACTCCTAGAGCCTTAAGTGTTATACCTACATTAGGAGTAGTAAAAGTGGCCATGAAAAGTTCCACATCTGAAGCACTTCAATAAAGAAGTCTGCACATTTTTATCTTTTCAACCCCATTACAATTAGATATTGCAAAACAGTTTACAAAGTTAAGCACACAGCTTGCAATAGCCACACCAGCAATTTTTAAGGGGCAAGCACTGCAGGCCCTTAATTCAGGCTGAACTTACAACAAAATCGGTGGTTGTTTTGCTAAATAAGAACTACAATAGGAGACGCTAAGAGTAGGAAAATAAAACAAACACACCCCACCACCTTCCTTGCAAGTTTCACCTACTCTTTGGGTCAAGAAACATTCATGTTGACTACCAAGTACAAAATAGCTCTAGAAAAAAAGAAAAAAAAATAATATGGGCCAAAATTCAGCACAAAAATGTTCTAGAGCAAATCAACACCTTAAGTGGACTCTAATCATAACTGACAACTACAGCACTCTTAAAAGATACTAGAGCTTGTAAATGGGTAAGACTCAATTACTACATTACAGCAAAACTCTTTGCACTTTCTAAAAAAACATTTAGACTTGTCTTAAAGTTCTAAATACTTTAGTATATACTAAATTTGTAAAAGGAAAGAAGGTGTGCATCTAATGAGAATAACATTCTGCAAATCCTTATTCATGGTCGTGAGTCATTAGAACTACTTGTGTATATTAAAGTTTGTAGGATTAGGCCCTAAATGTAAAATCCCTTTGATTTACAGTTGTGAACCAAAAACCACATTTTTTGCTGAATAAGAATCTATGAGAAATACTCTGAACCTGTGTCAGACCAAGGAACACTCCATCAAACTTTCACCTTTTAAACATCTCACAAGGGAGCCTTAGATACCTTTGCCTTGCAATATAATCCTGATTTTCATTAACAAGAATGTAACTGCTTTTGTACAGGAAAAAAAATGAACAAACTCAAACTGTTCAGTGAAATCCTAAAATCCTGATTTTCATAAGAAAGCTAGTGGAAAAAAGGGGGGGAAAGGGGAAAAAAAGAAAAAGGAAAAAGAAAAAGAAATGAGAAAAAAAAAAAAAAAAGAAAGGGGAAAAAAAAGGAAAAAAACCAAAAAAAACCAACAAAAAAACCCCAAAACAGCAATGCAGCACCTCCAAAGCAGTTTCTGGACAGACCAAAATATTTATTTATTTGGGATCATATTAGGCATGTTACCCAAACACGGTTACAGCATTAATAGAAGTACTTTCACTGTGTGTTTAATCACATAAAGGATTAAAACTGAAATAATTACCTACTTACTAATCACAAACTTCAAAGCTTATGTAAAATTAAGGTTTACTTCCTATAGTTTCTATATTCAAAGTCTTACTCAACTGATAATTTTCTCTAGGGGCCCTAACTACTCTAATATCATAGTATTGTATGAAAAATATATTCAGAACCCATCTGCTTCAAATACTTCTATAACAGGAGATGTATTGCTGGTAGATTCCAATAATCCTTCAGTTCTACCAGCCATGAGCTACAACAATGAGGAAATATGAAATTTACACCTCACTGGATTTGCTTGGTAGAAATTAGGAGTTACTGGGATAAACTGAAATTTTGGGGTTTTAAAACTTCTCTGATTTTATGGTACAATTACTTTCTACAAAAAAAATGTGCTCTTGAAGACAGACAGATTTGATTAAGGATAAAAACTGAATTCCAGCTGAAAGCTGGAATTGCTAAAGTCACAACATGTTCATAAAATTTGTTGCACTGTAATATATTTTGCTAAAGATAAAGTCTTACAGATTTTACTACTCCATTTAGTATTTAAACAAATTTACTCAATCCAAGACCAGTTACTATTTTAACTTCAACTGGCTGTGTAAATGGTTAGTTAAGACTATTCGTATATGAGTAGATAGGTTATGATTACTCTGAATGGATTTCTCAGTTTCAGCCAAATGAGTACTTTTAGTGCAAAGCAGGACTTGCAAAATGAGTGTAGCACAGTCCATATTAATTCCTCTTAATTGTTCAGGGCTTTACTATATAATATCTGTTTGCCAGCAAATAAGATAAATAAAATTTCTGACTATTCTGGTACAGATGGAGGGCTCTGAAGACCTGGTTTTTTTCTGTTTTCTGCTTCTTTGCTTGTCAGGAAGCTAGTTTATTAATGCCTTTAAAACCAAATTTTACACACTACATGGAAATACACTCAGCTAGCTCTCTATTCTATTCTTTAACATACCCTCTCAACAAGAAAAATAAAGTTATTAAAAATATATTTTTTATATCATCCATACTTTGTTTTAAGATTAGCAACTTTCAGTTGGAGTAATTCCCAAGACAGGAATACGAGAAGAATACTACATGGAGAATTTATATAGCTCAAATGGATCAAGGCTATTGCAAACTCAGCTTTTTATACATATTTTTGGCCACTTCATTTCCTTCTGAGCACAGTCTGTGTTAATACTTTTACTTAGTGTTTTATAATTTTACAGGAGGAGTGTAAAGAAGAATTATTTTAACAAATAATAAATTCTTGAACAATCCCATCAGACATAGCCTATTTTGAATAATCTGAATAAGTTACAGTACTGTGTACATTTTTTAAAATAAAGAACATATGTAATGAGAGAAATGTTAATATAATATATACCATGCTTATGCTCCATCAACCTTCCAGAGAGTTTTTCAATCACAGGAGTAAGCCGTTCTCCAAAATCAGCTCTCTATTGAAAGGTCAAAACCTGCAATAAAAATGTCATGTATTATAACATATTTCCAACACCCACAGTTTCATGGTTGATCCCCAAACATAGATGTAGGTCATCAGCTTGACCCTCGCATTGTCTATGTTACAGGAAATCCTAATTTTAAAAATACTTTTTTTTTAAACCAAACTGACTTGATTAGGAACACCTGTGATATGCCTCTTTATTATCAGAAGCCTCCTGAAACAAATCAGATTAGCATGTTTCTGCTTTCATTCTTCCCGCAGTATTTTAAGATGAAAGTAAGAGGAAGGAGGAGGGGGGGAAAGAAAAAAAAAAAAATAAGAAAGAAAAGAAAAGGAAAAAAAAAAAAAAAAAAAAGAAGAAAAGAGTAAGGGGTGTCGTTCTTCCTTCTTATCCACTACCAATCCCTCTCTCCACCCTCAAACAAGCAAATAGGTAAATTTTTTAAATAAGTAAACTACTTAATGGATGTGTGATTACTACTGTCATATTTCCTAAAATATGCTATTGACTGTTAAGTATTTAAATTCCAGTGTTTCACTTTAAGGAGTTAGAAATTTTTTTGCTCTTCAAGGCAGTACTATTATTGCCTTTATTAAAACTCAGCCTACAAATATTTCCTAATTGAAAACATATAATGGAAAAATTACAGTGATATAATACATTCTGAGAAACGAAATAAAATTTTAAGACTTATTTAAAAAAAAAAAAAAAAATTAAAAAAAACCAGCAGCCCTGATCAGGTAAGAACAAAGTGTAATTTGACAGATGCAGTAACTATAACCAAATAGCTACTGGAGGAAATATTGCATTCACACAGCCAAAATCTTAAATCTGTTTTGACTTTATTTGAACTTTTTCATGGTAGACACCATAACAAGACACATCCTATGGCTAATAAATGAGTAGCTGATGCCTAGATCAGGTCACCTGCTTACAAATACTTCCATAAATTTGTTCTTTATTCTTTAAGTGTATTTCAGAAAATACTACAACCCCCTCACAGCCATGGACTTTAATATTAAAGCACCCTGCTTTAACGAGAACAAGGAGTTGGCATTTTCATGTATTCCACACATCATCTATTTCACCTTTTTTAAAAAAAGGTTTTGTTCTTAAATCAAACCCACCAAAGTTGTGGTCCCCCTCTGTGCTTATATTGAGATTTAACATACTTGAAGATTATATTGAAACTGGACTTACACAAAGCTATTTAAAATGAAAATACATGCCTAAACCCTATATGATGTGTAATTATCTTTTTCTCAGACCAAATCTTCAAGTGAATTTCAGTTCATGCTAAATAAAATAATTAGCTGTAAGCAGATTCAATGTTGAAAAGTTTATTAATAATCTATTTACTGCAGATACACTCACTGCAGTGTCTGAAAACAAACTAAATAGTCACGGGGTGGGGGGGGTCCTATTTCTAACAGTGGTTTCCTTCAGACATTAATAACGATCACTGAAAGTCACTCCTATGTTTCAGTTTTGAGCAATATAACAATATTGCCTTCAGTTTTAGAAGACATCTTGAGAAACCTTGAACAAAATAAAAGCTAAATGTACACCATTTACATTTGCTTCTGTTGTATGCATATG
This sequence comes from Hirundo rustica, assembly GCF_015227805.2. Classification (NCBI taxonomy): domain Eukaryota; kingdom Metazoa; phylum Chordata; class Aves; order Passeriformes; family Hirundinidae; genus Hirundo; species Hirundo rustica. The sequence goes on along the minus strand of NC_053451.1, from coordinate 54,290,512 downwards.
GCAATAAATATGTGTGTGTGTGATGTCAACATTATACACTAGCAACTGTCCATTATCGAGCTATGAAAAAGTGTTAAGAATTAGATAAAGTTTTAAAATTTAATATTCTCTGTAAAAAGAATATATTTTTGTTTTTAATGATTCACTAAAAACATTATTACATGCAAATATTAGAATAAAAAATTGACCAACTTGAAATGTTAGCTGTTAGCTCAAGTTGTGCCCCTCCTCTAATACTCAAACAAATCTGAAGTTCTCACATAGCATTCAAAGCTAAGATCAGAACTATTCTTCAATTGTGTTAATATCAACTGTATCCCAAAGTTTTGTTATAAGTGTTTTAAAAACTTACAGGAAAGGGTTAAAAAAATAATCGGTACAGACTTTGCCTTATACCCTTATGGGCAGAAATTTTTATACCTAGCTTACTCTGAATATTTCTGAAATTGTCCAGTATCCACAATGAAGACATTTTTCACTAAACAGATTCCTTTTGAAATCCAGCTCATGTATTAATACACCAGTAACCTAAAAATTTGACATAATCAAATTCCTGCCAATAACGCACAGAAAAAAAAAAAAAAAAATGCAAAGCAATATTTTCACCAATTAAAGAGGTTACTGGAAATCTGTGGCTATACCTCTCTAATCTGTCTGACGTCCCATTTCTATTTGGGGGACAGATCACCTTTTTTTCCTATCTTTAAAATACATTACTAGTTCTATTAAAAAATAGATGGCTGTAAGAAGAGTCACAGGGGGACAAAGTACAAAAGCAATTTGGGCAGCCTGTTCAAACAAAATTTTCCAAGTATTACTGATAATACAAAACATTTTTTTGAGATCAGGTTCCAGTGTTAGATATTAAATGTTTAGAACTTATAATAACAAATGAGTAAAAAAAATCAAAATCGTAGAGTGCACTCATTGGTGTACATGAAGTTATTTTTAGTTTTAAAAACTTTCTGATATAAATTTTTTTCTCTACACAAAAGCCTACAATTTCATTCCCTATTTCTTTCACAGAAAGTCAAAACTAGTCCAAGATGCGCTCTACCCTTGACAGTTTTTAATGAAAGTGAATTACTCAAATAACTTGCAATGGGCCTTTATGTGTGGGTGGATGACTGCATGTACAAAGCAGAATACCTGGAGCATATTCGTAGAATACAGCGAATAAGCTCCTTGGTTCTCCCTTACATATTCAGCAGTTAATTGCTCCCCAGAGCAAATAACAAAACCCAGTAAGGCCCTATAAAAGGGCCACTAAGTGATACGTGGCTACTTTTCCTGTAAAAAAAAGCTCCGGTGCTTTTACATGTGTAAAAATGTATCAGAAAAGTAGTGATACACCTGTTAGAATGGCTTCTGACACCAAAGATGTGTGAGATGTGCACCTTCACACAGTGTTCACAGGCAGGGTATACAGAGCCAGGTAGTTTGTATGCAGTTCCAGTTGTACTTCACTGCAGAATGTGACTTATTAGTCATAAAAATAATTAAGGAATTAAGGACTCCAATTTAGTTTTCCTTCCATGACATTACCTTTTGGATGGAATAGTAATAGGTTCAGAATTCCAGAAGCTAAGGATAAAACCCCCCAAACAATGAACTAAACAGAAAAGTAACCCCATAATACCTTGGTATCGTATATGCAGTCTGCCTTTAAAATGTTACTGCAATAAGCTTCCTATGAAGTACTAGCCTAACACATTAAAAAGTCACACAGATACAAAGTCACACTTTCAAATTACTGTTATTTCTGAAAATTAAAAATTCTCAAGAGTTACTTCAAGGTTCAGTAGGTTTATATCTATAAAATGAGAGGGTACCTCTTGGAAACTTTCAGATTAACTTTAGAGGAGAAAAAGAAAAAAACCAAGCCCCAACCGAATGAAGCTTATTTGGATGTTTTTCCTAGGAAGCAAGATAAAGGATTAGACTCAAAAGAAACAAAGGGAAAAAAAAAAAAATTACACACTATACTACATGTTATACCTAAGTAAGGTTTAATTAAGTATAGAACTTTAGCTTTCCCTGATTGATAAAATATAAATATACACATTTATATAAATTTAAGTTCAATTGATATTTCCTCCAAATGCAACTTTTCCAGGGCCAAGTAATCCCAGTTAATGTTTGACATTTTAACTGAGGTAAAAAATGCAAGCAGCCCTGCAAGGGTCTATTTAAGCTACAAGATCTTCCCCCCTAAATAGCTCAAAATAAGGAGTACATCAAATATAAAAAAGGAAAAGTTACTTAAAATACACTATATATTCATATTAGATTGCTTACTGCTTTCATTTTAGCCACACCCACCTTTATGTAATTGTAAAATATGAGAACAGTGCAGCTGAGAAATAAGAAGGCTTAAAAGAACAGTTGTTTCGTGTAGTCAAATGTGCTAAGCACAGATTTTAATTAAAATGAAAAACAGGTATAAACTGCACACTATTGAACATGACTATCGAACAGTGGGGAAAAATGCACACGCACCTGTAAAATACTGAATTATAGCTTTTTTTCTAAATTAGCTATGAGTCAGGACAGTTATTTCATTGAAAGTGAAAGTCAGTATTTGTGAGTGCACTTCCACAGCTGAGTAGTGTAAATCTCTTAAAATCCTGATATTTCAAAGTATACACAGCTACAGTTGAAACAGCTCTGTGCACATTCCCATACGGACTGCTAAAAACATATCTGAAAACATTCTCAAAGTAATGATGCAGAGCTAAAGAAATGAGCACTAAATCTCAACAGGATCTTACTAGTATCTCAATTTCAAGGATTAAGCAGAATTTTCTACCAGGGCACAAAGGTATGAATTGCAGAGACAAACTAAGCAGCTATTCCCAGGAAAAAAAAAACACCAAACCCAAAAAATTTACATACTAGATTAAAAGAATCCAGGGAATCTAGGGATTCAAGACAAAAAATCTCCTTGAACTCTTGGATTTCTGCATTACACAGAAAATACCTTGAATCACAATCCAGTTGCCATGCTGGAAACGCTGTTTTGCATTTCACTTTAAGAATACACGCTCTCAGCCATGTACACAGAAATCTTTTGTACAGCACTTCTGCACCCCAACTCTTCCCTACGTCCCTCCTACGTCCCTCGGTTAACTCGTTATTTTCGGTGGCCGGGGTGCTAAGCGCAAGGCGGCCGCTGCTGGCTTTGAACGCCGCGGAGGGATGCGCGGGGGGGTAGCGGGGGGACGGGGGGGGGGGCAGCGTGGGGGGGAGGAAGAGGAGCGGAGAAAGGCTGTGACCCGGTCCAACCTCCCAGCCCCAGCCTCGCGTCCCCGCAGGCAACCAGGGGGGGCAGCAGCCGGTCCAGCCTCCGCTGAACGGGCGCCTTAACGGGGGGCCCGATGCTGCATTCGCTGCGCATCCTGCGCGCCCGCCAGCTCGACGGCAGCCCCGGGCGCCCGCCGCTCACACGGCATCGGGGAAAATATCCATACGCCTTCCTGCCTCCGGAAAAAAAAAAAAAAAAAAAAAAAAAAAATTAAAAAAAAAAAAAGGTTGGGCGGCCGAAAGTGAAGAGGGAAGTAGGAAGAGGAATAAAAAGTAACGCTTAGAAATTGTGGCTGGGAAGGAGCCCGCCGGCCTGGCAGCGGCCGAGCTCCCTCCCTGCCCCGCCGCACGGTGCTGTCCCCGCCGGCGCTCCCGCCACAAAAAGATGCCTTGTGAGCCTGTGTGCGCAACTCCGAAACGCGAGCGCCCACGCCAGAGCCGGCCCCGAGGGGGTTAAACGGCGTCGTGGAGAAAAAGGCACCGTGTCACATATTATGTGTGTATGTGTGTGTGTGTGTGTGTGTGTGTGTGTGTGCGCGGAGGGGGAATCGGCCAGCGCTCAGGCTGCGAGAGGTCTCGGAGCCTATCACAATAAGCACGATCGCTCTCATACAGCTACGAGAGACCGAGAGCTGCTGGCCACCGAGAAATGACATAGAAACAGCCACCAAAAAATAGCTAAGCCAATGACAAATAGCGACCCGGGTGACAGAGACAGAGAATTTTGTAGGCGGAGAAGAGGAGGTGAATGGCCAGCTCTGATCACAGTATTAGGCTGGGCTATCTATGGGGAGGGTATTTACTCGGTTTTGGGGTGAGTGGGAGGAGAGGAAAAACACCTACAAATAGCTGGCACGATTCAAATGGTCTCGGATTATGTTTCCCCCCCTCTAGACCAGGAAGGAAACTCGCGTTTTAACGCTACGAGGGGGGAAAAAATAGCTCGGTGCAATAGGGGATGAAGAGCACTTTGGTCATTCGTTAATACCAAAGGGGCAGAGATGATAAATGTGACAGCATGTGGCAGCACAACCGTCACCCGGGTTCCTGCAAAAGGCGGCTCCGTATCGCGACACGGGAAATCAAGCGATTGAGTGGGAGGTGGAGAAAGCGCTTAAACGGAGAAGTTAATCTGCTAACATGGAGAGGAAACAAACGGAGAAAAAAAACCCCGAAGGTCGTCCTCTATATATATTTCTTTTTTTGGGTGGGGGGGTGCGGGGGGAGAAGGGAAAGGGAAGAGAAAGAGCGAAGGGGCATTAATCCAGTTTACGAAAACACGGGGAGAGAGGAAGGAGGAGGCGGGGGGGGGGGGGTGGGGGCGGCGGGCGAGAAAGAGAGATGTGCATGTAAGTGTGGAAGTCATCCTGTCTGCTGCTGCAGAGCCGGGAAGCAGGAGCCTCCGTGTCCCGGGCGCTGCCCCGAAATTTCCACGGCAGAGAGCGGGGGGGAGAAGGCGGGAGGGAGGAATCCGCTGGCGGGGGGTGGTAGGGCGCGGACGGGAGATGAGGGGAAGTCTGTCCTGTCCTGTCAAGCACTCCCGGGAGTGCGGGCAACCGGGACCCTCTGGAGCTCCGGCTGTCCCGCGGCTCCCGCCCGCCCCCCCGCCCGCCTCCGCGCCGCTCTCCCCGGGCCGGGTGTAAGCGGCGCTCCCGGGATCCCCGCCCGGGCGCGGTGCCGCCCCGGGGGAGCGAGCGGGTTACCTGCCGGAGGAGACGGCCGCTCCCGACCGCTGAGGCTGAGGGAAGCCAGTGACAGATCCGCCCCGGACCTGCCGCCGCCTCCCGGAGCCTCCCGCCTGCTGCCCGCCGGGGTCCCGAGGTGACTTTTCCCGGCGGCGGGGCGCAGGTTGCCCCCGTTTTCCAAAGACGCTCTTCCCCCACCCGCCCAGCTCCCTCTGCCCCAGCCGCGCCCGCTCCCTCCGGCTCTTACCGCCTGTGCCGGCGGCGGCGGCGGCGGCACCCGCTCCGAAGCGCGACGGTGAGGGTGGAAGCGGGGTAGCGGAGGGGAGGGGAGGTGAGTTTCGCGGGGCGGGAGGGCGGGCGGCCCCCGCGCCTCCCGCGCGGCGGCGGCAGCAGCGATGCGATCGGGCATCACTCGAAAATGGCGCCGAAAGAGCGGAGGGCTCTTCATTCAAATTCGTTAGCGCCAGCCCCGCCGCCCCGGGGCATGCCGGGAACGGGGGGGGGCGCGCGGGGGCTGAGGCGGCAGCGCCGCACGGACACGGCGCTCGCTGTCAATGCCGCCCCTCCCCCCCCCGCCGCTCCCGCCGCCCGCGCGCGCGCTCCACGCCCTCCCCGCTCACCGCGCGCTCCCGACCCAACCGCCGCTAATGGGGAAAGGGGGGGTGGGGGGGGAAGAAAGGGAAGGAGGGAGGGAGAAAGAGAGAGAGAGAGAGAGGGAGAGAGAGAGAGGGAAATGTCACCCGGAGCCCGGGCCCGCGGGGGAGAGGTGGCGCGTTAGAGATGTGTGTGGGAGAGAGGGAGCGAGAGAGAGAGAGAGGGGGAGCGAGACCTCCGCTGGCCCCGCGAACTTGTCAAGGTAAAGGCGCCGGTGGAAGGGAGGGGGGTGGATAGGGGGGTGCGACAGCGGATTTTGGGAAGGTAGGGAAAGGAAGCCCGACTGGGGGAGGGGGATGTGCGCCAAGAGGACCTGAGGAAAATATGAACAGCGCCTCCCTCCCGCGCCCCTCCCGCGCCTCTAAGGACCCCTGCGGCTCCCGCTGCGCTCAGGTTGCAGCCTGAGCCCCCTTGTCCCCCCACCCCCCCCGCCCCATGGCCGCGCACCCCGCCGCAGCCAGAGCAGAGTTCGGAGCGCTCGGCGCTTGCCCGCAGCGAGAGGGCCCGATCCCGATCCCGACTGGCAGCCGCCGCTCCCCATCCCCCTCCTGCCGCCGCACCGGCTCCGGGCGGCAGCGCCCCGGGGCGCCCCCCGGCCGGGCTTGCGAGCAGCCCCCGAGCGGCGCAGCGGGGCTGTGTGGGCTCATCCCGGGGCAACGCGGGCCCGGAGCGCACTACACTAGTCATTGCATAAAAAAGCGAACAAAAACCCAAACCAACAGAAAAGCCCCACACCGAAAAAAGAAAAGAAAAGGAAAAAAAAAAAAAAAAAAAAAAAAAAAGCGCAAAAGCAAAAAGCCCTCTCGGAGGAACTTGACGGAGCGAGGTTCAACTCGGGCAGCGCTCCCGCCTCGGCTGCGCGCAAAGCGCTCGGAGAGACGGCGAACTTTCATTTTCACGCCGCATCCTCCCCTCCGCACCAAGCTGTGACTGATCGTAAGGTACCTGATGGCCGGGTTAGTGCTCCCACCCGCTTTTCAGGGATGGGGAAGCCGAGATGGAGATTAGCGAGCTGCCGAAAGCCGCGGGGGGAAGGCAGGCTACAGTGCCGCCCGAGCCACTCGCTGCCTGCACTTGACTTGTGCCTCATGAAGGTCCTTCCCTGGGAGCTCCGCGGACCCTGCCTCGGCTGGGAGACCCAGCGCATCCCTGCCAGCCGCTCCTCGGGCTTTCTGCCTTCACCGTTTCGGGTTTTTTTCCTAATCCGATGCACTTTTTAGAACGGGAAGGAAAGCAGGGGCCTCAGACCTGCAAATTGTTGTTCTCATGACTTAGGGGAAGATTTTTCAAAAGATTTTTCATCATGGGAGTCTGGGAGCTCTGTTCCCACTGACTTTCAAAATCTTCCCTTCACGTCTGTGAGCAAGTCCTCTTGAACTCGGTTGGACTGCTGGCAGACGAGCTCTAGCAGGCTCAGGGCCTAATGCTTTTCATGATTCCACTGCTCCTGCTAGAGCTGTACTGACAAAATATGAGCAGAACAAGTTTTGAAAGGGAGAGGTAATTTCTCTCACTTTTTTTTTTTTTTTTTTTTTTTTTTTTTTTTTTTTTTTTTAACCGCTGCCACAGTACAGAACACCAAGCTTTTGGGGCTTAAAAAGCCTACACCAATCATGGCTACGAAAGAGAGAGTTTGTAATTCTGGAGCAGTTTAAGGAAAAAAGTAGTGCGATGCAACATGTAAGTAGTCACATAGCTAATATTATGCATTTATGTTACTATATTTTCCTCTGAATTGAACTTTGGTGCTGCTAAAAAAACCTGATTCCTAATTTTTTTGAACCAGGTTCTCAGTGAAAATGAGCCAGATGACAAAACTTCAGATCGTAAAGCCATTCTATAAAAAGGAGGAAATATGAATGATTTGCAGTATATTTACTTTTTTTTGCTCTTCTTTTATTAAAATTACTCTAAGCAAAATTTTCAAAAATTATGCCTTTCAACTGAAAAGAAAGATAGTACATTTTTTCTATTTTTTTGCCCTGAAGGTTATGTGCCTGCGAAAAGGAAACTCTCCAGTAGAAATAGCAATGAAAACAGTAAAGAAAAATATAAAATTATGATGTTACTGATATCACTTCTCTGTACTTAGATTATGTATAGTTTTGCCCTAAAATAATTCTAGTTATTATTTTTCACCTATTTTTCCAGCTCTTAAAAAAAAAGATGTAGAAAAGAGTATGTCAATATTTTGTGATACACTGTTTCTATGATACATGGTACTCTCTAATATGAAAAGGACACTACTGTCCTTTTGGATACCATTCCTAAGATTTCATTAAGATTTTTAATGAAAGTGAAATTTTTACCTCCCTTAACATCTCTCAGGTTCCATTCTTAATGCACACAGGCCCCAGTTCTGCACAGACTGAAATGTATATTATTATGTGTAAGCACACCGAGTAGTTCTCTTCATTATTATGCTCTTGTGTTTTGGACTTACAAAGCTAATAGTGACATTACACAATCATTATTCTCAGAATTACTTAGGACTGCATAAAGCTTAAACCTAATGTAATAGTCTTAGTTTACTCCTTCTATCCATATCTCTTAACTTAAATAATGGACAATTATAATAATTTGTGGATCAGAATGGGTAAATATTTAACTGAGAATTAGAACAAGGGAGAAAGGCAATTGCTGTGTAAAAATCCATGTAGGAGGAGGTGGCTGTTGCATTCTTTAGCTGTAGCATCTGGGAGAGGATCATCAGTGTGTTTCCTCAGTGACTAGCCAAGCCAAAAAGTCACAGCAGGAACACAGCTGAGGACAGAAGGAAAAGAAAGGGATTTTGAGCCTCACCAAAAGTAATGTCAATCCTTTAGATCAAATTTCCATGCCAGACAAATTGGACTCATCAGAGTGGTGGATGTCTTATCTGCTGTAGTAGGAGATATGAGGTTAAGCTGCAGTTTCTATAATCGACTCCTTTCTTTATGCAGTTCTCATTACAGCACTATCTGAACACCTCCTCATAGTGCCTGTCCTGCGTTACAGGTTCTTCTCCTCAGAAAGTGCCATTAAATTGTCAGAGAATCTCCTCATACGGTAATAAGTGACATGACCAGCATTGGTCATATTATCTGTTCTTTTGTTGCCAAGGGAAGGAGCATGTGCAATTGAATGTTTTCAGTTTATTGTATCTGTCTTATTTTCCATACACATTATGTCTTTATGTTAGTGAGGTAAGGCTGAAGTAATGTGTTTTGTTCTTCAAGCAAGGTGCAGTTAGATTTCTGATGGCCCTTAGCTCTTAGGCAGTTTCATTCCTTAGACTTTCACCAGGCCCGAGAAAGTTCTGTCTGTAGAACTTCCAGCTTTGTTTTTTTGCACTTCTTTCATAGACGCTCTTATGTTAGACGAGAGAAACTGTTGGCAGCTGGATCCAGTCTAGAGACCTAGAAGACACTTCTTTAGGAATTCTGGGTTTCTGCTGTGGAGAATCCTGAGACCCCAAATTTGTAAATTAAAAGTTAGAGAAAATCGGTATAAAAAGGGATTTATAATAACCTACATTGCTGAGATGACAGCCTCCAGCTTCCTGTCCTTGGAGTTTCCTAATGCAGCAGGCTTTGTGCTTGGATATACTGGATTGCTTAGATCCAACTGAGAGGTGGCAGAACCAAAGCAAGGCACTTGTCTGCTGAAATGACACAGAAGCTCATGGCTCGGGATGGTTAGAAACCTGGAGGCATTCTGCCTCAGGCCTGCATTACTTTACAAATTAGCTTGCTATGTGTTTTTAAGATTTATTTTACAACTATGAGGATTAGAGGCATTTGTTGTAATGAAAACTAGCATTGTGTCATTACTGTGCAACATTTTAGTTAGATTATTTGGCTTGCCTGAGTTCTTGCATGTTATTCCATTTCATCTGGAAAGTTCCTAGGTAAGTTAGACCAACTGAGGGGCACTAAGGTACACCCACATGATTATAATAATTGCACACCTACATATTGGTTTGGTATTCAGTGTTTGTATTGTATAGGGACATAGAGCCAGTGGGAATTTGAATTTTTTTCCTACTTATTTTTATAATTTGAGCCCTGGCTTGCCACTGATGCTCATCCAGCCTTCTAGATCCTTGTTATAGGTTCATCTAAGCCTCCCTTCAGGCCTCCCCTGTAAATTTCATATCACTTCAAGTTTAAAGTTTCAGTTTAATAACCTAGTAACTGTAGCTGGGCATCCTCCTTCATGTCTGTTTTGCTTTCTTGCTGTAGCCATTCAGTCTGTAATTTACCCTGACAAATACAGGATTTGGAATTCGTTGCTTTTGCACTTTTAGTCTGCTTGCAAATGATAGAGGTTGTAATCTAGAAAGGACTAAAGTGGGCAGCATTTGCTACTGTACAATGAAAACATAGTTTTGAATTTGCCAGAATAAATCTGATCTAAGGATGTTTCTGTAGACTAATGACTGCAAAAAGTATGTACTGTCTTAGAACATGCATATACTTTATTAGATTTCCTATGAACTTCTACATGAAAAATAAAGTTAATTTTTTTTTCTTTTACCTCCTGAGTTTTCAATAGCAAATGTTCCATTTGTATTTTTTTTGAGCCACTAAAATGCTCAATATAGCATAAAGACGAGTGGTATAGTCATCGAAAGGTTGGCTTTCTGTATTTTGTTAGCATCTTATAGTATTAACTCCAACATATCTATAGGCCTGACTCATAAAAACAAACATATCTCTGAAGATTTAAGAAAGGATTTGGTATTAAACTTAGGTTCTGTTGTAAAGTTTTGCTTAAATGGTCTAACTGTAACTTCTAAACATTTTAATATTTTTGTGGATTTAATGTTGTGAAAAGTTCTGGCTTGATATCTGTGAAAACTGAAGCTCATTCTTTATTCATGGATTAGTTACAGCAGAACAGTGGCCAAGCAATCTTCTCACAGAATGCATGAACTTCAATCTTGAACTGAAGAAGACTCATCCAATGGTGAGAAAAGACTGTGGTTGTCATGACTGTTAAGTTAGGATGCTCTGTTATTTTTTGCTGTTTAGCACTGATTCTGCTATTTTATAGGTATTGAAGTTAGATTTTGTTAGGGTAATTTCTGGGACCATAACCTAATTTCTCTTACACACCCCATATTTCAGCTGTTAATTTTTCAAGTTTTGCTTTATACCTTCCTGTCCTTAACTTCAGAAATAATTGTTAGTGTACAGTGAATTCATTAATTAATTTCTTTATTACTTTCTTTAACCTTAGTCCTTTGCATGTCCCTTACTTTCACATGAATAGTTTTATTAGTAGCACTACTTAGAAGAGTGAACTTCAGGATATAAAAAACTGTTTGAAAGACTGAAGTTTAAATTTTGCAGGTGTGTATGCTTGCAACTGAATGAAATGCTACTGAAATGAATGCAGGAGTGGGGGATCTGAAAGTGCTTTTAGCTAGTATTAGTTTGTTGCTCTTTTGCTGTACATTTTTTTTTTTTTAAGACTGATGCAAGATGTTATTTCTTCTCTTGTTTCCTAGTTTCTGAGAAATTTTGAACTTTGAGCTTCACAACATTTATAAAATTTTAGTAGTGCTCATAATTCTCCTGAGAAGAACAAAACATTATTTTGTTGGGCTGTTTTGTGAAAAGGTGACTGGATATAGGGAACTGTTTCTCTCTTATTTCACTGCCTTAATTGGGTCTTTAATCCTACTCATAAGAATCACTAGTAGTGATTTTTATGTATATGGATTTATTAAGCAAAGATCTAAAAATTGAGGATTTTCCTTTCTTTTAGGGATATAAATAAAGGGTGGAATATTGGTAGCAGGGGCTTGCTTGTGTAAGAATATAGTTATTAGGTGTTGTTGTTGACTTCCTGGTAATTTAGATAGGTGACAGTTTAAAATACGGTGCACAGAGTGATCCATAGTTCAGGAGAAGGATCACAGAAGTTCAGAGAATGCTGAGGTGCCCCAGTCCTTTTTTGGTATCTTAACAAATGGCTCATTTCTGTTTTCCTTTAGTAGCTGTATTGTAGAGTAAGGAGTAGAAGGGACAGAACCCTATTAGTGGCTTATGATTTCCACAGTTTAACCTCTGGGAATATGGGATATTAACCCTGTCTCAGCTGTTTACCAAACTGGGTTTGGAAGCACAAGCATGCTTAAATAGCCAAGAGAGATGCTGAGCGCTTTATGCCGACATCTGAGCTACACCCTGTGTTAAGAATTACTTTAGTACTGTTATCAACCACTAAATTTATTTAATCCTTGCCAGGGTTCTTTACCATTTCATATTAAAAAAAAAGGTTTAATACTTAAACCAGAAAGAAGCAGAAGTTTTCAGGCACAGTGCATTGAGATGTAACCCAAGGTCATTTATTTTTAATACAGATTCAACAATCTTTTTCTTTGTTCATTCTCAGCCATTTTTTTCTTTAGTTTTCTTTTAGAGAGCTGATCCTTGAATTAACTTTGAGCATTTAACTATCTGCATTCTCTTCATCAAACAATCTTGCACTTAAATAAAAATACTTGCATGAGTACAGGAGAGAAGAGCATGAATCCACATTAGTCCCTTGCATCTTGTATTTGGCTTTGCCTATCTGGTAACCAGTGGGCTGGATCCTGACTAGCACCAAAGTGTGAGTCTGAGTGTTATTAGGGTAAGAAGCTGAGGCTCAGTTTTGAATGTGTTTTTAATACTACAGACCTAGTGAAAGATAACAGTAGGATGTAAATTGATTTCCAAAATGAAACACTTCTTCGGTTTCGTAGCTGAGCAGAGTTTAGCTACTCCAAATGCTTAGAGTTAAATGGTTTAAAGGTTTTCTTTAGGCATTTTTTGAATTGATGTAATTCTTTCACTTTGACAGAAGAAGAATTAGGCCAATGTCAAACGGTTTTGAAAAGCCTATTTTCATTACCCTGCTTAGAATATAACTTTGTTTCTTTTGTCCCATCCCCTTTTGGTTGAATCACTTTCACTTCCCTGACTCATATCTGTTGTGTTCTGCTAACCTTTCCTCTAATGTCCCGTTTTGTATTAACTTTTCCACTCTGATTATTCTTTGTCTCTTTTTTTATTGGAGTTTTAGAGATGTCATTATACTTTTTGAATTTCTTTCCTTCCTTCATCAGTTGCTGGAATCCAGCAACAAATAAAGCCCTCTGATTTTAAGTTTGCCTTTTTAGTAAGAAATATACAAGTTAAAAATGTAGTGCTATATCTATAGAAAGGGTAAACAAAGCATTGTGGATGCTATTTATGGAAAAGGAACCAGGTTTTACATATTATTAAAAACTATTCCCTAATTTTGGATATCAGGATCCAAGCAGTAAGATCAGGATTTAAGGTGATGCTTTAAAAATCACTATGCTTATTCAAAACAAACAACCAAACCAAATCAACAAAAACCAAAACACCCCCCAAAAACAACCAACTCAACCAAAAAAACCACAAAAGTACAGGTATACTGATTAGACTTGATGTGGCTGTTTTACTGAACTGTGTGTCACTGAACTTTTTTTAAGCCTTAGGAAGGACTGATGGAGTTGGAAGAGAAGCAGGGGTCTCCATGAAGGGCAGTCAGTTATAGTCATGGTAAGTTAAAAAAAAAAAATTTGTATTTCTGATAAATTTTCACCTTTATGAAGCAGCCTGCATTCAGGGCCCTGTTCACCTTGCAAAATGAAGCCAGTTTTATTGAAACAGTCTCTACATTCTCTGGGGTCGTTTATGCTATCACTGTGTAACAATTGTGCTCTGTTGTATCTGACTTTGTGGTGTAACTCCTGAATGAAAACAATAAATGACATAAAAATCATTATTTTCACAGTGATTATGCTGCGGTGTTTTCATGCCTAGGTTCTGAGCAAAACAAGATATATAGGATCGTGTTATCTCCTAATAACTTTCAAATCCCCTGCTTAATTTCGGCTGCATTTGATATAGAGGTAGAGGTCACAAAGTCAAGTTTCTGCAATTTGAATGAAATTTAGCAGCTGTGAGTAGAGAAGGGACTCAAATTAGTGGCCCCGGGGTAGAAAAAGCCACAGCACGGACTCAGAAATTTTCTGTTCTGTTCAACCTGTTGCCTTGCAGGTCGGCATGCTTGGTTGGTCTGCCAGTCGACACGTGCAGCTCAGACCTGGCCACAATGTGAGCTGCCTCCTGTTCTCCTAAACATCAGAAGTGGAAATTTAGAGTAATCTGTTTAGAAAGGAATGGGAAAACAGCCAGGCTAGCTTCGGCACAAGTATGTTGGTGGCACCTATAAGCATGCAGGTAGGTATCTAGACTTCATTACTTCTGCTAGTCCTGAAAAAAACCTTGGTTTTGCCAGGGCCTTCTAGTCTCCCAAAACACTTGTGAATCATTCCATGATATGGTGTTTTCTATATCTGGATTAGAAAAATGTTTTTCTTGTCCGTGTCAGAGAAGGGAACTGTTGAGACAGCTTCAGTATTTCATTTCTTTGGTTGTTTAGATATTAGCTCTGAGCTATTCCTTAGGCTGTCAAAATTGTAAAACTGTGTTTTCAGTTCTCTCCAGAAACTGACTGTAATTTAGACTGTAGCTATGTGTCCCTGACCTATTCTACAACCTACTCTTTTGGAACAGTGCAGAAAATATGCATTGTATTCCAATTAACTTCCTTTGTGAAGAAAGATGTGGAGCTAGATACAGGGGGAGAAAACAATATTAAGATCAGGCTTCATCAAGTTACCAAACTGCGCTGCAACTTGTGAAATGATAAATCTGTAGCTGCGCGATTTTGTCACCAAAATCGTACTGAGAGGTCTTGTCTGACCATTCATCTCAGTCAGTGAGAAATGGGCAGGTTACACTTGCCAGAGATGCTGTGTCACTCGCTGTACAAGCTCAGGTAGGCATACTAACTTGGCATATGGCTGATATTTTTAAATTTTCTGTGTAATGTTAGACACGGGTCAAGATACAACACTTTATACAGAATTCAGTGCTGCAGCATATTCTTTAAAAACAGTTGAATTTCTCAGAATAACAGAAGCTCAAGAGTCATGCATATGACATGTAAAATTTGAAAGAAGTAACATGAGAAGAAACACTTTCAGTTCAGTATCATAAGGTAACTGTCTTGAAATGTCAAATTTTGTTTGCCCAGTTGAAAACCATCAACCTGGCAGCAAGGAACAAAAACTTGTGATACTCATTTCCATTTTCTGCTAATTTTCATGGGGTTTTTTGGTTTTGTTTTTTTTTGGGTTTTTTTTTTTTTTTTCCCCCACAAAATCAAAGCCAAGAAGAGAACAATTAGTCATTACAAAAAAGCCCCTCAAACAAACTGCATTCCATTTTATGCAACTTTTGGGTTGTCAGATTCTCAAATCCTTTCATTTGGTCCCAGTTTTTGTTTATTTGTTTTTAAGTATTGTTGTTTCTGCAGAGCTATCTGTATTAAAGGAATGAAGAAATGTTTTTTTGCATGTTTCCAGGATCTATTGGTTCTTAAACCTTTATCACCAGTAGTCTTGCCTAGTGTTACCAGTTAAATATTACTTAATGGAACCTATGGCTAACTGGCTTTTAAATGGTTACAATATTTAAAGATATTGTAATTTATAACATTTTTCTTTTAAAGATCAACATAGATGTGTTTTTAGTAAGAAGAGTAAGGTCAAATACTGGATGTTAAGTTTTGTGTGAGCAGCAAAGTGGTGGTATATTCTTGTTCAATGTTGTGTGCTTCCTGTGTTTTAAATGAGGTTCACGAAGTCCTTAAACTTGGCAAAGTTTTTCATAAGGATTTTTTGTTTAAAAAAACTGCCACTTTTTTTTTGTCTAAAAATTACTAATTTTAAATTGCTTTTCATTATGTGTTTTTGAGGACTTTAGTCGTGGTTGCTACTATATGTGGTCAGATACTTTCACAGTCATGAGGACCTCAATGAATTCACAGGCCTATACTGTGTCCATAAAATGGATGTTGTGGGACAGATTTTAAGAAGGTTGAAGCACTAAAAAGTGACTATTGCACAATAGACCAAAGGAACTAGAATAATTAATTTTTAGAAAATGATAATTTAAAAATTATGTTTCAAGTAATATCAGTAAAAGCTTCCATAATGTGCTCTCACTACATGTAAAATTCATAAGCAATTTTAAACCAACATTCTTTAAAGGAGCTAAAAAGTCCTATAAATAATATGCAACTTAAAGATGTATGGAACTCCTTTATTATGTGCTAAATGCTGTAATAAAGCAGGCTATCGGTAGATTTTGCTGCATGTTACTAATTTTATTTTTTTTTAATCTCGGTATTTTTGCAGGTGTGTGGAGGAACAGGTCCTGTTCTCGCTGTTGTTACTCCCACATAGACAGACTCTGTAATTGATTATGTGTGGGTAGGGCCCTATTGAAATTCAGGAGATTCTGCAGTAGTGCGGGGTTCTTTTTATGAAAGTTCAGTTGCAAGATCAGGACCCTACTGTGACTCCTTACTGTGCATTCTGTCACTGTCTCATTGGTTGTACTGGAACCTGCCTATTGGGATAATGTAAGTCCTGCTTTCCCCCCACTTGTACTTTAGATGTGAATTAATCATAAAGCATTTCTAATTAGAAAATTAGTATAATTTACATGCATTCTTTTAATTATGTTTTTTTGGCAGTACCAAATACTATATTCCTCAAAACTTCTTAATGGCACTGAGGCTTTGTGGATAGTTGATCACATGATGAGAAAATTCAGCTGTAAGTACATCAAAATGATTGACTTTTTCAATAGTTAGTCTCTACTGATGTTGGCAAACTAATAGTGATAAAAATGTGAATCAAGAGGTCTGACTTACATCAAATTACTTCAGTTCTTTCTAGAAAATATCTACAGTATACCCATTAAGGATTTTATTTTACTTAGGTAATAGACCATGGGACCCTGAAGTTCTTCCCTACTGCAGTTAGGTAGGGAGTTCTAAGTTGCTTGTTTTCTTTATTTTCAGAATGGTGTGTCTCTGACTTGCTCTGTGTTTTGGCTGATAAACTTTTTGAAATTTATAGATCTGTAAAAACTGTTTATACCACTAATATTTGTATAGATATTGCAAACTGATTTACTAACGTAATTGTCTTGCTGGGTGGAATACTGAAATGTTAATAAATATACACTTTTATTTGTGTCAGTGTACCTTGGTTAAATTAAACTGAGCTCGCATCATGAGTGAATTTGATCATACATGCTGATTAGCTATAGTCTTAGGCAGAGACTACATATTACCCATATCATATGTCAGTGGATTCACTCAAAAATAGCTATAAATATCTATGCTTGGGTTAAGGAGGAAGTTCTTTTCCTGTAGCTATGGGTACAGTCATTGCTTTGACTCCTATTTTTATATACAAATGAGCAAAAGCTACATGTAGGTGTTTTCCCTGTATAACAAAAGGCACATTGTAAACTCTGTACCCTTTTTTATGATGTTGTATTTCCTTTCTGGTATTTAAATTCAAGGATGTTTTCAGCTGTGTCTTAATATAAAAAAAAAAAAAAAAAAAAAAACAAAAAAAAAAAACACCAAAAAAAAACCCACAAAAAAAACCCACTGGAAATGTTACTGAATTTGTGGATAATAATCAAGGGGCTGTAAAGGTCTGGAGGAATTGTATGTAAGGACAATTAGAAATTATTCCTCATGAGGCAAGGGCACAGATAGTGATTGATGAGTAAAGGTTAAGGAGCATGGGATTATTTTTATTGTTTTGGCTCAAGAATGGCATGAAATTAAAGTAATTTGAAGAAAGAGCAAGACCAAAAAAGAAATCAGACTCCGATCAGAGGTAGACTAGAGAGTGAAGTTAAAAAAAAGCAAACCAACAAACAAAAACCCCCAAAACAAAACCAAAACCCTTAATATGGGTTTGAAAAATATACCTGAGAGGAGAACTAAATGGGTAGCTACTGGTATTTTTCATTGCACTGAATATATGATACATTTAAGTTTAAAACTTTCAGTAAATGCTTTTCCTGAAGTTTTTGATTTTCTTCTGCTGGAGAAGAGTATAAGAACTTTGAAGCATTAAAGAAGACTCAGTGACTACTTGTGAATTACAGTATGAATTGGGTATTCATGATGACAGTTACAACTAAGAAGAGAAGACAATGGGTTGCTAAATAAAATTAGTGCCAAGCAGAAGCCCTAATTTCTTGTTCAAACACAAAACTTAATAATTTTGAAATGCATCACCTTCAACAGTGCTCAAACCACAATTTTGTTATGTTCATTAGGGGATGGGTATTTTCAGAGTTCTTGTTTAAAAACCTGAACACTTACTCTTTTGAGATTTTCCAATATTAAATGAAATTGAGATTTTTCATTATGAAATGAAATCATGATTTCATTTCAGAAACTGAAATGTTTCAGAACACTGTTTCATTTTGCATAAAAAAATCCTGCTGAGTGTATTTTCTTTTTAATGTGTTTAGACCTATATGTTTGCTGTTTCCACCTTTTAGTCCTATTTGCCATATATATTTTTTACTTGCAGTAAGTTGGGTAAAAGAAAGAAAAGCAGTGGGAGATTAGGTGATTGCAAAAAACACCTAGACACAGTCTTCTAGCTGTGCCTTTAGATAAGAAGTGCCTCAGATCTAGTTTCAGAGGAGAAAAGGGAGGAAAGTGGCATGCCAGTGAGTTGGGTATGAGGAATCCTCTGCATGTTTCATCTCTATCTGATTTTTTCTCTCATCACCACTGAGATAACCTGGGTGTGACTGCTTCCCCTTCCTGTGATTGCAACTTCCCAGTACTTTGAGGGAGATAATGTTGGGGCATAGCTCTCTCCTGCCTGCAGCAGTGCTGCTACAAATGTTTGGAGAAGAGGGAACGCTGAATTGTGTCCTGCTGTAACGAGCTCTCCAGTACTCACTGCTGCTTAGCCTTGTTATTGAGTACCTGATCTGATTGTTTCTTTGGTTTAACTCATGCTGTGATGCTGTAATGACTGGAACCAGGACAAAAGTGAGAAAATATCAAGGGAAGGAGATGATGTTTTGGAATGTAGGGAAGTGGGCATTTGCTGCATGGCTACATATTGAGAATACCTCAAGAGCTGAAATACCAAACTACAGCAACAGAGTAAGTTTCCTTATGAGCACTAAGAAGGAAGAGCAAAGGAATGTGCCTGAACATTCAGCATGTTAGTTGTAAGACTCTGAGATATTTTCCTCTATTGCTGTTTGCACTCTGCTTGTATGGTGATTGTCCTGAATGTAGCATGTCTCTATTTGTGTTGAATGAGGCACTCACATTGTACCATCATGAACATTGTTTTTCTTCAACCCTTGAAAGTCAGAACATAGTAGCATAGATAGCTGTAACAAGTTAGTAATAAATGTGACATGGTAGAATTTTCTCATTTCATAGTATTTATAGGAAAAACAATGTTTTATGCATTTCATATACCTCTTTTCCAATCCTAAGCAGATTTAATGCATGAAAATTTTCTTCAGCCGTGCCCGTAGTTCCTTATTTGCAGTTACAACTGTTGGTCTTTTGTTACTAGGTTTTTTGTATTTAGGTTGATGCCCTCCCAAAACCTCTCTGGACTCTTTATGAACAATACCATCACGCTGTCATTTGCTTTGTCATCAAATCTAGTGTAAACCTGCATTTTGGGAATCTTTTTCCAGTCCTTTAGGATGATTGTTCTTCTCTGTCAGTAGGTTTTTCATGGACCAAGTCTTTATTAGAAAATCTTTTACTTTGCCTTGACAAAATGCAGCCTTGCCTTGCTCATTAGCTAGTCAAAATGCTGCTCTACTGTAAATACCATTTTCCAAACCTACTCCTTTTCTATTTTCAATTTCCTGCTTCATTTTAAAGCAATAAAGGTAAGCTATCTGTCTTTATTTTCAAGGCTCACCAAGACTACTTCTACCTGATACTTCTCCTTCAGTACCAAGAGGTTGACTCTGGTTTTGATCAACATATGATGCCAGCTTCTGTCATTCAGTCATTAAATTTTCAGACCACACTGAATATTTTCTCCTCAGCTGCCTCTCATGTTGACTTCTTCATAAACAGATGTGTTCACTATCTTCCCTCTAATTTTTTCTTAAAAGTTTTATGTATTGTGGAGCTTTAAGCAATCCAACTAGATAACAGATATATTGCAGGTGTATTAACGCCAATGCATGTCACAGTAGTACTGTGCCATTGCATTTGGACTCTGCCATGATCCCTCTGTTGTTTCTTTATGTAAAATGTAAGTATATCTATATTTTGTTGTGTGTTTATTCATGGCCCAGTGTAATACAAAGTGGCCCATGGTGAGGCCTTCCAAGATTTATGGTAGTACAGGTAAATAATAATGAATATACACTGGATACTGCAGTGTGACTGTTGGATCCTATTGTGCCTAATTCTGTGTCATAATTTAATGCAGAAAGAAGGTGCTCCAACCACAGGCCTCACAAAAGGAAAAGAAGTGAGTTGCAGCCAACAGAAAAAATGCTAGCCCCAGAGGCTTTCTCAGCTGTCAAACTCAAGTCTGTAGCTACTGGCATTGTGTCCTGAAAGCACTTGAGATAGGGGGTAGCGGAGGCGAGTAGGGAGAGGAGAGAGAGGAGAGGAGAGGAGAGGAGGAGGGAGCGGAGGGAGGAGGAGAGGAAGGCGCGGAGAGGTATCTTTTTCTCGCTTCTAGGCTCTTCTCTTCTCTTCTCTCTCTTCCTCTTCTCTTTATTCTTTCTCTTCTTTCTATTCTATTCTCTTCTCTTCTCCACAGCAGTTCTAAGAACAGATTCTCCCTTCTCGTATATAGGAAGTAAATGCCAAATGTCTGCAGAGTATGCAGAAGGGACTTATACTTCTGTAGCATCCTCTCATTGTATTCCATTCCTGACACAGCATCTTCTTGGTACAGAAACTTGAATAACCACAAACTATTGCCATTCATCAGTCCCTTTTTTGAAATGGCCATTTGACTCCTGTTGGGCAAGGAACCTATGCAAGGTCTTTATTTGGGGTATCAAGGCACATTCCTATCTCGTAATGCTATGCTTCCATTGTGCCTCAAAAGCAATGAGTCTTCAGAAAAGTGGTAAGGATGAATTCAATTGGGAATTCCCCAGGTATGTCACCCTCTTTCTGTAAATGTGTCTGCATGTAACCCTTTCTTTTAAAGGCACACTGAAATGTCAGTGTTTAGATCTTGAAGAGATGATGGAATGTTGAGTGCCTGGCTGATTACAGAGATGGTAGATTGGACTTTGTAGACAAATGGTGCAGTATGTACCAAAGAAAATATAGTCCAATAGTTTCATTTTATCAGGATAAACCACAAAATGTAGTTCTATATGGTTCTATGGCTGAATAGGAGAACTTTAGTAAGAGCTCTGGGCTAGGTGGTGAGATGAAGGCAATTGCTGTGAAATACTGTGAGAAACTGGGGAGTCTGTACAACCCAAAACTTGATCATAGCAACAGTTCTTGGTTATATATGCATAGGCTGGATAAACTTATTGTTAGGCCTCATTAGGCCATCATGCATAGGGTGTGTATTTAGATATCATTGAGCACTAGTTTTTGAGCAAACCAGATAGGGAGTCCAGAAGGAGAGAGACAGCCCTTGATTTAGTCTGGATCAACATACAACAGATGACTGTGGAAAAACCATTCGGTAGTGAGATAATCATACTCAAGTTTGTCATACTTGAAGGAGAAAAAAAGATTAAAATTAAATTAAAAAAAAGGTCTAGTCTTGTTTAAAAAAGAATTGTATACTAATGAAGACACAGTTTAAATAAATATTAAAAATACATGGGGACTTTGTTTTCCGATTCTAACCCAATTAAGTACGACTTTTCTAACACACTTCAGCAGTAAAAGAAGCTACTAGAAATAAATACAGATTTTTTTTTACAAAGACAAAATCCAAGCAAGCAAAGCAGAAAAGAGTGCAATTCTGGCAAGTGTAGACCTAATATGAGGCAGAACTAAAAGATTTTGAAATGCAATGGGCTAAAATTCTAAAAGACAAACCCATCTTTTTCCAGTGGAAATTTTGCTAGTAGGGAGGTGAGTTTAATAGATAGTTGTGGTTAAGGAGAAAGACAAAGCCATTACAGGCAAGGTTTATGACAGGATGATTAGGGACATTCCCAAATAGGGGTTGTTTTTTATAGGAAATAGTTCAGATTTGATACCTCAATAAAAGGGTTTTTTTAAAAAAAATTGAATAAACATTAATAAATTGCCCAATAACATGCTGTTTATTAAGCAGTCCTAGAAAAATTCAGAAATTAAATTGGTAAGCAAACCATGAACTGTGTTGTGTAATATGGTACTTAAATTAGCCTTGGTAACAGAGGAATGGAAAGTAACAAATGTGACCCTAGTTTTAAAAAGAGTTTTAGGGATGGTCATGGACTAATAGACTAAAAAGTCAGGCTAACATGACAGACAAAATGCCAGTGATTGTGGTAAAGCATACAGTTTATAGGAAAATGGATAGGTGTAATAGCAACCATCATGGCCTTTCTACTAGTAGTTTTGTCTTAGAGCTTTGCTAGTTATTTGAGGGAGTAATTTCCAGATGCCTAGGAAAAAGTGATCCAAAAGTTTTTAAAAAATTCTGTAACTGAAGACTGTTAACAAAATGAAGTAGGGAGTCACTTAAATTTCTTTGTGGATTAGTAAATGGTTAGAGGATAAGAAACAGTATAGTGACTAATGGGCAGTTTTAAGACTGCCCCCTCACAGAGGTTTGTACTGGCACCTTTGCTGGTCCACCTGTTCCTAAATAGTCTGAAAAAGTGCAATTGTAAGGACTGCAGATAATAAAAAGAAAATATTCACAGTTGGAGGCAGACCTAATGTTGACCTTGAAGAGCTGCAGAAGGATCTCACAGCAGGTCCTGTGGTGATCCAGGAGCCATGGCTGTCACAGTGGCCAGATATCAGTGACCCTGCTGTTCAGCTGAATCCATCATCAGAGAGAGGCAGTGGCTGTTGGATTACAGCAGCCATCAGCCCATAAACGGTGAGCTCAGCAGGCTGTGACCAGTCCTGCCACTCAGGAAGGCAGGGACTTCTAGCTGTTCTTTTTAACAGCAGTGGCTGCAAAATGAAGAGAAGAGTCGTTCTCACAGTTTTCTCAGCGTTTCATAACCCCAATGGGCTTAAAGTACATGTTTTGAACTTGGAGTTCCTGCCTGCTACAGGGTTGGAATACGGCTGTTAAAGTGATAGGTAATGTCTTGCTGCTGTGAGAAGCCAAGGCTCTCAACCCACCTTATTGGCGTTTGCATGGATTTTTAGCAGCTTCTGTTAACTTCTTAAAATCATTCTGGGTCTGTAAATAAGAGATTCTTGTCCTCATTGATTGATGATAAATTTTAAAACATATATCAAGTATATACTGTTCCCATTTTCTTAAATTTGTAAATTTTTTTTTATTGTTCCTTTTTCCAGCAGTAGCAATATTATGGATGGGCAGATCAGTTTTACTTCTGTTGTTCACAAACCGGTGGGCAATGGCAAATGCCAGTTTTCTGCTACTTCAGAAGCTAAAAGCAGTCTCAGGCCCTAAAATTAATCCCAGGGGAAATCAGATAAAGAAGCAGAAATGTTTCACACAGAAACCAGAAAGTCTGGAGAGAGGGATGGAGTAGAAGATATCATTGTACCTTTGCAACAGCTGGAATGGTCTCCAAGCTGTTGTCTGCAAATCCCAGTGGACTCCAAGGCTATGGTGAATTGAACATCTGTTTGGCTAAACCATAACAGTGCTTTAAATAGTGTTTCCAATTGAAAGTTTGATCAGATGGGTGTGTGGTGGCTTTTGAAAATTGCTGAGGGCTGATAGTGATCTGTTGCTCAAAACAAAGTGGGAACCAATATTCTGGAGCTTATGAAAATGCAGAGAGCACTCCCTACCTTCTCAGTTTTAGGTAAGTTGTTTGCCTCTCTGCAAGAAGCAACAGCAAGAGGTGCCCAGAAGGGAGCCAGGAAGAATAGTCTGGCAACATAAATCCTTCTGTCCCCATCACACCTTCCCCAGTAACAGAAATACAGGGTTCTGAATCCTTGAGTATCCCTAAAATTCTTCACTAGTCCTACTTTTCATATATATTCCCAATTAGTAAATTTAGTTTTCTGATAAGTATGATTTTTCAAGTCTTGGGTCCTCATCTGACAAAAATAAACTTGCCAGCTCCTCTAGATGACAATATATATCCTTCTTTGAATTAAAGCCTGGTTTCTCATTGCCAGAAAAACAGATTTTAGAATTTTCTATTCTGTCATTATTAATGGGCATAAACTTTCCTTAAAATTATTAGTCTTATTACCCATTTGTTACTTTTTCAAAAATCCCAGTTGTATTTGACCAACTTCTTTTATTTCCCTGTATGATAATTTTACATTGTAAAAAGCTTGCTTGTTCTTATATCACTTCTCTTATTTTTTTCTTAATATTAAATTTTTTCTGGCATCATAAAATAGTTATATTATCAGTGCTTTTAATTGTCCTTGATGTAGTTTACTTCCCATTGTCCTGAGTACCATACAAGCACATCCATAAGTCATTTGTAGAGATGTTAGCTTTTCCAGCCTTCTGTGCATATTTTTGTTAGGAATTGCAGCGGTATCAAATTTGAGGCACACCAAACTATAAGCTGTATTCAAGTGGTATAAATGTGTTTATCTTAAAAGAATAAGTTAAAGAAGTAATTTGTTGGATCTAAAATCACTATATTTTATGAAATTTAAACAAAATACTAGAAACAAATACTGACAATGGTTTTTTTAAAAGGATAAAGCAAATTGACAGGTGCTCTGTTTAACCTTTTTGTGTTCCTTTTTTTTTACTCACGGCTTTTGATACAAACGTGAAAATGAGGAGGGTCGTGCTTGTGTTTATATTATCTTGCTAAATACCTGTTGCTCGTTTGCATGATTCTGATGTTGTTTTTGGTCAGACTTGAGCTACAAGCTGAGTATTTGCCTTCTATCAGAAAGCAGCTTGCAAGGAAGGAGAGAGTGACTTCAGCTATACTGTGGAAAAAGGTGGTTTCCTGAGCTTACCTGTGAGTGACAGGAGTGAGGGATTTATGAGTCCAGACAAGGCATATGGGTATAGAAGCCATGATGGAGTTTATTGTTAGGTCTGAGCATAAGCGCACATGAAGGAAGAATTTGCAATAGGTATCAGAGAAG
This sequence comes from Hirundo rustica, assembly GCF_015227805.2. Lineage (NCBI taxonomy): Eukaryota > Metazoa > Chordata > Aves > Passeriformes > Hirundinidae > Hirundo > Hirundo rustica. Next base: position 54,265,715 of record NC_053451.1, on the reverse strand, counting down.
GGGTTTCAATAAGAACTGGAAAGATCACAGTTGGATAAATACACTGGGGTCTGTTGAAAGTCCCTTTACTAGAGAACATGGCTACTAGCTCACGCCACACTTGTCCTAGTTACACCCTTACCTATCTTCTGTAACCTCAGCTTCTTGTCCAGTTTCTGCACATGACTCTTTTAAGTGGAAAACCTACTTTCCTGCTTACTCCAGGAACAATTACAAAGGTACAAATGCAAAGGTACAAATGGTCCTATAAATCTTCTACATCTAAAGCTTGTGTTCTGCCCCACTATACTTTCTTCAGCCTCCTGACTGCGGAGTTCTGCACTGCAGATGAAGACAGACAAATGAATCACAGAATAGAATAATTTAGATTGGAAAAGCCCCTTAAGATTGTCAAGTTAACTATAAACCTAACCTAAAAGTCCACCACTAAACTGTGTCCCTAAGTGCTGTGTCCACATGTCTTTTAAATGCTCTGGACAGCCTGTTCTAGTGCTTAACAACCCTCTCAGTGAAGAACTGTTTCCTAATATCCAATCTAAACCTTCTCCTGGTGCAACTTGAGGCCATTTCCTCTTGTCCTGTCACTGGTTACCTTGGGAGACCGACCCCCATCTGGCTCCACCCTCCTTCCAGGCTATTGTAGAAAGAAATAAGGTCTCCCCTGAGTCTCCTTTTCTCCAGGCTGAACAACCTCAGCTCCCTCAGCTGCTCCTCATAGGACTTGAGATCCAGACCCTTCACCAGCTCCATTGCCCTTCTCTGATGCTTCAGCACCTCCATGTCCTTCCTGTAGCCAGGAGCCACAGACTGAACACAGTACTGGCAGCATGGCCTCACCAGTGAATACAAAAGGATTCAAACGAGATGCTGTGTAAAGCTGGCTGCACAGTAGTAAATGCTTCTCCTTTACAATGTACAGTTGGCATCTTCTCCAAGTGGGACATGTCCCATCATCTGGAATCTGCAGAGTATATGAAATCTGCAGAGTGTAGATGGATTTATTTATTCCTTTTCCCCCTTCCTGTAGCACTCATAAGAACGTGATGGAGTTTTTTCCACATGATGAGTTATGACTTTTAGATAATGTTTGTCTTACTAAACAGCAGAAAAAAAGTCTTGGATTTCTAAAGCCTGGTCTTTTTGATTTGCATTTTCCTGTGATCTATGATCTTCCTGAATATAAATTAATATAGAGGATTATTACACCTACTGGTATTTAATTGAAGCTTATGGACAGCGGGATTACTTTTCTTAATTATTATTTTGCAGATCTTAAAAAGTTGTTTATGAAGACTAAAGAGTCTGCAGAAAGACTGAAAGCAGTCTCATAGGAACATGCCCTTAAATGAAAGGGGTTTTTTTACATGCAATGGGTTTTTGGGGTTTTTTGGCACAGGTCTTTTCATAAGTCCTTTATTTAACAATTTGCCTTCTCAGTATTGATTATGGTTGTGTACTTATGTCTATGACTAAACTTAGCCAACGAGATACATGATTTCTGCTCAAGTTTGGAACTCAGTAATTAATAATCCTGTCAGCACATGACTATACAAATAGATTATGTACCAAGATCACCATAACAATAGGGAAAAAAAGCATACTTTTGGGGGGAGGGGTGTTGGTTGGTTTGGGTTTTTTTCTGAGGGTACGTTATTTTAAAAGGAAACTATTTTTGTGTTTCTCTCTTGATCACATTTCTACACTGGATATGGAGATCATTCTTTTAGATAGTCAACACTGGTCCCTAAAAATTGGCTTTACTTTTATTGTTTGTCATATGTCATTTTATCTTTAAAGACTGCCGGAGTTCATGATTCCTGAAAAGTAACACCTTGAAGTTCTGGCACTACCTTCTACAAAGCTTACACTGAGCTGGCTTCCTGTTACTGTGTCAATGAAACATCAAATGTTGATACTATGTGTGAAACAACATTTGATATTATGGCTATTAAGCTACTTGAAAAAATGCTATACAGATGGATTTTGTGTTTACAAAACCTGGCATTTAAAAATGTATGTCATGGATGTAGGTAATAAATGTTGTTTATGAATTGTTACAGGATAGAAAATACTTATATTTGTGTACAGTATGCTAGTCTTAGCTCTCTCTGTTTTTATCTCCTAAATGTCTTATAATGAGGTGGTTATAAATACTTAAAGATATGAATAATTTCATTTGTTGAAGAATTGTATGCATCATTTAGAATGGGTCCTAAAGGAGAGAAGTGGACATGCACTTCTCATAACAGCTAAATATGAAAATAAGGTATCAGAGATAATGATATAGTTTAAATTTATAAAAATCATTATGTTTTGCTGTATGAGCATGGCTCTTCACAAAATGGTGATCTCATTCAAAGGTTACAGTTATCTAAATAGATTCATTGCTGAACTTTATTCTAGTGTTCTTATATCTTTGCTGGAAATAAGAGAACACAAACACTTACAATTTAAGTTATTGATCTTCAGCTATGATAAAGCTTTCAGAACTTGGTATTTAACCCCAGGATTGGATCCATAGCTCTTTTAAATTCTGGAATTCCAGAAACTCTGCAGGTGAGTAGGAAAAAGCAAAGGAGGAAACTGAAATGGGGAGAAGGAAATTATTCTCCTTTATAGAAGGAAAGATGGAAAAAAAATCTTAATGAGCATAGAAGAAATAATAGGATGAAAGAGAAGAGTCAGGTGAGTATTTCCAGTAATGTTTTGTATATAGTGCTCAGATATGTTATGCTTTGTGCTTGTGTGGAAAACAGAGTGGGACTTCAGCTTTCTAGCTGCTGTTCTTAGCTGTACTTTACTCACTGTGCATTTTTATTTTAGCACAGTCACTTCTAAGGAAGGCTTTAAATTGACTTTCAGGGCCAGCCTGAATCACAGAATTCATTATGTTGCTGAAATGATGACTACCCCAATGTTTGTCTTCCCAAGTTAGCTCTTAAAAAAAAGCACTATTAGACATGAAAAAAATCAAAACCATTTTTAAAATATATATTTCTCTTAATTCTAGTCACGAGCATTTGGGAAAAGGCACAAGCCGGAATGCAATAACAGTTAAGAGTGTCAGAATTTCTGTGTAAAATCTAAATGCAATAGTACTGGAATTGAAAATAGAAACTGCTCATTAACTGTTACTCAGCAGGTCTAGGCAAAGTCAATCAATTCATAACCAAATGTAGCTGTAGAGCAATGGATTACTTACATTGGCGCTCATTACAGGTTCGACATCGGTGTTGGTTTCATCCATAAGCTGTAATAAAATAAAATAAATTAGGAAATTGCAAAAAAAAGTTTCATTCAGTAATTTGTTCATGGACGTGCTTAGTTTATGCATGACTCCCATAAGTATATAGAATATTATAGTAAGAGTATATGTTTAGGGAAATCCCATGCTTTTTAAACTGAGCAATTAACAAATATTCATACAGTGACTATAACTGGTCTTCAAGAATTACTGTGCAAAAAACCCACTTAACTACAGAGATAAGGAGCTCCCATTTTCGCACATTCACTCCATGGTACACATAAAACATTTTTACTGCTCACCTGAGCAACACTTCAGCGTAACTGAGCCCTGAGCTGACGTACAGCAGAATAACATCCCCTCTAAAAGGGGACAGAGATGAAAATGGGTGGGGCAGGGAGAGGTCTTATGGTGCCAGTTCACAATTAATTTTGGAATGGTAACATCTACTTTTTGGAATGTAGTGTATTAATTTCTGCTGATAGAGATAGGTCAGCATAAGAACTATGCTATAAATTGCTGTGTGATAGGGTTCCCATTCCTGTGCCATGTCTATGTCACTGCGCAGCAGTTTTTAAGGGCACCCATTAAAGATACGAATTAAAAAAACCTAACATATCTGTACTCTTCATGTTCATTCTAAAAGGAAAATGAAACTAAATGCAGATAAATCTTTTAGAAGTTTTAAGTAAGAGACTTTTTAGTCTATTTTATAGTTAAGCCTTTGCCGTTGTGTTGTTCTGCATTGATGTTGCACTATTTCATGTTGCATGATCCTAGAATGGTTTAGATCATGTAAATTGTTCAGTGCAAAATCCCATTTCAAGTATATTTAGATTTTAAAGACGTCTTTTTAATCACATTGTAACTGGCAGCTCTGGATTGTCTTCATGTAATAGGCAGTATCAAGATGACTGTATTCTGAAATAGTCATTAGTGGAAGACCACTCCAGTCCCAGGATTATGTCTCTCAGACTTTCCATATTGACAAGGAAGTGCCAACAGTGAGCGGTCCCTTTGGTGTCTTCCAGCTCCCAGATCACTGCCCAGGAGGAAAGCTCACTTTCCCATCCTCTTCTCTGATTATTTATGCTTTGGTACTGTTCTGTAAGTACACAGTCTTGGCTTTGCACCTGGGCTGGCAGGCTGGTGATGAGTCATTGAAAACTAATATAGTCATGAACAAAGACCCTCTAACTAATTAAAGTTAGAAAGTGGTATGTTTATTCACCGGCGGGCGGCACGGGAGTCATCTCCAAAAGGCGTGGCCGCCCCGAACAAGGCTCTTTGCTCTCTATTTATTTTCCAAGAACTTACATAAAATATATATGCATAACTCCAGCACCTCCCATCCCCGCTCTGTATTAAAATGAGGCTATCAGTCCTTCACACGTGCACAGTTCTTCTCTTGAATTGGGTCGGTGGTCTCGAATTGGGTCAGTGGTCTCAAAGGATGAAGTCAGGAGAGTCTTCATCAGGTCTCTGTGACCCTCTGGCACTGTCCAAGGTCCCCTGCTTCGTGATTGACTGATACCAAGTCCAGGTGCTGACCATTGCTCTTAGTGGTTTCAATCTGTTCTTATGACAGTTCACTTACTCCACTTTTTCTATAAACAAGCTCATAATACAACAGTTATCTCTAGCTTGGGCATCTAATAATCATTAACCTACCATTTACTAATCTAACTTACATCTTGATCAATATAAATTGTTTCTAACCCTTAGCTAAAATCTTAACTCTTTAAAGTCATGTCTCAGTGAAGGTGGTATGAAGAGATTGTTTCCACAGACCAGTTCCCCGCTGAAGTTTCCTGCACAGACAGGGCTGTATACCAACTTTAAAACCAGCCCTTCACCCATGACTCTTTTATTTAATGATAGTTTCTTTAGAATGACCGTTATATTTGTCCATGGCCATTACGTTGGATTTCAACATTTTTTCACAGCAGTATAAACTGTGTTTAGTAACAAATAAATGAAATATCAGCCATGCCATTTTAAGTATCAGTTAAATGTGATATTTAATGAATTGTGTCTTAAAGTTTGGAATAGAGAATTCCAGTGACGTTAAGCTTAATTTTTTTATTTACAACAGATAAACTTAAAGCCTAGTAGTACATAATCAGTTCTAACAGGAAAGCAAACTTCCTTTTATTTGGGTCAGACTTCATTTTTGTGCTCAGTGTAGTGCACACAAGTACTGTTCAGTAGTAAAAAATGCAGCACAAACGTATTATATGTTCTGTGCAGATGAAAGTCATTAGTAAATTTTCTTTGTTCAGATTAAAAGAAGTTGAAAATATGCTGAATCACTTATTATTTTAATCCAGATGTTGTCCATAAATATTAATCTTGAAGATGAGATGCTAGCTTCATAAATTCCTAGTGAACTTCACAAAATGAATTACATTTCAAATATGTGATTCAGAGTCTGAGATTTAGACCTTAGGATGGGATGAATCGCCCTCTGGAGGTGCCCATTTTAGTTTGCTGACTTCACAGGAATCCTGCTCTGCACTGACTAGTTCAAACTAAAAGTTAAGTGACTGGCCTGTTACTTTCATTGAGAAATAACTGAGCATTTCATACCATAGCAGATCTTTTCTTTAGACCCTCTAAGAATGGCTGCATTATTCCTCACCTTTTCTGTCAGAGTTCTCGTACTGTTTCTAACATGAATAAACACAATTGTTGCTGTTGCCATTTCCTGTGTATTGTTTTTTCCTGTCCTTTTCAATCTTACCTTATCTTTCCTTGTTTTTTTTTCCTTTTTATTTTTCTTCTGACTCTTTACAGCTGCCATCCTTTCTGAAGCTTTTCACTTGCTACCTCTCTGGCAATCCTGCTTTCCATGTAGAAAGTATTGTCCTAACTTCTGATGTGGAAGACTGCTGACCCTTCCTTTGATGCTGATACCAGTATTTTCTTGGCTGATAGTATTGTAATGAAGACATAGAAAAAGAAGACTATGGCACTCATGAATTTTTTTATGGTTTGAGTAGTCAGAAAATATTGTTCTCCTGCCTTCATATAAAATGTGTTGGTTTTCCAATGTAATTGTAACTTAAAGATGTTTGTAGAAATGTAAAATGAAATGTAAAGAGTATAAAATCCATATTAAAGACATAAAAGTTTAATAAAATATAACATTAGTCTTTCTTTTAACAACCGAGTCCTACATGGCTCACTTGCAAAAAGGGGTAGACTTACAAAGTTGCGTAGTGGTGAAGTCCGACTTACTAAAAGGTGGAATTTCTTTTTCTGTTCAGTAATTATTAAAAGGTCAAATTATTTTCCTTCTCCCTCTGGTAATATTTTCTTGATTTATAAATGTTAAAGATCTCTCCTTCTCTTGAGTTCTGTCTTCTCCCTTTTTTTTTTTCTTCCTTTTGTTAACCTAAGTTTGTGGTTCCTTTCTACACTTATCTCTCCTAACTCATTTGGTCCAACACTGATCCCTCCTTTCTCATATGTTTGCTTCCATTTGCCTGGAGTATTGCCTTAAGCGTGATCATGTATACTCAAGAATATATTTACTTCTAAATGCTGGATGGATCTGCTATTTTAGGACTTCCAGGAAAGCAGAAAAGAAACTTAACAATTCATGACAGCATTTTAGGTTTTTTTACGATACATGTGCTTCAGAGGATCAAAGTACCTTGCTTCCTGCATCAATGGAATAGTAACTATAGACAGAGATAAACATTCTTGTAAAAATAAAGACTTATGGTACTTGAGTTTAATATAGGAATGCTAACTTAAAAAGAAGATTGGAATGAAACCATGCTGTGTTCATAAATGGTATGGCAAACGTTTTCAGCTTTGTTTGCATATAAAGAAAACTGCTATTGGAAAGAGTGCTTTGTATTGATAGCAATATAAGGAGATAGAATTCTTTGAAAAAGACAACTAAAAGGTATACATGCATAAAATCAGGAGAATTTTTGAAAATCATGTTCTGCTGTAGCAGAAATACTGAATAATAATTAATGTTTTTTATTAGGCATGCTAAATGTTCCTTAGATAATCTAAATTATTTGGATTGCAGGAAAAGGAATGCCATGATACAACGTAAACAGTGTTGTTCAGAACTTTTGCTTTATACATGTAAAATATTATTCTGTAGCCTCTTCTGATACCTACTATAATTTGCAATTATAACAGTACTAATAATAGCAATATACTAGAAAATTACTGGAGGTGTGAATGAGAATGACATTTATGGTGCCTAAAAGTTTTTAACTAGTGTAGTTACCTGCAGGTCTTCGCATAATTTTGAAGCCATTTACAATACAACTTTACCAGATATGTGTGTGTACTGAGCATGAGGATGACATTACAGACAATGATTAGAAAGCAGAGGAAATTTGGAATCTCTAAAATGGTTACACCAATGAGGAGTTTCTGTTGAACAGTAGAAGCAGTAAGTTTTTTGCTAAAATTAAGTTGCATTGACTGCAACTAAGTTTATAAAGAAAAACTACATGAAAATTGTTCATAGAAACCAAAAGAATATTGAAACCCATGTAAAACCTGATGGGGATTTCTGCAGGATATACTCAAATGATGCACATTGACAGCATACAATTAAGTCACTACTGGTTGCTGAAGATTTGTCCTTTCTATTAACAATGTAAGTCAATACAGATCCTGAAATAATCTGTGACATAATACTCATATTAATTTTACAGCAGAGTTGTTAAGGACTAAGGCCCTGCTCATCATGAAAAATAATACAATTCTTACAATGGCAAATTATTGTTAGAAGGAAGTACAGCAAACTGGCTTAGCACAGTTTTCTAAAACTAGTTTTGAGAGTGCTGTATTGGTGTTATAAAGTTACAAAATGATTGCTTTTTTGATAATACTACTAATCTAAAATTCAAACTTGAAGTTTGATGATAAAATTATTTTTACACTCAGCTTTGTGTATTTTCAATTTGCAATTTTTGAGTGATAAAATCTGAGTTTAAAAAAATCAGTTAAAATGTCTTTATTTTTAAATCTATTAGGAACAGTAGGGAAAGCATAGCTGGAAATACTAATGAAACAGGAAAGATATTTCAGCAAATGAGTAAGTGTAACTGTAGGGAAACATTTGCCAGAGGAGAATAAAGTTGAGTGAATTGCTACACTGAGATGTGACAACATACTTAATCTATAAAGTCCTGCAGGAAATAATAATGAAAAAATAGGCCTTTCTGTTCATAAATACAGCTTAGATACAGGTGGTCTTGAGAGATACAATACCACTACAAATTCCAAGAACTGTTGTTTGATTGCATTAGAAACAGGACTGGCTAAGACATAAATAGAATATAACTATCTGTAGCTATATAAGGAATATAACGTGAGGGAAACATAAGTTATAAAACAACAACCCTGCTTGCAGATTCTGCAGATTACACAGCTGGCAAACTCAGAAATAATTTCACAAATGAAAATTGAAGAAGCAAAATCCATGAAAGTTGTATTGAAGGTTTGATTCGTTTGACTTTCTCTAGGTTTATGAGGGTCTCCACGATTATCTCTCATATATATATATATATGTGTGTGTATACACACACACATAGACATTTATATTCATGTTATAAATATATATATTGCTATATATATGGAAATGTATGAAAAGCTGTAAAAGAGGAATTTGAGTTACATGCAAGAGGTGCTTCAAAATAGGTTACAGGATTTTTGTATAAAACAACTAGAAGAAGTAATGAGAATTAATTCAGTACTGGATCTGATAGTGATCAGGAAAAAAGGAGATACTAGATCTAAAATTAAGACCTTATGACCGTACAATATTTCTGGTTTAATAAAAAGACCAGAAATAGTGTAACCATACTGTGAAAATCTTTGACAGAAAGATAATAAGTTTGAAGAGTAATAGCAAAAAGCTGGTTCAGAGTAATATTGCAGTAGAATAAGAGAGATTCCACTGTAAAAAAAAGGATTAGTGAAGTATAAAGTTGGAGAAAAGGAAACGGAACTGGAAAGGAGAACTTTAAACTTGCCATCATGCAAAGAAAGAACAGAAAGAGAACTCAGACCATGTGATGCTATCTAAGAAAGCCTAATTATCCACTTAATTAGTATAATTTTGCTAATATATTCTGAAAGTATATAAAAATCTTAAAGGAACACAAGAAGGAAGATTTTTTTTTTCAAGTTTCTTGAGCAGTTAATTTTTTTTTCTTTTTTCCCCATAGAATATGAATAAAAGGAAGTCTTAAGACCACTGTCTACGAATCGGACCATTTATTTGAAAAGATAGTTGAAGAAACAGCAAACAAAAATGGTAATTGACAATACAGAAAAGTATCTGAAAATATGAAAGGTCTCAGATTCTGTACTGCTGTTCTGCTCACTGAAGGTAGCACAAGGTAGCCAAGATCCATTCTCAGAGGATGAGAATTTGCCTGCCCTGAGGAAGTCACAGTTAGCCTAATGCTGCTCTGTCCTTCTCCCATACCAACAGCTCACGGTCCTCTCTGCAGGTTTGGGACTGGCATCTTAGGAAGGTATCTCACTACCAGTTTTTAAAAATTTCTTAGGTCACATTACAAACAAAAAACAAACAAAACAAAACAAACAAACAAACAAACAACAACATCAAAAAAAGGCACCACAACCCAGCCAAGAGCCAGTTGCAAACTACAGCTCACATTTGCCTGGGTAACCCACCTGCTCGCCTGAGCCAGGGTAGCTTCATTTGTACTGCCTATTAGAAGACTCCCTAACCTAGGCTACTCTTCAAATCCTGCAGTATTTTACCTGAGTGCTTACTGGCCTTGGCCAAAAGCATACCAAAGAGCAGGCTATCAGTTTAAGGGTGTGGATTATCACATGGTAGAGCTCAAGTATGTGCCTGAGCCCTCTTCAGCTCAGTAACACAGATGTAACCTTAGGAACTACATCCAGTGGCAGTAATTACAAGTGTACTAGCTTGCTCTAAATCAAAAATGCAATGGCATGAAAACTAGCAATCTTACAGACTACTATTTCTTGACTAGAAATGGTAATTAATGTATTATATTTGGATATAATATGTGACATTTAAAAGGGAAGGAACCATAGAAAATTTGAAAAATCTGCAATTTAAGAAAGTTAGAGGACAATAGAAGGGAAAGCAGTACTTACATGACGTGGAACTATTTTAAGATGGAAACTTGAAAGCCAGTTAGTTGACTGAATATTCTTTTCAAAATAAGCAAGATTACAATAAAGAACTCAGCATAGGACCATTTGGGTAAATAGATTTAGTTCATTATTAAAATGGAGTTTGGGTGCCATCTACCTTGCAGGATAAAAGCCTGAAATATGCTTGTGGTATTTTATTCTGAGTCTTCTGAGAAGGACCTGATGCTGAAGTGGGCATGCTTCAATATAAAATAGTCACCTTGTCATGCACAAGATGGGATAAGGACTCTACTGAATATTTAAAGAGTTTTCAAAAAAACCCAATATGCCGTAATGTCTTGGAATGAGTGCAATCTCTGTATATACTTGGACAGGTGTTCAGTATGTGATATAATTACGATTAGGTTCCAGGTCACCTTTTGACCTGCGAGGTCACCAGTTACTTCCATGATAATTTCTAATTTTACAGGTTGTAGAAAACTATGTGCAGGAAAAAAACTGCATAAAAAGGGAAAATGAAATTACTTTCATAGACTACTTTCTGACCTGGGATTAACTGCTTAAGTCTGGACACAGAAAATAAAAATGGAAAGGAAAATGTGGCACATCAGACAATGCTGGAACATGATCAATTAGCATTGAGTATTGTCCTTTAAGTCACTTAGAGGTAAAGAGAGGAAATTAACTGCTGAAATAAAAACAAATACAGATTCTGAAAGTGGTCAGCTAGTCTAGTGGGTGCTGAGGACGCAAAGTACATAAATGAAAGAAATTGGACAAAATTCTAGGATGCTATAGATCAAAGGAAAACAGCCAAGAGTTTGAGAAGTAAGATTAGGAGTAGGGATTTGGAAACAGTTCTTAATATGAAATTATTCTTAATGGAACAGTGGTAAGAAAATAGACCATCATAACAATGATTCAGTGTAAATTTTCCTGTAGATTTTGCATTTGGAGAAGCTGTTTTGCAGAAATGCAGGCAGCTTTTCTGGAGGAACAAACCGGCTATTCTGGCTTTACCATATTGCCATCGACCAGATGTGCAACACAGTAGGGAACTGCATTATGAAAAAGTCCCTTTTGTAGTATGAATGTATGAATCTGTACATTTGGCCTGCTTTACATCAGTAGGATTATGTTTCTGCCAGTACTAGAAGCTACATTAAAAGAAGGAAGAGAATATCAATGAAGAATATAGGAAACTGGAATTAGATGCACAAAGATAGAGAATAACATAAAGCAAATCTGTCACACATATTACATACCTAGCTGAACAAAAATAAGTTTTCTTTCTTATAATGACCTTGTATTTTGGAAAGGCAAGCGAATTATGTAGAATTACAATACTGTGATGCCCTTGAGTATAGTTTTAGAAAATTACATGAAACAGCCAAACAAAATATTTGAAGTCATCCACTTCTCTCTGGAGTACATTATATATGCTAAACCTAATGTGTGAACTGCCAGAACTGGTAGTTCCTGTTTTGAGGAAAAGAGTTGCTTCAAGACTTCTGCAAAAAGATTCTGAAAAATCTTACGGTAGATAGGACAGGTCAGCTAGATAAGTCTTCATAGACTGCTTCTCTCTTCATTGTGATTACAGTCTGTGCCCATCATCCTGCTTAAATAATCACTTGTTGAAGGATTGC